>NW_022103917.1:8039880-8052860 GCF_000313985.2 Echinops telfairi
GTTGTGTCGGGAAGGTGAGCATCATAGAATGCCAATTTACTAGAAGAAAGTAATCTTGCATTGAGGAAGTACTTGAGTGGAGGCCCAATGTCCTTCTGCTACATTAATACTAAACTTATAAATATAGGCACATAGATCTAGTTCCTCATCCTCATATATAAATATATTTGCATATGTACATGCCTTTATTTAGACCTCTATAAATGCCCTTTGCCTCCCAGCTCTTTCCTCGATTTCCTTTGGCTTTCTTCCTGTCCCGCTATCATGCTCAGTCCCCACCAGGGTTTCAGCAATTCCTCTTTGTTACATTACCCTTGATCATGCCCCACACCTTCCTCCCCACCGCTTTGGATCACTTGTTGTTCCCTTGTCCCTGGGTTTGTTAACACCACTACCTTTCCCCCACCTCCCCTGTCCCATGTCCCCCCCGGAACTGTTGGTCCCATTGTTTTCTCCTCCAGAATATTCGTCCAAGGCTATAAGTCTTTATGGGAGTAGACAGCATCATCTTTCTTCCGCAGAACAACTGATGGGTTCAGTTAGCAGCCCAACACTTGACCCACTGTGCAAACACAAAATCTTTTACAATAAACACAACACTATTCTTTTCTAAAAAGCATTTTGTTGGGGGCTCATACAGCTCTTGTCACAATACATACCTACATCCATTGCACAACACTATTCTTAAGGTGATTTCAGAACGTGTTAAACTAAAAATACATTTCCAAAAAGAAGTGAATAAGATGAGCCACCCAAATACAAAATTAGGAATGTTTATTCCAGAATCACAGGTTAAACATTAGCCAGGTTTCATTGCTGATACACCAAGCAAGGCTATTAATCAGCCTGTAAGCTTCTGCCATCTCATCCTTCCCCTTACTGTCAAACAGCAAAATGTTTCACCAGGATCAATGAAAAGCCTAGCACTGGTTGAGTGAAATACCAATAACATGATTGGTGTCTGAATTATTAATTATTGTAAGTAAAAGTAACTCACGACAGAAACCAGAGTACATTCACTCTTAGATTATAAACAGAAAGACTGCTAGAGGTCAGCCTCCATAATCCATCTGGAGACCCTTGCCTTTCACAACCCCTTTGCAGAAACCATCTGAATAACTTTTATCTGGAGCCTTCTGTACGGTGTCACGATTGCCCCAACAAAATACTCTGGAAAACGTTCTATACAACGAAGGATAGGTGCATTTAAAATGTGGTGTTGACAAGGAATATTAAAAGGACCAAAGCAAAGCCTGTCTTGGAAGAAGTGAAGGCAGAGCACTCTTCAGAGACAAGGATGGCGAGACTTTGGACAAGTTGTCAGGAGAGACCAGTCTCTGGAGAAGGTCATCCTGTGTGGGAAAGCAGAGGAGCAGGGGCAAAGAGGAAAGCCCTCAACAAGATGGACTGACACAGTAGCTGCAACATTATAAATTATAAATCAGTACAAATTATTGTCAGCACCCAGCAACCTCAGCATCCTAATAAACCAGAGAAACCCGAACACGCTGCCACAGACTCCATTCCAACTTGTAACGAGCTGTAAAACTTTACGGGGAGCAGATAACATTTTTCTCCCCTAGAGCTGCGGGTGGGTTTGAACTGCTCACTTTGCAGCTAGCAGCCCAATGCCGAAGCCACAGCACCACCTCATCTCCCTCAGCTTCGTAATAAAACCCAGCAAACCAAGCCCATTGCTGTGCAGTGGATTCTGACTCCTAGTGGCCCTACAGAACTGAGTAGTAGAACTGTTCCTCGGGGTTTCTGAGACTATAACCCTTTCTGGGAGTAGACAGCGGAGCAGAGTGATTGGCGGGTATCATCATCGCCAAACATGAAAGTTAGGGATCCACCATTTAACTCACTCTGCCACCAGGGATGCTTCAGCATCATCATACAGGTGACAAAAATGCCTGTGAAGTAAGCTGGCCATTCACCCATGGACACAATTATACACAATTCCCTCCTTTCTGTGACCTACCTTGATCACATAGCCACCTGAATTTTTTTGGTTTCCCACACAAATTCCTTTCACCTTTCTCCTTGCTTTCTTCCCAGTCTTTCATAACCTTCCTTGTCTCCCCAGCTTGGGGGCTGCCGTTCCTTACTTTCAGTTTGCTTGGATTGTCTGAATCCACACATAAAAGCTTCTATCTTCTTTGCCTTTCATGTCTGGAATCATGTCCTCTTCCATAGTCAGATCCTGCGTACTCTCACCTCCACATTCCTTGCTTGCAGGCAAACCATTTCTGCATCTCCTGGCTTCTCCTCCTCTTCAGCACAAACATTAGTATATTCAAACCAACTTTGCCCTTTTCCCTTGGGTGTGTGTGTGTGTGAGAGAGAGAGGGGAGGGGGGGGCAGATGGGGGATAGAGAAGCAAAGGGGAAACTAGATGGAGGGAGTTGGAAATGTTATCCGAGGTCACTTGTGGTAAAAAAGTAATTCAATTTTAAATATAGATACTTAATGTAACCAATGTCACTAAACAACTTGTGTAGACACTGTTAAACCTAAATTGCTGGGTAAGCCTTTGTCGAAACAAAATAAAATATCATTTTGAAGTATAAATATATATACACATCTATTTACACATTTCTCACTTAAAAGTTGTTGATTCTTTATTCCATAAAGTGCTTACCCGAGTCAGTGAACAGACTTCACTATGGAATCCTGACACGAAGCCCACTAAAGCAAGATATAAAACAAAAATATAAAAGTCTAAGGACAAACTGTAACAGAGAGTTTGCTGGTCATAATCCTAAAAGAGGCAGAAAAAAAGTCATTGTGCATGAGCCTTCTCCTTTTCTTCACTTCTAACTTCATTGCATCGTGACACCAACCTGGACATTTTGATCTTATTTGTATTTACTGATATCCTCCCTCGTTTCAAAAAAGGCTTAGGAGGAAAATAACTTTAGAGTCTGCCATTCAGAAATAAGTGCCTTTATGCAAGTATTTTATGTAACCATAAATCCACCCTCCATTTCGCTACCTTTTATCCAGACCACATTTTCCTGTTCATTGTAATCTCCTCTCAGACTTACAGAGATATGCAAATATCTATGTCCTGAAGATAGTCACAGTGGCCTTGTTTGTACATTTTAAAACCTAGTCACCATCACATTTGTCCATTGGAAATGAGTGGACTACGGTGAACCATAATAATAAACCAAAAGCAGACAGACCCATTGCTATCAAGTTGATCAGAATAAGAGTTATGAAGACAGAAAACCAGGCCTTCTGTCCGAGGAACCGCTAAGTGGCTTCAAACTGACAACCTTTAGGTTTGCAATCAAGAGCAAACCATTTGTGCCACCCAGGGACCTATAGGTAATGATAACCAAAACAAACAAATAAGCAAACACTGCCAGTGAGTCTATTCGGACTCAGAGAGATACTATAGGACAGGGTAGAATTGCCCCTGTGGGTTTCAAGGGCTGTAAATCTTTACAGAAATAGAAAGCCTCGTCTTTTCTACTGTGGAGTGGTTGGTGGTTTTGAACAGCTGACCTTAAGGTTAACAGCCCAATGAATAACTACTACACCACCAGGGTTACTATAGGCAATGGTATGCCCATGAAAAGTATTCAATGAAAAAAGCAAGGTGAAAAGTAGCCAGATTCCATTTGTCACAAATAAAATGGTATTTTTGTGAATATTTTGTAAACATTTTGAGGAAGGATAAGGTTTTTTAAAAAAAAGCTGCATTAGGGAAAGGAGAAGGCAGAATGTGACATATTTTTTCCACATGGTTTCATACATATAGATTATATACAAATCGTACCAATATTCTGCTTTAAATCAAATTTTAAAACAACTTCCTCATTGCAATGTGCCAGCTCCACTGCTAGAAAAAAAAAATTTGTTTCATCATAGAACACTGTTCACCTTAGATCATAATTTCTTATTGAATACTTTAACATGAGGATGCTTCTAGAACTTCATGGAAAATGTCATTTTAAAATAACGGAAATTTGCGACAAACTTTTTAAACTCCTCTCGTATTTTTTCCTCTTTGTATATTAAGCACTTTGAGAAGCATCGTTGTGTCTATAAAAGCTCGAGGTTTTAATATTGTGATTTTCACTAAATGGGTAGTCAACTAAGCCCACATGTAAGAAGCACAGCAGCTTGTGTGATCCAAAGATGACAATAATAAAATTCAAATATGACAAAAGAAAAAGTATCAATGCTAAAATTGTGAACACCCAATTTGTGGAAGGCTGTGGAGGACAGTGGGAGCCCAAAACCCATCTGTGGACTATGAAATCAGACAGATTAAGCTGCTACCAGATCACCTCTAACCACAGGCAAGGGTATGGAACATACTATCAAACATAGATCACTATAATCCTGATTATGCTGGATCCAACTTGATACTTGGTCAGTTGACCTCCCTCTAGTTCAGTGGTTCTCAACTTTCCTAAAGCTGAAACCCTTTAATACAATTCCTCATGTTGTGGTGACCCCCCAACCATAAAATTATTTTCATTGCTATTTCATAACTCATTTTGCTACTGTGATGAATCAGGTGACCCCTGCGAAAGGGTCGCTCGACCCCCAAAGGGATCACGACCCACAGGTTGAGAGCCACTGCTCTAGACCCAACCTGAATTTGTCCTGGGTGCAAGGATCTCTTGCTTGTTTCATGACAAAAACTTCTTCCCTGGCTTTTTAACTATTGGTGGTGGTCCTTTTTTCTTACTGTTAATATTTTTATCTTTATATTACTATTGCTTTATCCTTACCACTTCATTTCATTTTTGTTCCTTATTGTGTCTGTTGGGTTTATCAGATTGTGCAGCACAGAAGTGGATGTATAGAGATAATTATAATAACTGATGCCAGGGCTTGTAGGGGAGGTAGGGGGTGGGGGAAGATGGGGAGGGTGAAGGGATTACAGGAGTAAACAATGAAGGTAGGAGGGGGAGTGAGCACTAGAACTGAAGGTAATTACACAACTCATTTTAACGGCAAATTAATCATGGGGAGGTGGTAGAGAAAATGTTTAGAAATTGATTGTGGTCATGATGGTCTAATTCTTGATATGATTGAACTATTGAGTTGTGTGATATGTGGATTAAGTGCCAAAAGACTGTTAAAAATGTATTGTAAAAATGTATTCTAATTTTCAGTATGAAATAAAACATAAGAAAAGAAAATAACCAATCAAGCGTTTTCTGTTGATGTGCAGTTAAACTCAACTTGTCATCCTTTTTTATAAAAATGCCCAACAGATGAAGGCCGTAAGTGATTTCCTTAATAAACACTTCAACCACTAAGGTGGTATTATTACCCCTCAAATCAATGACAAGCTATTAGCAAAAGGAAAACCCTGGCACAGATTGACAAAGTTTTATTTGAAACACATATTATGTACCTTTGGGTATTTTTTTCTGAAATGGGGGGTGGGGTGGGATATAAAAAAATCTATGTACACTGCTTAAAACATAATTGATATAATTCAATTAAAGTACCATTAGTGGTCTCAGGGGGTGCAGGTTAACTCCTGTAACTTCCTTCCAAAAGAGAGAGAGAGAGAGTACAATACAATTCGGATTTTAATTGCAGAGTCTAAGAAAGCCATCCGTTTGTCAGCCTGCAGTGGCTTGGGTGTTGCTGGGATATGCTGGCAAGCATGCCAGTGATGTTCCAGATGCGCAAGTGAACAGGGTTCAGCAGAGCTTCCACACTAAGAACAGACTACAAAGGAGGAGTCGGCTGTCCACTTCGGAAGAACTGGCCGCTGAAACCTCATGAACAGCAGCAGAACATAGTCAGAAGCTCCAAGCCTCATGAACAGAAGTCAAACATTACCAGAGATAATGCCAGAAGGTGAGCCCCTCCGCGTGACAAGCTGCATTGACACACTGACGGCACCAAGGGGCTCCAGCGTGTCATCCACTGTGAGAACGTCTGGGGCAGCACGGGGCAGTGTCCCGCTCGGATCTGGAATGGACTCCATAGCCCCGCACACCAGAAACAACAGCGGGCGCGGCAATGGATGGCAGGAGCCTACATAGTACAAGACTAAGCAGGGTTTTGCTCTTTGTACAAAAGGGTTGCTATGGACCTGAACCAACTCCAGGACACCTAAAAGTAACAAGTGACATACTTCGTAAGCGCTCGGCTACTAGCTAACAGGTCAGCAGTTCGAACCCACCCAGAGGCACCTCGGGAGATAAACCTGCTTCCCAAAGGTTTTGAAAACTCGAGCGGTGGGGTGGGGTGGAGGAAGCTCTAGGAAGCAGCTCTACACTGTACGTGTGAGGATCCCGAGTCTGAATCCCCTCAATGGCAACGACTGGGAGCAGCAGCAGTAGCAACAGCATGCAATGGGTTTTAATTCATTGATGGGTTTCGGTACAGCCTGATGATCAGGTGGTGCTGATGTAACATCAGCAGTGCTAGGGGAGGCTAGCATCCTGTTGGGATGCATCCTGTTCTGTGGTATTCTTACCCAGAATTCGCGGTCTGACTCGGGTCCTGAGGAAACAACGAACAGACCCGGATTGACAGTCACCCTCCAGAACATATGGCTGTACTCTAAACATGTCAAGGATCTGAAAACCGGGGAAAGATTGAAGAAGTGGCCCAGTCTGGAGACGTAAATGAAATGCAACTCGTGTTCCAGGGTAGGACCTTGAACCAGAAAGGAAAAGGCTGACAGGGTTGGGCAACTGGTGAAATTTGCATGGAACCTATAGATTGGATAGTAATGTTCTGCCAATTCTGATGTTCAATTTGAAAGGCTACATGCTAGAAGGAGCCCTGGTGGCAGAGTGGTTAAGCACTCTGTTACCCCAAAGGTCAGCAGTTCAAACTCACTAGCTACTCCTTAAGAAAAAAATAAGCTGGTATGCATCCTTAATGGTTGACAGCATTGGAAACTCTATGGGGCAATTCTACTCTGTCCTATAGTGTCACTATGAGTCAGAATTGATTGAGTGGCAAATGGGATTGGTTTTTCAATTATGCTAGTCTTGTAGGACAGTGAGCTTACTTGGGGTCAGTACACTCCACAGTGTTTGGGGGTGGTAGGACATGTCTCCATCTAGCTCTCAAAACAAGTGAGAGGAAAGACACATGATAATGGACAGCACAGAAGCTTGAACAATGGAGCAAAGGATGTAAAAATGTTATCGACTGGAACATCTGGGGAAAGGCACTACTGAAGTTCTGTGTGCTATTACTGCCAATTCTCCTGTAAATATAAAATTTCTTTAAAATCTATTATTTTTTAAAAACCTATCAGAAATTATTTTGTAAACTATAAGAAAATAAAGTGATGAATATTGCATGAAAAGATGTCTTGGACATTGGGCCTCTACTCAAGTACTCCCTCAACGCAAGAACACTTTGTTCTAATAACCCAACACATTCCATGATGCTCACCTTCCCGATACGATCGCTGAAGACAAAACGGGCACATAAGCAAATGTGGTGAAGAAAGCTGATGGTGCCTGGCTATCAAGGGATATAGTGTCTGGGGTCTTAAAGGCTTGAAGATAAACGAGCAGCCATCTAGCTCAGAAGCAACAAAGTCCACATGGAAGAAGCACACCAGCCTGTGTGATCACAGAGTGCCGATGGGATCAGGTATGGGGCATCAAAGACCCGGAACAAAAAAATCATTTAGATGTGAATGAGGAGGAGTGTGGAGTGGAGACCCAAAGCACAATTATGTAGATAATTGGACATCCCTTTACAGAGGGGTCACAAGGAAGAGACAGGCCAGTTAAGGTGCAGTGTAGCACCAAGAAACATACAACTTTTCTCAAGTTCTTTAATGCTTCCTCCCCCACCCCAACTATCATTGGCCCCAAATCTATCTTACAAATCCAGCTAGACCAGAGCATGTACACTGGTACAGATAAGAGCTGGAATCACAGGGAATCTAGGACAGATAAACCCCTCGGGACCAATATGGAGAGTAGCCACACCAGGAGGGTAAGAGGAAGGTAGAGGGAGAAAGGGGGGAACTGATCACAATGATCTACTTATAACCACCACCCAGGGGGACAGACAACAGAAAAGTGGGTGAAGGGAGACATCAGTCGGTGTAAAATATGAAAAATAATAATTTATAAATTATCAAGGTTTCACGAGGGAGGGAGGAAGTTAGCTGATACCAAGGGCTCAAGTAGAAAGAAAATGCTTTGAAACAAATGTGCTTGACACAATGGACATATATATGGATTGTGATAAGAGCTATAAGAGCCCCCAATAAAATGATTTAAAAACAGAAAAGCTGTGTCTTACATATATATTAAAATATTAATCCCATAGTAAAAAGTGACTTCAATTTTCAAGATGTGGATTGCCTTAAGAAGGTTAATTTACATCAATTTCTTTTTTTATTTCAGAATACTATAAATTTTGGTTTTTAAGTAGAGACTAGAAAATCTGCAGTAGTCTTTTAATGAAGTAGTTTTACACCAAACATCGCCACCTGCTGGAAATAATAGAACATAACACACATTACTCTTCCCCAAGAAATGTGGAATTATTTTAAACCCCTAAAGGGCCTGTGTAAGTCGACATCGACTCAATGGCCTTGAGTTTCGGTTTTTGTTGTGTTTTTTAAAGAGAACAAAATGACATATGCAAAAAGGTAACCAAGTAGTGGAATCTGTTTTGTTTTTAACCATTAAAAATTAATGAATTATTTTGCATCTTTACATCCCCAGAACAAAACCCACGGCAATCAAGTTGATGCCGACTCAAGGTGACCCTGGGGGACAGAGTAGAATGGCCCCTGTGAGTTTCTAACACTAACTCTTTACAGGAGTAAAACCGCACAGCTGCTGAAGACAGACGACTTACAAAACCCTATGTGGTAAACAGGTCTTAATGTGGGTTATAAAGGAGGTGCAAGCTGCAAGATTAAAACAGACAGGAAGCAGTATTTCTTAATCCATGGCACAGTACCCCAAAATGGGTTTCATTTAACAAAAAATATATACATTCAGGGATTCAAGGAGCTGGCCAACTTCTGGTTTCTCAACTTGAAGACTATAAACAATGTCACTGAATTGCACCTGTAGAATTTGGTGATGTGATGCGTCCTTTACGGTGTAGATTTTCACCAAAAAGGATAAAAACGAAATAAATTTTTGAAACATCTAGCAGGCAACTAAGATCTTCTAGCCCACAGGTTCTCAGCAGGGAGAGCAGCGCCCCCTAGGGGCCACAATGAAAATATACGAGGGCCAGTTAGCCTTAACTCCTGTAAACTTTCCAGGGTCAGCCCCTACCCTACTTCCATCGTTTTGTTTTGTTTATTTGTTTGCCAACCTCCCTCTTATTGCCTATTGCCTTCCCCTCCGCCCAAGTTAACACATGTAGCCCAGCCAACCCATGGTCTCCCCTCCTTCTCTTCCCCTCTCACTCCTGGTAACCATGAAAGAATATTTTAGTGTGAAAACCCATTCTTCTATTCTTGACTGATTTCACTCAGCCTAATGTCTTCCAGATTCAGCCAGGTGGTGAGTGGTTTCAGATTCATTACCCTTCAAGTGTGAAACTAAGCTCACCTGGGTGATGGAATCATCACCCATTTAAGATCAAAAGGGGAGCATTTACCCAAGGACATAGTTGAGAGGATTGGGAAAGGAGGAGGAAAGGAAACAGGAAAGACAGGAAGGAAGTTTGATAAGCCCTGGTACCTGGAGGGGATTGAAATAGATGGGTTAAATCGGGATGTGTATGAATTGTTTGATGTGAACCTATGAGCTGCAAAAACTTGTTGTTGTTGTTGTTGTTGTTTTAAGTGAGAAAATATGTGAAGATGTTACTGGTGTGTCCCAGCACAGAATGCCATCTGACCTGCAGGGCCCTGGGCAGATCTGCACAGTGGAGAACTGAGGACTAGCTTTTGCCCCACTCACATGCCCAGAGGGGCAGACCTGCCTATGATTATCTGTGCCTAAAGTAGAATTCCACCTTAAAGGTAAATATAAAATATTTTTACACAATTTTAATATACTTTGCTCTCCTCTCCCACCCATAAGAATGCAACTACCTTGTAAACTGGGGGGAAATGGTACTTCCCCCCAAAATGATTGACAATTCACAAAATTGTGGCATCATTGGGAAATCACGGCCTTTGAGTCACAAATGGGTAATATACTTGTATCTGTCTGCATGTACAGCTGTTATGTTCACAGCTGGTTTTACACATAGGTGCAAGCATCTGACAACAGAGAGATCTATATAGAGATATATATGTTACTCAAAATTGCTTTCACCGATGAAACACACACTATTCCTCTGGTTCCTTGAGGCTTCCTCACCCCCCACAATCATGACCCCAGTCCTGCCTTTCACTGCGGGTTAGACTGGAGCATGTGCACAGATATAAATAAGAGATAAGAGCTCACAACACATGGAGTCCAGGAACAGGGATGGGAATAGTGACACCAGAAGGGTAGTTGGAAAATGGGGAGAGGAGGGGAGGAAGGGGAAACGGATCGAAATGATACACACACACACACACACACACACACACACACACACACGGAGGATGAACAACAGAAAACATGGGGGAAGGGAGACAGCAGTCAGTGTAAGATATAAAAAAAAATTATCATTTATCAAGCGGTCACAAGGGTAGAGGGGAGGGAATGAAGAAAGGGCTCTATAGAAAGTAAATTTCTAGAAAAAATGATGGCAACAGATGTCCAAATATGCTTGATACAATTGATGTATGGATTTTTATAAGAAATGTAAGAGTTTTGAGAATGATGAGGGCAATGAATGTACAAATGTGCTTTACACAATTGATGTATGTATGGGTTGTGATAAGAGTTGTATGAGCCCCTAATAAAACGATTAAAAAAAAGAAATGTAAGAGCTCCCAATAAAATGCTCTTTTAATTTGAAAAAATTCCTTCCCTTTTACAGTAGAATCCCGAACCTCGACGTTAATCCATTCTAGAAGGAGCATGCAGATGCTATGCAGTCGAGTTCCGACTAAATTTTTCCCATA
This sequence comes from Echinops telfairi, assembly GCF_000313985.2. Lineage (NCBI taxonomy): Eukaryota > Metazoa > Chordata > Mammalia > Afrosoricida > Tenrecidae > Echinops > Echinops telfairi. The sequence continues at coordinate 8,050,874 of NW_022103917.1, forward strand.
AGAATAACTGTAAACGGATTAATCTGTTCTTGATCACCATGTTTTTACCCTAATCTTGCCTTTTTATACAAAACATGACACAAATTTCAAAGTAAATAAGTTCAGAGTTAAGTCATATAATTTAAATAAGAAATACAACATTAAAAAAGTTTTTAACAACGACAGACAGTATGGCCCATACCTTGAGACTGATGCAGATCTGGATCTGGGGACACGGGTGTGGAGAGGAGGGATGGAGAGTCAGTGTTTGGAAGGGGAATCCCCTGCCATCAAATCAACTGGTAGCTGCTTTTCAGGAGTTTTTATCTCTTCTATGCCTTTTTTCACTAGGACCTGGCAGGTTTTCTCTAAAAAAAAAACCCCAAACTCTGTCTAATGTGGTCTGCTGTTGGTGTTTCCTTAACTGTTTTCTAAAACGGTTTGTTAGTTCGCGCAACAGGGACCAGGGTGTCCACCGGGCATGCGCTAATTCAGGTCCCCAGGTGGGGGAAGGGGGTTGTCAGTACACCTAGGTGGCTGGAACACCTGGATTGGCTCAGTGTAGGCCTGGTGAGCTTAATTCAGCCAATGGGGTCCACTAGTACCATAGGCCATGCCTTCCAGCCGCAGGCCCCCAAAAGGTGGGGACTGGGAGACCACCCCCAACCCCCTTGCGCTCTGCCTTCCACCAGGCTGTACTGCTCGCTTGCGCTCTCTCTCTCTCTCTCTCTCTCTCTCTCTCTCTCTCTCTCTCCTTTTTCCTCTCTCCTCTCTCCCCTCTTTCATCTCCTCATCTCTCTCATTTCTCTTGTGGGGTGCGGTTCCATGTTCATGACTGTAAAACCTGAAACTTCTATCCTTTATAAAAACTCACTTGGATCACAAACCAGGCCTTGGCGTGAATTTCTTTATGGTGTGAAGCCAAGAATTGAGGTATTTCCCACCCAAGGAATCAAACAGGTTTACTAAATTATCAACAATATTGATAACACGGTTAACCAGTTCCTTATCATGATGATTCTTTTAAAAAAAAACTCTTTCTTATGACCCATGGTTTTTATCTAAAAACAATACAAAAAGCCACAAAAACTAAGAAAATTATAGCAAAATTCTTGGAACACAGCCGCAAAACGTTTAAACAACACATACTAACCATGCCAACTAACGCTGAGTGACCGAGACATGAACTGCTTTTGTTTACAAGAATCACGTGCGTCGGGTCGGATTCACATGTTTTGTTTGAGCTCTGATGCAAAATTGTCTGAACATTTCATGTCGAAATCTGATTATGTCAAGTACTGATGTGGTCAAGTGCCAGGGTGCTACTGTATTTCCATTTCCCATCATAGTAAGGGGGCTATATTGATATTTATTGAAATGATGTATCAAAAACCAAAACCCTAGACCCACTAACAGTGAGTCGATCCTAACTCATAGCAACCCAAAGTTGCTAAGGCTGTTAACTTTACCAAAGCAGACAGCCTCATCTTTCTCCCAACAAGCAGCTGGTGGGTCTGAACTGCCAACTTTCTGGTTAACAGAACAGTGCATAATCCACAATGCCACCAGACCTCTTCAATTGTGTACGTAGGCAGGACTGTGGTCTATTATCTATTAATACATAATATTATCACTTATATCACAGCTATTATCATTTTAGAGTATTACAGTGAGAGTTATAATAGAGTGGTTATTAAAGGAAGACACTGATCTGATCGGATTGAGAACTGATCCAATCCTTCTCCTTCAAGGTCACACAGGATGACTTTTGAGGCAGACCACCACCCAGACTTCATGATTTTCAAATTAGTGATATGTGCTTCAGTGAAAAACAAGAATAATAAACAAGCGGCCATCTAGCTCAGAAGCAACAAAGCCCACATGGAAGAAGCACGCCAGCCTATGCGATCATCAGGTGTTGAAGGGATCAGGAATTGGGTATCAGGCATCATTAGAACAAGAAAATCATATCATTGTGAATGAGGGGGAATGCAGGGTGGAGACCCAA
>NW_022103917.1:8053279-8067426 GCF_000313985.2 Echinops telfairi
TGGGGGGGTAATGAGGAGCTGATGCCAGGGGCTTAGGTGGAGAGCAAATGTTTGGAAAATGATGAGGGCAATGAATGTACAAATGTGCTTTACACCATGGATGGATGTACGGATTGTGATAAGAGTTGTATGAGCCCCTATTAAAATGCTTTAAAAAGAAAAAAATAGATTTTTCAATAAAATCAATGCTATACATGTGGCTAGTGACAAGGACAGGACAGGGACTTCTGCCTACCGAGGGAATGGGCAGTCTACTCACTAAGAATGAATATTCTGTTTGCTGAGGAAATGGACCCTCTGCTGTTTAGGAATCAACATTGTTTGTTCAGGAAATCAGCATTCAGCCAGCTAGGAAAATAAATATGGGCCCAGAGATACTGTGGTAAAATAGATCTCATGTCAACTAGACACTCCTGGCTAGGAGTGCCAATCAAGTGGTAGCTGGAAGACCCCTTCTTGGGGGTGGCCTCTTGTGTAAGACCAAGATCAACCAGATAACTCTTCTCAGCCACCTCACCTTCCTCCTTACTGGACTCCGTGTCTGCTTCCAGGGGCAGCCACATGTGGGCTGCCCAACTGAGAGCTGTCAGTGGCGGCTGCCATGTTGCCATTGGATCCAGTCGACTCTGCATTCACCAGCCTGTGGTCTCCCTGCTTCCTGTGTCCCCTCTCAGCATCCTTGGCTCCAACTACATGAGTCTGAAGAGGGCCCCAGCTAACATTAGACCTACCTACTTGAATCGAATTGGGCTGGGGTGCCTTCATAACATGAAATTACTTTTGATATAAAGTTCTTTCTTATGGAAAGTGTCACTAGTTTGTTTCTCTAAACAACACAGACACCAGAAGCCTGGTAAATGTCTCAACCTTAAGATCAGACTGGGTGAGCATCCTGGGATATCTTACCCACATTTATAGCCTGAGATAAGACTCAAGGCATCCTGACACAAAATTGTAGCCTGAGACGAAATAAAAAAACCCAAGGGCAAAGTGAGTAATGAACTTAGTCATAAGAAAGTGGCTGTGGGGAAGCTTCGTTCCTCAACCCCTTTGAATTCAAAATCAAACTCATACCCAGCAAGTAGATGCCAACCCACAGCGACCCTATAGGACAGGGTAGAACTGACTCTGTGAAACTCTGAGACCGTCACTCTTGGTCATTCTCCACTAGAGCAGTTGGTGGCTTAAAACAGTTTCCATTGTCCTTAGCACTATAGTGTCCTTGACACTATACAAGACTACGCCACCCCCTTGAAAGTGCCCTTAAAAAACAAGAAGTGTCCCTCATAGACAGCGCCCTCCTCTTCTCCCACCTCTTGACCCGTTTCATTCTTTTAAAGTGACCCTATACTGAAAGACACTTTGACTTAACTCATTGCTGCTACCTGTGTGAGTGTGTGAGGGCACCTCATCTCTGGCGCTTTACCATCCATGTGGGGGGAGCTAGCTAGTTCTACCACAACCTGGTGCTGAAAGTCTCATCTATCATTCCCCTCCAGTTGCTAGAATCACAGAGAATCACAAAACACGTATGTAACTCAACTATAGAGCTAAAATACATGTGATCAGAATGAAAACAAAGGGCCCTTGATTGGTGGCATAAAAACAAGGTCCCTACATAATCAACAGTCAAGTTGACTTGAATACTTGCTCAAGGGTTGGTGGTTCAAACTCACCCAGAGGAACCTCACAAGGCCTAGCAATCTGCTCCATAAAGATGAAAACTCCATGATGTAATGCTACTCTGCCCACATGACGTCATCCCGAATCGGAATAGACCCAATAACAACTAACAACAACATGAAAGGTCATGAGAACCAGGTTGCTCGCTGTTCGAGAAAGTTCACGAGAGGACTGGAAAGGATGCTATGGCGCTGGATTTGTGATATCAACGTGAAGTCAAATTTCTGTTTTCTCATTCACCTACTTATTTTTCTGTTTTCTTATTTGCAATTGGCAAGGACTATATTAGATGATCCACTGCCCATTTCCTTAGCAAAATCTTCACCTACCATTTTTTCTGCAAATTTTTATTGTGAATTAGGTGGGGGAGGGGAATGACATCTAAGATCGTTTTTGCATTCAGCATCTTACACAATGTATCAAGCTTCCCGCTGCCTTGTCCTGTTCACACGCCCCCACTTTGTATCCAGCCCCTAATTTGTATCCATTCTGCCTTCTCCCTTGTTTCTACCTACAGTTTTAATATCCATTGATAACACCGGCCTGACTCAATTATTTAACTGGAGGCTGAAAAATAGTGGTTTGCCTATGCTATCATTTTCACTGAAACAATTTATTATGTGATGATTAGGTCCCCAGCTAGCTGAATATTCTTCGAAGCTCATAATGTACTTTCAGTTATTTTATAGTTGTGGTTGGCAATATATATGAAGCCTTGCTTCTCTTGTTTAGCCAAGGAACATTTCAGTTACGTTGTAGGTTAAATGGGATTTGCGAGCAACTTGAAGATGCAGCAGTCCTGTACACTGAGGGATATCTGAAGCAGAACGCAAAATGAATATTCTAGGGGCCAATACACCTAACAATACTGAGCTTGACTCAGCAAAGGCTTAGTAGATCTTGAAATACCACATATACTGGTGTATAAGCTGAGCTTTTCACCACATTTTAAATGCCGTTTTTTGTGGAAAGATTAGGGGCCTCATCTGATATTCGAGTCGGCTTATACTCGAGTATATACGGTAGTTTACTGATGTGTTTTGGGAAGCTAAGAAAGGAAGCTCTAAACAGTAACATGCCCACACATCCTTGACTGGTGTTCTTGGGAATGAATGTACTTTGGAAAGTACTGATGTGCACCACTGTTGCCCACCACCCTTCGATCAGATGTTGTCATACTATGGTGATGTCCATGCTGCTCTGATGCTGGACATTATGCCCCCGGTATTTCCCATACCAGCAGAGTCAGTCATGGTGGACAGGTTCCAACAGTGCTTCCAAGGCTGAGACAGACTAGGATGAAAGGCCTAGCAACGATCCTTGTAAAATAAGCCCATGAATCGCTTATGGCTGACCAGAGAGCATTATCCAACTTGCTTCCTTTGGACACACCATCAGGGGGTATCAATCCTTCAAGAAAGACAGCAGGACCAGTGAAGGAGAGGGCCAGCAAGCAAATGGACTGCCCTCCGTCCGTCACAGGACGGGTTGGCACAGTAGTTACAAGGATGGGCTCCGACATGTCAATGACCGTGAGGGTGGTGCAGGACCAGATACTGTGTAGAGTTGACTCTAAAGGAGTGAACAGCAAAAGCACTCTCACTGGGTGCGAAAGCATTCTTTCCACCCAGGACAAGAAAACTGAAAAACCAAGGCTCATCAGGGACATACATCCCCACTCTTCCTTGTCCCTTGCCTCCAATTACAACAGCAACTTCCTATAATTCAGATTTTAAAAGAACACTATAGTAGATTGTTGGGCTCTCACTGCGGAATTCCGCTCTCTCCATGCATGAGCTCCTGCGGTAAAAGACATTTGAATGTCCATGTCAGTGTTCACTCTGATAGCAATCACATGGGATGAATACGTTTATTGCTATTTTACAGATTAGACCACATAAACTCAAAGTAGCTTGCCTAAGGTCACAGAGCTAGTAAATGGCAGAGCGGAATTCAAACTCACGTAGATCTGATTCTACCCCCAATGCTACCTCTGGAAACCAAGACCCAGTTGTTGTTGTTGGTGGTGGTGGTGCTGCTGCTGCTGTAAGGTGCTATCGAGTCAGCTCTGGCCCATCGCGACCTTATGCACAAGAGTATAAAATACTGCCCAGTCCTGTGCCATCCTCACAACCGTCCCTGTGATAGAGCCCATTGATGCAGCCACAGTGTCCATCCATCTTTGTCACTCCCTCCTCTTTGTCACGGCCCCTCTACTTTACTAAGCATGATATTCTTCTCTAGGGACTGGTCTCTCCTGACAACATGTCCCAAATATGGGAGAATAAGTCTCGCCATCCTGGCCTCTAGGGAGCATCTTGGCTGTACTTCTAACAAGACAGATTGGTTTGTTCGTTTAGCAGTCCATGGTCCTTTCGATATTCTTCTCTAGCACCGCACTTCCAATGCAGCCATTCTTCTTTGGTCATCTGTATTCAATGTCCAACTTTCACATGGATCTGAGACAACTGAAAATACCATGGCTTGGGCCAAGCACACCTTACTCCTCAAAGAGGAGCCTTGGAAGCTTCCTAAATGAATTTCGAAGGGCCTTGGAAGCTTCCTAAATGAATTTCGAAGGGAAAAGAAAATTCCCCCTGCGCGAACAGCTTCCAGTCTTTAGATCACAAGGGCGAGATGCCTTCACTTGACATAGCTGAATCTGAAAGCGCAGGATAGCTCTGTTGCTTCCTCATCTGCAGATAAATCACTAACACTATCATGGAGGCTTTGGGCAAAACTCTACACTTCAATTTACATATGCTTTCCCTTGGCTTTTTGATATAACAAAAGTTCCTGCAATTTAAAATTTTAATAGCTGACAGATTAACTGTATATGGGCTTCAGCTCTTCCTTGGATTTCTGGTCAGCGCTTAGGTTTTGAATTATATTTTCAATCACTAGGGAAAGGTTATTTCAATTTCTTCGGAGTGTATTTCATTTCTTTTCCCAGATTACACTACTATATTCCATCCAGAAATTAGAAGACTAGAATATATGTATTAGACTAGTAGTTTGCCTGCTTTCACCAATTGTAATTTAAACCGCAGGATGTAGGATCAAGCAATCCTGACCTCTAGCAGGATGATTCAAGGTACACAGGCTTTTTGAGCACAAATGCTTCCTCTTTTCTTTATGGTAGCTCGATAGGCAGGAAGTATAATAGGCCCTTCATAGAGAAAGGTAGAATGCTAGAGTAGAAAAACTGTGTGCTTTCGGGCCAGACAGATCTGAGTTTGAATATCAGCTGTGATCCAGAGAAAATTACTTCAGTTTCCTGGGCGTTGGCATCATTTATAAAATGGAGATAACCACTATGGGTATACACATAGACAAAAGCAAGGCATGCCCAATCTGGAATGGCTCTCAGAATGAAATTATGAAGAACGATGTATAATGACAAGTACAATCTGTAAATATTTGACTGAAAAGTATATTTAAAGCCTCACCCCAAATATGATCATTAGGATTTGGTCCCAGGAGAACACATCTGAAATTATAAGGCATCGGCTTTATACAACAGCAAGTATAAAAGAAAGCTGATTCAAAATTGTGATATAGAATCTCAAAAATAGACTAAACAGAGAAATGACACATTTATATCGCGTTATTAAAGGGTTTCACATTGAAGTGTTCCATTGTGGGTCCTGCAAAGTGATGTGAACCTCTTCACTATACCTTGAGAGAATGAGTGAGTCCCTAGGTCGGGGGCTCATTCAGGACCATGGTCTGGTGTGGGAGAGGATACTAAAGCCAAGTGGCAGAGCATAGTCCACGGAGACAAAAGCCCACATGCTACTTTGGTGAATCGTGACTGTGCTCTTACACACTCATCCAAGGTGCATCTGTTGGCCTCTCCTCATTCAGAGCAAAGAAGAATGAAGAAAATCAAAGATGCATGGAAATCATTCGTCCAAAAGGACGGATAACCCACATGAACCTCAGCCCCGAAGACAAAAAGCACTAAATGTGCCCCTGGTACCACTGCCGATGGCTCTGATAGTCATCACAATACAGCAGTGCTTCTCCACCTTCCCCATGCCGCAACCCTTTCATCCAGTTCCTCATGTTGGGGGGACCCCCAACCATCAAATGATTTTCGTTGCTACTCCATCACTATCATTTTGCTACTGTTATAAATTGGGCGACCCCTGTGAAAGGGTTGTCCGACCCCCGAAGGGGTTGGGACCCACAGTTTGAGAACTGCTGGACTAGACACACAAATCCAGTGAAACTCACATATGTATAAGAGAGAGCTTTGTATCAAGAAGTAATTATATATCAAGAAAAAAAAATCCCAGCCCAGTCCAACTCAAGTCCATATGTCTGGTACTAGCCCATAAGTCCCTCTTCAGACTCACGCAGCCACATGCAATAAGGCAGGGTGCAGGAAGAATACCCGTGGCTGCCAAGTCCAAGCTCACTGGAAACCTGGCAGAGGTCGGCCACTCTCAGGGTGGCCAGCAAGCATGAGAGTGGAGGTAGCGATAGGGCCCACTAGGTGGCACCATCAGACTATGACCTGATTGACAGCTTGGCTACCACCTCTTCACTTTTATACTCATATAGCTTCAAGTTGACATAAAATGATGTAACTACCACAGTTGTGAAAGTAAATGCATACAAATCTTTGCAGGAAAAACCAGTGTGCTCTATAAACCTTGGCTAAAATAAAAATAAATACATACATTTCACCCCCAAGCCAGTATAATCAAAGCTGAAACAAAACGTTGATGTTGTTGCTAGGTGTCCTCAGGGAGGTCCTGCATCAGAGTGACCCTGTGCACAGTAGACCAAAACAGCCCGGGCCCGCTCCTCCTCACAATTGTCATGCTTGAACCCATGGTTGTCGTCCGGCGTCAATCCATCTCGCTAAGCAGCTTCCTATTTTCCCTGACCTTCTCCTTTACCAAGCATGATGTCCTTTTCCAGGGACTAGTCTCTCCTGACAACATGTGAACCAAAGTCTCACCATCCTGACTTCTAAAGAGCATTCTGGCTGCACTTCCTCTAAGACACATTTATTTGCTATTTTGGCAGTATTTCCAACATTCTTCACCAGCTCCATAATTCAAATGCTTCCTCTCTTCTTCAGACTTCCTTCCTTATCCATGGTCCAGTGATGATGCCTGCACAGTCCTTCTCGATATGATTGAGCACATTGAATCGTATGATGTGTGAATGATAGCTCCATGAAAAATAAAGTATGCATTTTTAAAATAAAAAGTACATTTCTCAACTACATTTCCAATTCAATTCTCACTTTGAGCAAATCTGCTAAATAAGACAAATGCTAAACAAAACCTAGCAAATAGCTCCAACATAAGCAGACAGAAATGTAATGACGTGCTCTACCAAATTCTTTGGGAATGAGAGAAGTCAGCTAGGTAAACTGGGTAAAGGAAGAACTTACTAATGCTGCTTCTGACCTAAAGACTTGCTGACTTTGGCAAAGGTGAACTTCAGTTTGAGAGGAGGTATCTCAGCACCTAAGATCCTCCCAGGTGAGACGTGTAAAAGGACACTGCACATTAAGCAGAAATCACCCAACCACCACCATCCATCACCCACCACCTCCCTCCAAAGGCAGCACCCTCAGGGTAAAAGTGAGTCAGAAGGCAGCTCGCTTTGCGTCCTGGAAGACTATGGGGGGAAAAATGCCTTCAGCCTAACAGAGTTAGGGCGTGTCCTTGGAAAGCTGTTGTGGCCCCAGGCCAGCGTGAGCAAGGATTTGCAGCCCTAATTTACATCACCAAGGTGGTCCTGAGAATTTCCAGTTGCACAGGGCACTTTGCTTTAAGGTGGTTCCAGATTGGTACTTTCCAATGGTACCTGGTAGAAACCCAAATGGCCACTGAAAACCAAACCCAAATGGCCACTGAATTGACTCTGACTCATAAAGACTGTAGAACACACCAGAACTGCCCACACAGGACTTTCAAGGCTGTAAATCTTTACAGAAGCAGATTGCTACCTCGTTCTCCGGTGGAATGGCCGACGGGTTCAAACTGCTGCCCTATGACTACTACAAACCGAAATCTCTGGGCCCCTGAGACTATTGCCCCCAAGATACCCTTTTAACCTGGAAATGAAGCCACTCTCAAAAGGTTACCTTTCAGCTGAATGAACGGATTGGCTTACAAAAGAAACAAAAACACCTGTGAAGAGTGTGCTTCATCCAACCATCCATGGGAGGAGACTACAGAGTCAACCATTACTCAGAAGCAGAGATGCCAGGGAAGCTGACTGGCTGGGGTAGGCAGGGTGGAAATGGTTAGAAGTGCGGGCCACCTTGCTGGGATTGTAACCAACAACGCAGGATACTATCTGTCTGAACGGATGAATGGAAATCTGATTTGCCGGGTAAACTGTCACCTAAAACAATCATAAACTTAGAGCCCTGGTGGTGTATTGCTCACACATTGGGCTGCAAACATCATGGTCAGCATTTCGAAACCAGCAACAGCTGTAAACAGTTACAGTGACAGTCTCTGAGACCCCAAGGGGGCCGCTATGAGTCAGCATGGATTCAAAGGCAGTGAGTGAGTGTGTGTAGCAAATCGTCTCTGGGGTAAAGCACTTTGACCCTAGGACTCAAGCAAAGCTCCACAAACAACTTGATACTTATGACTTTTTGTATAATCGTTTTATTGACATATCTCACGCAATTCCAATATATCGATTCACATACATTCCCAGTTCTGTGGTTCAGTCCCTTGGAGAGGAGTTACACAATCGTCAGCACTATCAACTTCCCATCCCCGCCCCCTCCACAAACAACTTTAAAGAACAATGAGTAGGTAACCAAAACAAGAAAACACACAAGGAAAAAACAGCGTGATAAACAAGCAGCAGTGGACACACTTGTTTGAGTCCATCTTGCCTGAGCCCTGGTGGCATAGTGGTTATGCATTTGCCTGTGAACTGCAGGGTCTGCAGTTTGAAATCGCCAGCCAGTGCTCGGAAGAAAGATGCCGTGAAGGCTGGATTTTCATCAACACCTTTTCCTTATCTCACATGCGCCAATGACAATACCAGGAGATGACAACTGACAACTGTAGTGAAACTGCTCGTAAAACCATCTCACTAGGAGGTCCTGGGTAGAGTGCTGGAAAACAATGTGGACCCAAACTCACAATCATCAAAGAGACTAGGCTTACCAGTCCGATAGAAGTGGGTGAGACCCCCAAGACTATGGCACTCAGTCACCCAGCAGGTCCGGAATTGAACCCACCCCTGTTATAAAATATCAGCCAACTAAGCTCAAAGGGGCAGCATCTAACCAAAGACAAAGTTCATAGGGTTTGTCAAGGAGGAGGAATGGAACGGAAACCGGCAGAAAGCAGAGTAATGATGGGACTCAGCGGGGAGATTGCAATGGATGAGCTGAAACAAAATGTAGATGAGCTGTTGATTGTAAAAGGATGGCCTGTTCCGAAAACCTTCACCTAATTCACAATTAAAAAAATGTTTAAAGTAAAAAAAAAACAAAAACAGAAAGATGACACTTTCTACTCTTGTAAAGAGTAGCAGTCTGGGAAACCCACAGGGCCATTCTACTCATAGTGACCCTGTCCTAGAGGGCCACTGTAAGCCGACCTCAATGGCAGTGAGTTTGGTTTTGTTTCTGAATATATTTCAAGAAAATAATAGCTTGGAAGCCTATGCAGGAAATAGAAACTGGTTTTTAAATGATGCAGCAGATTTCACAAAGAACAAAATAGAACTTGAGAAGGATGATTGGGGAAATTTAAGAATTCTTGCAGGGGCTTAGGAAAAGATAAGAAACAGCTGGAGAGAAAATTGGTAGACTAGAAGGTAGATCAGAAGAACCTAAAAGAAGGCAAAAAGAGGGAAAAGACAGAAGGGAAGTTAAGATTCACAAAGGGAAAAATGAGACTATTTAGTATCGCTTTCACTGGCATCTAAAAAGGAAAGAAGAAAATAGAGCAGAGGCAATATCTGATAATGGCTGAGAATTCTAGAACTAATTAAAGACATCAATCCAGGAGACCTAAGAAATCAAAAATAGAATTAAAAACAAAAATATATTCATAAGTAGCCACATAATGGTGAAAGCGCAGACATTAAGAACTGAGGAAAGGAGTGACTGGAAGCAGTTTTCAAAGATTTAGATGTAGTAAATACAGAATAGGATTTCAACAGAAGCTGACTATTACCTAATACTATGACCCCGAGATAATCTTCAAACCTTAAGTCAATCAAAACTATCTCCCGGGAAGCATCTTGAAACCAAACAATAGTTAACTATTAAAGGATGTCCGCATCAAGCACTGTGCGTTCAAGGTCTAGCTCTCTGGGCCCTAATTACACAGCAACTCCAAAGATAGAAAACTGAGGGAGGATGAGGCAGGAACAACTCAGAAAAGGAAAAAGCGTAAGAAGGCTTCCAAAACTTGAAGACTGTAACCCAGGTCATAGAAAGGGTTGAAATGGTGTTTTGCTGGTGTGCATATTCTCACCCCCAAATAAAGAATTGTAAATTCAATGTAAGGACTTCATTTTCGTAAGTATTAGAACAATTATGATGATAAAATAGACAATAAAAAGTCTAAAATGCCATCGATTGTAAAATATAAAGGTTTTTTTCATCATGCACTTGTTTACTTTACAAAGTTAGTAAGGGCTGTCCTATGAGAATTGGGGCAACAACCTTACACCATCCATCCTGCAGCCCTGACCTTGCCCCTTGAGATGTTTTGTTCCCCAAACCCAAAGAACATCGAAAAGGAACACAATTTGAATTCTTTAAAGATGCCCAAACTGACATGCTAAGGAAGTTGAGGGCAGAATCCTTTGAGGAAGGATTAGAAAGATGAAAACACTCTCTTCAGAGCTGTTAGGGACCACAGGCTCCCAAACTTATTTGGCCTACCATGCCCTTTTAAGAAAGAAAAGTGTCCCAGCATCCCCGTGGTAATTAAAAAGATTTGTGCCATAATCCAGGATAAAGTAGAAGTATCTGTTTCGGCAGTTACACACACACACACACACACACACACCAGTGATCCTTTCAGCCCCTCCCAGGGGGCGGTATCACCCACTTTGGGAAACTCTGTACTGTATAGACCGAGATGGAAGTCAAGGAACAGTACCATCACATTTTTATATTTTGTTTGATAAAGTTTTCTATGGTTTTATAACAATATCTTTAGGCATACATCTCTAGACTATAAAAACAGTCAGCATAAGATAATCATAGAACTCTGATCAAATCAACGTCATAGCAATAAAAATAAATGGGCCTAGCTAATGAATAGAAACCTTATTTTCAATATAGATCACTATTGTGAATTCAACTATGTCCCCTCTAAATATTTATCAATGTAGTTCGGCTATGATTCTCAGTGGTTTGGCAGTTAGGTAATATAGTGTGGCATTTATGTAATGATGGGATCATCTTTCCCTGATGTGATCTGCTGTAAAAGGATGAGGGCAGGAGGTGACCCTTTTCAGCAGGTCACAGGCCTGGTTCAACGTAAGGGGATGTGCCCTGGCATGTGGCTTGCAGCACCTTTTATACTACAAGAGATTTAAGGAGAGAGAAAAGAGCAGAGGGCGAGGGGCCTCATTACCACTTAGAAGAGCCCTGGTGGAATGCTTCCTACAGCCCATCGTCCATGTGCTGAGTAACTCCTAGACCTCGGGGTAGACTGAGGCCAAGACACGGGAGATTCAAGGAATGCAGGGCCCATAAATGTTGAGAAAAAACAAGAACTTGCTTCATCAACTGTTTGATGACAGACAGAAATCTGTCTCTTAGAACTTGCGTCCTGAATTTGGATTTCTAGCCTCCTAAACTATGAAAGAATAAATTCCTGTTTGTAAAAACCCACACACTTGTGGTATTTATGTTACGTTATTGTGGGTAGGGGCCACTCACAGGGACACTCTGTACCACAGAATATAACAGTCTTGCTCCAGCCTCACATTTGTTCTTATGTTCCAGCCGATTATCAAGCCATCTTGTTGAGGACCTTCCTCGTGGTCGCTGCTCCTTTACTTTACCAAGCATGATAGCCTTCTCCAGGGATTGGTCTCCCTGATAACATGTCCAAAGTATGCGAGATCTATCTAGTCTTGTCATCCTTATCGCTAAGGAGCTTCTGTGCTTTTTCCCAGACAGATTTGTTTGTGCTTCTGGCAGTCCCTGGCACTCCCAAGATTCTTCTCCAACACCACAAATCAAATACATGCATTCTTCTTCTGCTTTCCTTATTCAGTGTCCCACTTTCACATGTCTATGAGGTGACAGGAAATATCAGACATCCCTTAGTCCTCAAACTAACATCCTTGCTCTTGAATACTTTCAAGGCCGGTGTGCATATTTACCTAATGCAATGTGTTTCTGATCTCTTGGCTGCTGCTTCCATGAGCATTATGTCTCCAAGCAAGATGAAATCTTTGACAATGTCAATCTTTTCTCCATTTATCATGATGTTACCCATTGATTCATTTGGGAGGATTTTTGTTTTCTTTATTTTGAGTCGTAGTCCATATTGAAGGCTGCAATCCTTGATCTTCATCAAGTGCCTCAAATCCTGCCAGCTTTCTGCAAGTTAGGTTGTGTCATCTGCATATCACAGATTTTTAAAAAAGCCTTCCTCAAATACTGATGCCCAAGTCTTCTTCGTTTAACCCAACTCCTTTGATGATTTGCTCAGCATGCAGACTGAATAAACATGGTAAGAGGTTAGAAGCCTGATGCACCCCTGCCCTCATTTTAAACCAGGAACTATTCCCTTGTTCTGTTCACACAACTGCCTCTTGATCCATATACAGGCTCTGCATGAGCACAATGAAGTGTTCTGGAATTCCCATTCTTCTCTAAGACTACTACCCATAGGCTACCCATGTCATGATCCACACAGTCGAATGCCTTGGCATAGTTCATAAAACTCAATCAAACATCTTTCTGGTATTCTCTGCTTTCAGCCAAGATCCTTGTGACACCAGTAAGGAGAGCCCTTGTTTCGTACCCTCTTCTGAATCTGGCCTGAAATACTGGCAGCTCCCTGCCGCAACAGTTATTGGATGGTCTTCAGCAACATTTTACTCGAATGCGATATTAGTAATATTGTGCTACAAATTGAGCATTCTGTTGGGTCACCTTTCTTTGGAATGGGTACAAATATGGATCTCTTCCAGTCAGTTGGCCAAGTAGCTGTCTTCCAACTTTCCTGGTATAAACAAGTGAGTGTTTCCAGTAAAATATTTCCATCGGTATTCCATGAACTCCTGAAGCGTAGTTTTTTGGCGAATGCTTTCAGTGCAGCTTGTTCATATGTTACCTCCTGCAATGACAGAATGTTGAATATGATATATAGGTATCACTATATAGTGAAAACAATCACAAAGCAAACTCAACTGCATGTTCTATACAAAAGATATATTTAGAACAGGAGGTGCTGAAAAATAAAAAATTAAAAATAGGTAAGCGATGCCGAGCAAATTCTTACAGAAAGAAAGCAGGGGAGTCGGACTTCCTTCTCCAGACCTGATGGAGTAATATGAGTTCAGATTTACCCTCACAGCTTAAAATAATTAAAAACACGGGCAAAAATATCGGAAACCAAGGTTTTTCAGACACTTGACAATGAGCGAGAAAGTTATCATCCATAGAAAACAAGATGAACGCGACTGCAACCTCAAGCTTACTTCCCAGAGAGAATCTCCAGGTGGGACACAGGAAAGGAGTATCCAAGCAGAGCCTGCTGGTCCTGGAGGTGAGAAGACAAAACTTCCAGTCCAAGTAGGTCAAGGCAGCTAGAAGCTGCAGGATGGAGTACCAGAGCGATAGAGAGATTTCTGGAGATATTCAGAAGCTTTCTCCTCCTATCTGCAGCATAGTACGGATCATGCCATACCTGTAAGGTGTTGCTTCAGGCATTCAGAATAACGGGCCCTTTAAGCATTTTTTTTTTTTTTTTTGGTAAAGCAAGCTAGCAACTAAAGCTTTGCCAGTAGAGGGCAGTGGACAGATATGGCAAGTGGAAAGGCATTTGTTTCCTGTTTGATAGTGCCGACCGCACAGGCCCTTGTTCTCCAGTGAGCTACAACCCCGAATGAATTCATGGATCTACATGTCAAAAAAAACAAAAAGAAAGAGACAAAAACAAAACATATCAGTATACCATCACCATGTCTTGCTAACGAGATCAAACCTGAAACTGATCAAGCCTCTGGATCGATGCAGAGATGGATAGATGTACAGACATGTGATAAAGCAAATTCAATAAAATGGTAATTGTGGGATTTGGGTGATGGATATATAAGTGTTCACTACATAACTTGTTGAATTGGCCAAAAACATATCAGAAAATGTTCCCGATCTTTAGCCATAAGAGAAATGAAAATTAAAACAACAATAAGGTACCACCTAACACCCTCAAAGGTAGCCCAATTCAAAAAATCAGAAAGCAACAAGTGTTGGAGGGGCTGTG
>NW_022103917.1:8070322-8071369 GCF_000313985.2 Echinops telfairi
TGTTTTGAGAATGATGAGGGCAATGAATGTACAAATGTGCTTTACACAATTGGTGTATGTATGGATTGTGATAAGAGTTGTATGAGCCCCTGATAAAACGATTTTAAAAATGTTGTTGGATTTTTCTTTGCATTTGAATTCTTTTATAATAAAATTATTAAGAAACCTTATCAGTGCTGAAATTTCCTGTTATTCACATCAAAAGACTTCATTAGGAGAGTAAAATGAGGGCCCACAGAATGGGAAACAATTTTTACCAAGGACACATCAGACCAGAGGTCTAATTACCAAAATATACAGAACTCTACAACAGCTCAATAAGAAAATAACAAATGACCCAATTAAGAAATGGGGAAAAGACATGAACAGACAATTCACCAAAAAATGAAGTACAAATGGCTAACAAACACAAGTAAAAATGCTCAGGAACACTAGCCCTCAGGGGGATGCAAATTAAAAGCACAATGAATGTGTTAGTCCGGGTTGACTAGAGAAACAAATCCATAGACACTCAATGTGTATTAAGAGAGAATTTTATATAAAGGATAATTGTACATTAACAAAGCATCTCAACCCAATCCAGTCTAAGCTCATAAGTCTGATATTAGCCCATATGTCTGATACCAATCTATAAAATCCTCTTCAACGATGCCGAATGCCTGATGATCACAGGTCAGTGGGTAGAAAGTCTTTGGATCCAGTGGCGTTGTATGCATCTCAGCTCTGGCAGAGATCTCTACATGGCTTCTCCAGATCCGGAGGTCTGATTGCATCAGGGTAGGTCCATGTGGCTTCTCCAGTTCCCAGGGCATAGCATCATGTGTCTTGTCAGTAGAGCATCATCTCAGGGAGGGAACTGTGTGGCTCACGCCTCCAAGGAGGAAATTCCAGAGTCCCCAGAATTCTCAGGAGAAGGCCGTGCCCACACAGAGGCCTCATCGGCTATTGAGATAGTTTATTGTGCCAGCCTGGCTGACAAACGCAGGTGGGATTGACTGAGGGGCGGAGAGATGGATGGCTTGGTGAGCCTTGCCTTTCTTGTCTCTC
>NW_022103917.1:8071681-8081507 GCF_000313985.2 Echinops telfairi
TTCTAATTTAACTGTTTAGTTCTTGTATTGTATATTTATCTGTATATGATTTAACAGTTCATTTCTCGTTATATATGTAATTATCTTTATAAATAAATATATTATATTATCAGGAATTTGGTTTTATCTCTCTAGAGAACCCTGTCTAACACAGCTATGGTCCATTTGACAGACTAGACTCCACCTGTGTTAGTCTGGGTAGACTACAGAAACAAATTCATAGAGATACTCAATTGAGTATAGGAAAGACGTTTATATACAAGAACAATTGAATATTGAGAAAACATCCCAGCCCAGTCGACATCAAGTCCATAAGTCCAACATTAGCCCATATGCCGGATACCAATCTGTCACGGTAACCAGCCCCCAACAAATCACCACAGGCCCAGCAGGCACAATTGTACAGTGATAATATGTAAAGATTACAGTAAAGTCATAGAGAATAGGAGAGAAGTAAAATGAAGGAGTCAGACACATTTTATGGTAGCACGCTCCCCTCAGCCCTTCTTAATGCTCCACGTGGGGATGTGGAAGGTGGGAATGGCAGGAGAGAGCGTGATTTATTTGTACCCAAGGTTTATATATCTTTTGGGGGCGTGCAAGCCCTCTGATTACAGGTAAAGACATACGTTACATGAAGGGGTTGTGCTAAAGGTAATACAGTAAGAAGAGGGGGAAATCTAAGGGCATACACACAATAGGAAGGGGAGGGATTGGGGGTACACATGTGACAAGATGAGCGGATGCTAGATTCAAGACAGCAGCCTAACTTTGGACGTCACTGAGCAGGTTTGACTTGTTCTAAGCTCTTTAGGGAAACAATCACTATCTGATCAATAGGGTGCAAGCCCCACCTACGGTGGACCCGATAGTAGTGTGATTGCTGTGGATGGCTGGATGCCTTTAGGGAGAATATCTCTAAGCATCTAATCTCCCACCATGTGCTGGCAAACAGCCTCTTACGTTTTGGCATATCTTTGGGTGAGACAAAGCTGGGGAAAACTCTTTTTATATCCCACACCAATCTATAAAGTCCTTCTCAGACTCATAAGGTACATGCAATGACACCCAAAGCAGGAAAATCACAGGTCAGTGTGTACAAAGTCTTTTGGATCCAGTGGCAGTAGAAGCTTCTCAGTGCAAGCAAGGGTTTCCAAGTGGCTCCTCCAGTTCTCAGGGCACAGGGTCTATCAGAGTAGTGACATCTGTCTTGTCAATAGAGTGTCTCTCAGGGAGTCAGCAGAGAGAGAATATGTCTCCACCCTCCAAGAGGAAAATGCTGGAGTTCCCTGAATTCTCACGAGAAGGCCATGTCCATACAGAAGCCTCATTTGTTATATCTTGATTGACAGGCCAGACTCCACCCCTTCACTTGTAAGCCTCTCAAATTGACACCAGATTATGTAACTACCACACCACCCCTTGACGCTTAATCCTCAAATTGACAATTATAAAACTACCACAATGTGATACCACTTTACCCCCACAATCCTAGCCCTCCCCCACAAAAATGCTGGAGAGGATGTGGAGAAATTGGAACTCGTATACACTGTTGGTGTGCTTGTAAAGACATACAGCCACTATGGAAATTGATATGGCAATATTTATATCAACCGGAAATTGAAATCCCATATGATCCAGCAATACCACTATTAGGCATATACCCAAAAGAAATGAGACACAACACGAGTGGAAGTGTGTTCTCCCATGTGCATAGCAGCGCAGTTCACAATAGTGAGAAACGGGAAGCACCCCAAATGCCCACCAGTGGAAGAATAGATAAAGAAACTATGGTACATACACACAATGGAATACTCTAGATCCTTAAAAAAAATGATGAAAGCATGAAACACCACATGATGTGGAAAGACCCGGAAAACACTATGCTGAGTGATAAAGTAAGTCAATCACAAAAGGACAAGTATTGTATGAGTCCACTACTATAAGGAGAAGCACCAATTAAGCAAATCTTAGAGACCTATTCCTGAACAAAAGGAGAGAAGGCAACCTACCAGACATGAACCATACACCACCTGCCTTTTATGCACCTCACAAGAGCTATCTTGGAGGAGACCTCACATTGTCTGGGGTCATTCCTTCAAGAGGGGGGCGGAGGATAAGGCCATGCACTTGATACTGTACATTGAGACAAGGCCGTGACAAATCAGTGTGCCCCACCCCCCATGAGCCTGGAAGGAGAACCTTGACGAAAGATCAAGTTAAGACCAGGGGAGGGGGGCACTGATATGTCTGTTGGTGAATATGGTGAGTAAATGGGGAGAAGCAAGCTCACATGGGAAAGGATGCTGAACAATGATTGCAGGGAACCAAGGAGGACAATAGACCAGATTGCATGTTCCTGGGTAGACACTACAAATAAATTCTGCCCAATCCTCAGTGGGCCTGGCCATGGACTAAGTGCCCTGATGACCTTGGATGCTGACCTTGCAAGCGGCATGGCATTCTCCCAGGAGCCACACCAGAAGGACTCAACATAGAGGCCTGGCAGAATGAACTGAGCCCTGCCTCGAAGCTTCCTGTGCCCTTGGACTGAGGACTGGAGTACTCTGATGGGAGGGGAAACAGAATGGCCACCTCCAGAGCTGTAGAAATGGCAGTTATTGGACTGTGGGGGGAACCCTTGGCTTGGTGGGTGTCCAATGGTAAGGGACCCATAATCACCATATATTTAATACCTCAATGCCCCCTTGCATTGATATGACAGGTTCTGATCTGTTGGGCAGGGATATGCACTTGTAAGAATTGATCCAGGAAGTTTTCCCCTGGTACCAATCCCCATGCTTAAGGTAAACAGCGCTCAATCAAGTGGGAGTTGTGCAGGGCAACGACTCAAGTGTTGCAACCTCTAGTGGCACTGTTCTTGCATAGACTCCTCATATCAATAGTGTCTAGAGTGCTGTGTCATTGGGAAAAATCTTGGATGTTATGATTGGTTTATACCCCAGGAGGAGGATTGACAATGATTTCCTGTTTTGTTTCTTTGGTTTTCTGTTTTTCTGCCTGTTATTTGTTTGTTCTGGTTTTTGTTGTTGTTCTTGTGGGTTTGGGTTTTTGTCATAATATGACCACCAAAGTAAACCAGAGTTGATCAGAACCAGTGGACAAGCAGGTGGATTCTGGGCTCCCACTTAACTATAGCCCCAGTCCAAGAACAGTTATTCTTACATCATGGCCCTGCTCAATACTACATGAAATGATCCTTGAGGATAAGAGTGCTACAGCAAAGTGTGGTGAAGAAATAAGATGGTGCCCGGCTATCAATCAGAATAGTATCTGGGATCTTAAAGGTTTGTATTTAAACAAGCAGCCATCTAAGCGAGGAGTCAACTAAGTCCTCATGGAAGAAGCAACCCAGCCTGTGTGATCCAAAGATGACAAGTACAAAATCCAAATACGGCGAAAGGAAAAGGACCAGAGCTACAATTGTGAACACCCAATTGGTAGAAGGCGATGGAGGACAGTGGGAACCCAAAACGCATCTGCAGACTATCTGGTCGGATGAAGCCTCTGGCAGATCCCCTCTTGCCACAGGCAAGGGATTTGAACAGCTTTACTATCAGTCAGAGATTATTGTAAACTTGATTTTGCTGGATCAGACTTGATAGTTGGTCAGTACACCTCCCTCTTAACCCAACATGAATTAGCTCTAGGCTCAAGTATTTCTTGCTTGTTCCATGACAAAAATTTGTTCCCTGGCTTTTAAAATATTGATGGTGGACTTTTCTTTCTTACTCATTCTTTGTATTATTATCGTTATATTGTTACTACTATGACTACTTTATCCTTATCACATTATTTTGTTTTTTTTTATTGTTTCTTTTGGGTTCCCCAGTTTGTGAAGCTCAAGGAGTAGATGCATAGAGATAATAACTAATGCAGTGGTTTATCAGGGATGTGGGAGTGGGGGGAGATGGAGAGGGTGAGGAGATTTGTGGAACAAACAATTAATGCACAGTGGGGGAGGAAGCATTAGAACTGATTGTGAGTATGTATATACCATTCATTTTAAAAGCGATTTAACCATGAAAGTGTATGATATGTGAAGACTATATCAAAAGAACCACGCACACACAAAACACTTGACCAATGGTTATCATAGGTGAAGGGGGAAATGTTTTTAGGTAGGGGGCATTGAGTTTATCTCAATGGTGGTAGGATCATTTGGAAAAGGATATCAATAATGGTGTACAGCACACGAGTGTAATCAATGACACTGAATTACACAAGTAGAAGTTGTAGAATTGGAGACTGTTCTGTTTTGTATATTTTTGCCACAATTAGAAAAAAAGTTACATGAATAACAATGACTACAAGGAAGAAGAAAATGTTCTAGAATTGAGTATGGTGACAATTGTATAACTCTTGATATGTTTGAATGATTGAATTGTATGACATGTGAAGTGCTAATAAAGCTTAAAGCATGTCAAAAATAATGATGGCAACATATGTACAAATATGCTTGATACAATTGATGTATGGATTGTTGTAAAAGCTCCCAATAAAATGATGTTTTTATTAAAAAAATAATCAAGTCTAAAGTTTACCATCTAGGGATGTACACTTGGCCGACAAAACTTTTTAAAAGGACCCCAAGGCAGTGATTCGTATAAAAGGATACATTCAGGAATGGTTAATAGTGATAGCGAAATATGAACAAATCTAATGTCATTGACGTGTACATGAAAAGTCTTGATGAAATGGCAAATGCTTTGTTATATATATTCACTAGACTAAAAATGTGTATACATATTTTTTTTAAAGTCTGGATAGTGGCTAGCTTTAGGACAAAGAGCATTATGAAGAGTTTCTAGGGTAGGTGAATAAATTCTACTTTTGACCTGGGCCATGGAAAGTAGGTGAGGAAACTCAAAAGCAAAGAGACCATCTTAGCATGGTAGATCATGAATCTTAATGACTTTTGGCATGATTTGTGGATTATAGATATCAACAAAATCAACGCTTCGTCACATATTTCACAGTTAAAAAGGAAATGATTGTTAAATATATATAAAATCAAAAACAACCTCCTAAACAAAAAGGGGTCGAATGGGCTCGGAGGTGTCATTAAGCAATATGGGGCAAGGGCCGGTGTGATAGCAGCTCCTAAACAGCAGAGGGCACCGTGCGTACGATTTGCCATCCTCATGATCAGTCCTCAACAACTTCTCCCCCCTGAGACGCCACCTCACCCTATCACAACATCTCCTATGGCAGTGGTTCTCAACCTTCCTAATGCCGCAACTCTTTCATGCAGTTCCTCATGTGGTGGTGACCCCCCCCCCAACCATAAATTTATTTTCGTTGCTACTTCATCACTGTCATTTTGCTACTGTGATGAATCGGGTGACCCCTGTGAAAGGGTCGTTGGACCCCCAAAGGGGTCACGACCCATAGGTTGAGAACTGCTGTTCTATGACTTGCTTGTTTCCATCTCCTGCTCTTGGACGACGACCCCAATTAGAACAGCCAGTAACAGAGAGGGCCACATGGCCAGCCCCACTATGGGACATGATGGCCCTCACTGACCCATGGCCCTGCGGGGGACAACACCAGAGACACAGATATGTCCATCTAGCTTGTAGCACGTCTTCCTCTTTTCCGTTGCCCCTCTACTTTACCAACCAAAATGTACTTTTCCAGGGACTGCTCTCGCCTGATAACATGTCTCATCATTCTTGCTTCATTTTTTTATCTCTTTTAAAAATCATTTTATTGGGAGCTCATACAACACTTATCACAATCCATACATACATCAATGTGTCAAGCACATTTGTACATTCACTGCCATTCTTCCGAAAACATTTGCTCTCCACTTAAGGCCCTGACATCAGCTCCTCATTTTCCCCCTCCCTCCCCACTCCCACTCCCTCATGAGCCCTTGATAAGTTATAAATTATTATTTTGTCATATCTTGCCCTGTCCGACATCTCCCTTCACCCACTTTACAGTTGTCCATCCCCCAGGGCGGAGGTTATATGTAGATCCCTGTAATCGGTTCCCCCTTTCGACCCCACCCTCCCTCCTTGCTTCTAAGGAGCATTTTGACTGGGAACTACCGTGATTATTTCTAAAACTCATATTGCTTATTGGTATTCTCAAATGATTGTATTTTGTCATTATCATGTAATAACTGCTCACTACTAAATGAAGCACCTTCATCCACTAAATACAACTTCAGTGCAAACTTACCTAGCCCATGTTTTGCAAACAAGCTGCAACTCTCCTAAGATATGTTTTTTACTTCCAAGAGATACTTTGTCTAAGGCTCTCTGGTGGCACTAACAGATAAGCGTTGCCAGCCCTGTGTAAAATATGACCCAGAGCAGCTCTGGGAGGAAGATAAGGCTGTCTGCTCTTGTAAAGATTTACAAACTCTCAGAAACCCTATGTAAGAGCTGGGGCGCACTTAATAACAGTGAGTTTGTGCTTTATACTTTGTCTTCCTTAGAAAGACAAGCATTAACAATGTTCTAATCTTTAAAGCACTTACCTCACACTGAGAGTTCTAATCTTTTCACTTGTTCCTTATATTACAAAATTACCATAATGGTTTTTGATATATCTGGGGCTTTCGTCACTAGCTTTCAAAAATGAATGTACACTTAATGCAATTAGATCACACCACGCTCATAGATTTCACCGAGTCTCACCTACTCACAAAGCAGTGGTGTTTGATGA
This sequence comes from Echinops telfairi, assembly GCF_000313985.2. Lineage (NCBI taxonomy): Eukaryota > Metazoa > Chordata > Mammalia > Afrosoricida > Tenrecidae > Echinops > Echinops telfairi. The sequence goes on from NW_022103917.1 coordinate 8,078,381, forward strand.
CTCAAAGAAAGAGGGAGAGGCTCATGAATAAAGCAAAATGAGGTAGCACTTGAAAATCCAGGGATGCACAACGGAAAGGTAATGGAGCCTATTGCTACACATTTTAATAAGTGTATGGTTATAGAAAGAGTCCTATTTTAAAAATCATTTTATTGGGGGTTCATACAACTCTTATCACAATCCATACATGCATCAATTGCATAAAGCACATTTGTACATTCGTTACCCTCATCATTCTCAAAACATTTGCTCTCCACGTAAGCCCCTAGCATCAGCTTCTCGAGAAACAGCCCTATTGCTGGTGTCACGTAAGCAGAGGACTGCTAACTACAAGATAGGGGGTTCAAACCCACCCGCTGATCTGGGAGAAGCTAAGGCTGTCTGCTCCCATAATGATCTATACTCAGAGCTAGCAGCTCAGTGCTTAGCCACTGCTGACACTGGGAGGCACTGTGTTACTATGCAAAATGTTGGTTCAAGTGCACCTGACAACTGTGATGGAGAAAGACCTCACAGTCCGCTTTTCTAAAGATTTCCAGCCTCAGAAACCCTGTGCGACAATTCTCCCTCTGTCCTTCCTATAGGGTGGCTATGAGGAAAGCAGCAACGGGTTTATGGATATGGTCATAAATGTATGACAGCACAGTGATACAAGTTGAACCTAGTAGAGCTGTAAGTTTATAACATTTCATTTGTCTAGTACCATCATGTTCTCCAGATACGGAAAGTTTTCAGATACCTCAGCTGTTTTTAACCTTGATACAGTCCACGGAACGCATCATATTCTCAAAGGGTTATTTAAAGCTTCCTATATAGGTACTTTTTTAATGAGAATAACTCTCACACACTCGTGCACTTCACTCTTTCCTAACTTACACAAAACCTATGATGATCATTTGACCTCCTTGATGACTCAGGATCATTCTAAACATCAATCATTGCACCTGCTTTGACATTTGCACCTCAGGATCAAGTGAGGCAAGAAGAGCTATTTGCCCACAAACTTGACTTTGAAATTTTTAAAATCATATTATTGGGGCTCGTACAACTCTTATCACAATCCATTCATCCATCCATTGTGTCAAGCACATTTGTACATTTGTTGCCATCATCATTTTCAAAATATTTTCTTTCTATTTGAGCCCTTGGTATCAGCTTCTCATTTGCCCCCCTCCCTCCCCCGCCTTCCTTCCCTCAAGAACCCTTGATAATTTATAATTTTTTTTCATGTCTTATACTGACTGAGTCTCCCTCCACTCACTTTTCTGTTGTCCGTCCCCCAGGGAGGGGGCCATATGTAGATCATTGTGATCGGTTCCCCCTTTCCTCCCTCCGCCTTTCCCTTTCCCTCCTGGTATCACTACTCTCATTATTGGTCCTGAGCAGTTTATATGTCCTGGATTCCCTGTGTTTCCAGTTCTTATCTGTACGCGTGTACAATCCCTGGTCTAGCCGGATATGTAAGGTGACTTAGATATTTGTAGAGCTACTATATCTCTTTTGTTTGGGCTGTCAGATGTCACTAGACCATTTGGCCCCTCCCCCTACTAATTTACTAGAGAACAGGCCTTCAATTTGTTGAACAAATATGGGTAACTATACATTAACACTATATCTAACAGCACCTCGATGAACATGAGATTTAGTTCATGAATATTTTTTTGTTTTTGTTTTTTAATCATTTTATTGGGGACTTGTACAGGTCTTATCACAATCCATACATACATCCACGTGTCAAGCCCATTTGTACATTTGTTACCATCATCATTCTCAAAACATTTCCATTCTACTTGAGCCCTTAGTATCAGATCCTCATTTTCCCCTCCATCCCCGCCCCCCTTCCTCATGAACTCTTGATAATTTCTAAATTATTATTATTTTGTCACATCTTACACTGTCCGATGTCTCCCCTTACCCACTAGTTCATGAATATTTTGACATCTATTCTAGCTGGCCCTTTTGGGTTAATTCTCTGACTCTCAGCTGTGTTCCTGATAGTTAACCAGATTTGGTATTTAAACTACAGAAATATCAAGACTTGGGCATTACTATTCTCCCCACCCCCCCACCCCGACACAAACCTTAAAAAAAATTCTATAGGCTACTTACTGAAAGAAAATAAACATCTGCTAGCCGCCATACCGTAAACTTTTTGAAAGAGGAAGATGTAGAAAGTGTCAGGTTTGAGAACCAGTAAAAACAATCTTACTGTAACTCTGCCAAATAAGAGATTTTTATCTGCACTTAGTCAAAACCAATCAGAAATAGATCAAGAGCAACATATATCTGTTATATGAAGGTGAACAGCGCCTATTATCCTGAAATAGCCTCTAAACCGTGAAACTGTACTTTAGAGCTTAAATTCTGAGCACCCTGGTTTGCAAAAGGGTGTGCATGGCAGTGGCCACCCAAAATCTATTTGCAAAGTCTCCTCTGTTGCTTTGTGATCATTCACCAAGAATGTAGATCATCGTACCCTCAGGCAGAATGCCTTGGAGTGTGGGTTGCCTCCACCCCTCACCTAAGCCCAGGGAGGGGCAGTCTCTCACTTGGGGGCTTGCCTAGGTGTGTGCTTGATGGAGGTCACCCAACTGGGAAGGGTACAGGGGGTGGCATAGCTGAGTCATGCCCCTTTAGTCTACACCTGACTGCCTTGGTTGGGAGGCCTTGGACTAATCTTGTAAAGTCCTCTGTCTTCACATCCCAATCATGGTTCCATCCCTGCTTCTGTAGTCCCACCTGTAATTGTCATATATTGATCTGCCACCAATCATGCTTTTGTGATAGTTTCCTTTGCCCCCCACCCCAGCCCTCTTGCTTCCCAGGTGTAACTCTTCAGACGCTTCTTGTTAGTGGCCTCCCTCAGCCAGAGATGTGGCTGTGTCTTTGTGTTGTCTTTGTGTCTTTTAAGACTTAATACACGTATTCCAAACTACCCCCGATATTCTGGCCTTACCCCCACCCCACCCCAGAAGTATAGGTAATGCCATCTTGCCTTAAGACCATGGCCCCTGCCCCTCCCCCGAGAAGAATTTATTTCAAAGGATGGCACTGAATCTGCAGCTTCGGGAGAAGGATATATCTGACCAGAGCACACAGGAGCAGATGACAGGGGAGGAGGAGAGAC
>NW_022103917.1:8083057-8087414 GCF_000313985.2 Echinops telfairi
TCAAGGGCTCATGAGGGAGGGGGGAGCGGGGAGGAAGGGGAAAATGAGGACCTAATGCCGAGGGCTTAAGTGGAGGGGAAGTGTTTTGAGAATGATGAGGGCAATGAATGTACAAATGGGCTTTACACAATTGATGTGTGTATGGATTGTGATAAGAGTTGTATGAACCCCTAATAAAATGATTTTTTTAAAAAAGACCATGGCCCCTACAGCCCACTGTCCTATTTGTCGTTTGCTATATCAAGCCGTCATGGTAATTTTCCAAACCTATGTTTGTAGCCTTCAGATAACTCTCCACCCCCACCCAGTTTCTATGTATGTACCCCCTACCCTATTTGAGGATGTTATGTAGACAAAAGCTTCTCTTATCTTCTGTAATCAGCTTGGCTAATTAGAGTGGAAGGTCTGTACTCCACAGAAGTAGGTAGCAGGAGTCTTGTACCTTACAGCTTGAAAAGCAGGATACGGTTTTTGCCTATACATACCCTGCCTAGCTACTATTTAGGTTTTAAGTGACACTAGTCCTCCTGTGGCTGCCAGTTTAATAAAGACTCCTAATTTGGATTGGAGGCATTATAGTGGTCCACTTTAAATTTTTGACGGGGCCTCTTTTGTACCCTAAGACACCTAGAAACTCTTCTCTTAAAGTCACCTTTTAATTAAATACTTGTAACAGGTTAACTCAAAAATGAAAAAATGCCATCCTTAAGTACATCATTCTTTTTACAAAAGAAACCAAATGAATAAATAATAGTTTCTCTAAATCAGAGATGAGACGTGTAGGAGCAGTGAGCGTAAGTTTATGGAAACCACAGTGTGAAGAATATCACCAATGTCACCAACCCCTACGTCTTGAGACTATGGGATGGGAATGTGTTTTACTGAATACACTTCCACCCCAAATATATATATTTTAGAAGGCAACTAGCAGCTTTAGAGAAAGGATTTGCTGAGTCAGAATCCACTCCATAGCAATAGACTTTGGGAGGTGGTCACTAACAAGGAACTAATTTGCCCACTTAGAATTTGAGTGCAAGAAGGAGGAACTGAGAGGGAGGCACAGGAGCAAAGGAGAGGACCCAGCAGAAAGAAAGGGCTGGAGGATGGGGCCGGGCCGGAAGGGAGGGCGGAAGAGAGAGTGGACAAAGTCCACAGGGAAGAAGCACATCAGCCTGTGTAATCCAAAAATGATAACAAAATCCAAATACAGTGAAGGGAAAAGTATGAGAGCTTAAACGGTGAACACCCAATTTGTAGAAGGCTATGGAGGACAGTGGGAACCCCAAATCCATCCGCAGAGTATTTAGTTAGACGAAGCCTCGGGCAGATCCCCTCTAGTCACAGGTCAGGGACTCAAACAGCTTTACTGTCAGACATGGTTGTAAACTTGATTAAGGTGGATCGAACCACGTATAATATGATACTTGGTCAGTAGAACGCTCTCTTGACCCAACCTGTATTTACTCTATGCTCAAATATTTCTCAATAGCTTCATGACAGAAATGTCTTCTTTGGCTTTTAAAATATTATTGGTGCTATTTTATTTCTTTCTTACTCTTTATTTTTATCTTTATATATATTTTTTCTTCTTTCTGCTTCATTTTGGTTTTGGTTTTGATTGTTTCTGTTAGGTCTCTCAGTTTAAGAAGCACAGAAGGGGTGGATGCAAACAGACAATAACTGAGGCAAGGGATTATTGGAATGGAGGTGGGGGTGGGGTGGGGTGGGGAGGGTGAGGGCAATTGGTGAGCAATCAATGAATACCGGAGGGGGGAGGGGAGCACTAGAACGGATTGTGATGATGTCTATACAGTTACTTTAAAAAGCAATGTAACCATGGAAGTATACGATATGTGAATAGTATATCAAGAGAACTCCATACCCAACAAGAGAGGTTCCAACTCCCACCCCCTCCCAGGCCTGGCCATCACTGTCCTCATCGTTCATGTTCAAAGTGTGCCGCCACTGAACTTTTTCATTTGGGTTCCCTGCAGATTTGGATCTGCCAAGATGCCAGTTTCCAGAAGTGGCATATAACTGACAGTTATGTCCCTAAGCAGACTCTGCCTTTCTGGTGCCACCAGGGTTCAAGTGTCACCAACCTCACCCAACTGCTGGGTCAAAATCTGGGCCCCAAGACCACATGGAGTGTGCTGTACACAATCTTCCGTGGCCACTCTTGCGTAATTCAGTACCACTGTGAGCGACAGGAGCACGTTCTATGTGGTGGTCTAGGCTATCCCAGAGGCTATGGAGAACCTAATGTGTCATCTTGATCCATGGCATTGGGTTTGTCTTCGGTCTTGTGTAAATTATCCAGCATGTCGGCCTGTATCCACTCTAGTGTGTAGGGCTATGCCTTCTCTCTGCCCGATTTGATAACTTCTTCTAACCTAGAGTGTGACAGACAAAGCCAGGAACAAGCCTCGCCACCTGCTCTCTTGGCCAGTCCTGTGCTCCGTCTCAGCATGCCCCACCAGGTCTGTGCTCCAAGCTTGCCCTGCTCTCAGCATGTGCTCGCCTTGTCTTGCCATCCTCTTGGCAGATTTTCGAAACATGTACAGCTCGTAGCTCCATATAACCTCATCTCCCAGGAGGGCTTCCTTCCAGTCTGAGATGTGCTTGGCCCTTCATAGCTCTACATGGACAAGTCTCTCCAAGAAAGCAGTAAGCAAAAAAAAAAAAAAGAAAGCAGTAAGCCTTACTCTGAAACCAAACCTGCCGCCAACATCCCTGCCTTTGCCTGGCTTGTTTGGGTGAACATGCATTGCAGTATGGGAACAAAGATTCCGGCATGCTCTGCTCTAAGGCTGTATTTTGCCTGTTTGTTGTCATTGCTATTGACCATCAGTAAATAGCATTTACTCTGTGTGTGTGTGTGTGTGTGTGTGTGTGTGTCGATCACTTCCGATTTGGATGACACAAATGCTGAAACGCTCCTTGGAAGAACGACTTGGTGCTGGACTTCTGAAAACCCTGGGAAGTGCAGTCCGACTCTGCAAACAAGGAGCTGCCAGGAGTCGACATCCACCGAACTCTTCCCTCTTTGGTGAAACATGCTGAAATCCAGCTGAGGCTTTGGGGAAACCTTGTAGTCTGGAACGTGGCACTTGTGGGTTCTAGGATTTTTGATTGATTTTTTTTTGGTAGATTACTTGGGATTTTCCACATAGACAATCATGGTGCCTGCAAATAGCAACATTTTTATTCTTTCCATAAACCAAAAATCACAAAAAAGCAAGTCACAGGATTTTTTGTTTGTTCATTTGTCCGAGTACATGTAAAAGTTATGTTTACGCTATACTGTAGTCTAGTAACAGTGCAATGATATTATGGGAAAAAATGGAGTATTTCAAAAATTACCAAAATGGAACAGAAGAGAGCCATATGCTGTTGGAAAAATGGTGCTGGTAGACTTGCTCAAGACAAAGTTGGAACAAACCTTCAATGTGTTGTTTTTTTAAAAGCATTATCTGTAAAGCAAAATAAAATGAGGTGCGCCTGTATATGCCTTGTCTATGGTTCTTTTTCTTGTCTTATTGCATTGGCTAAGACTCAGGGTGATGTTTAATAGAAGTGCTGAGAGCAGACAACCTTTCTTCCTTTCAATCTCCAGGAAAAGCAAGCAGTCTTTTACAAATGTACATAATGTTCATTGTGTTTTGTAATTGTCCTTTATCAGGTTACAAAAGTTCCCTTCCTTTTAGTTTACTGAGATTGTCTATCATGCTTGGATATTGAACTTTATCTTCTTTTCTATATTAATTGATACAATCATATGGATTACACTGGCTGATTTTAGGTTGCTTAACTCAACCATCCATTTCTGGACTATATACCCCCATATTTTGGGGGGTGGGGAATTGGGAGGAAGTAAATCCACAAGCCTTTTAAATGATAAAATTCAAATACATGTACTTATTAATTAGGCTATATCCCAAATTCCTCTCTTCCTCTCTCCTGTACCATCTCCTATATTTTGGTGGAAAAAAATACAAATCACTTTATTCATTTTATTTTATTATGTGACTCTCTCCCTCTACTGGAGGGAACTTCTAAGTACAAGGTCCGTTTTTCTCTTCACATCTGGAGTACAGACTAGGGCACTTAGTAAGAATACACTACATCAATTCAGAAGAAATGAAAACTCTCGAGCATTTTCACATATTCCCCCTCACTTACGAATCAAAGGAGATGCAATCAAAAGATGAGAGTAAGGGACTTCCGGGAAGATGGCGACGGAGTGACACGTACCAGAAGGACTCCGCAGAATCCAGCCCTGGAGAGTTGCTTAGAGGGAACTTTAACACAACTAGAACACAGGAGGAGCATCATAAAGATAAGTAGGCACAGACCC
>NW_022103917.1:8089478-8095261 GCF_000313985.2 Echinops telfairi
CCAGCCCTACAAAAGATCCTTGCTGACCCAGTATGGGCAGAAGAACAACACTCACCAAGCATAAATAAGTGATTGCCACATAGAACAACCTCACCCAGAGGGCAGCAAAGAGAAAACAGACCCCAAGATAGCATTGGCTCAAGGATGGAAAGAAGCCAAGAATGATACACGCACACAAATGCACAACACACTAATGAGAAAGGAAAGTAGGAAAACACCCAACACAAAAGGTATAAGAAGATGAGAGTAAGTGTAAATAACAAATGCAATGCCTCCCCATTTATATAACAGTTAACTCTGCAAGAATTTTTTCTCATTCATTTCTTCACCTGATTCTCCCAATGGCCTTGGAGGATAGGCAGACTAGTTATTGATATTCCATTTTACAAGTTACAAGTTGGACAGGTAACTGCAAGCTCAGCAGTTCAAAACCACCAGTTGTTCTGAAAGAGAAAGATGAGGCTCTCTACTCTCGCAAACAGTTATAGTCACAGAAACCCACAGGGACAGTTCTATCTTGTCCTATAGAGTCAATCTGAGTCGGAATCAACTCAATGACAGTGAGTTTGGGTGGATTGTTTGTTGTTGTTAAGTGCGATGGAGTTGGTTCTGACTCTTGGTAACCCTATGAATGAAACAATGCTCTGTCCTGCTTGGCTGCTAATTGAAGGCTTAGTGGTTGAAAACCCCCAGCTGTGCCACAGGAAATAGACATAGCAACCTGCTTTCATAGAAATGACAGCCTTGGAAACTTTATGGGGCACTTTTACTCTGTCCTATAGGCTCAATATGTGTGAGAATCAAGGCATAGGCAATAGATTTGTGTGTTGGTTGGTAAGGCAACTGCTTGGTCTTTTAAGGGCTACGTTTCTAACCATTTAAAATTAAAGGTGTCTGAGCTACAGTTCCCATCCTCTTTCCAGTTCACTCAAGTCGGCCTAGGAATACCAAAATTCAGTAATGAAAGCAAAAGACTAAGAACTATAATCTCGTGGGCTCATGCTCGAAGCCATGCTGCAAGCATACTGGAGCCTCAAAAATTGTCCGTATCTTTGGTTTGTATTATTCTGTTTAGTTTTTGCTTGTCCATATTAGGATGTAGCTTAGAGGTGGTCACCTTCTTGAAGTTGTGTTATATGTTTTTCCATTTGTCAATATATGAAACCAATTGATGGACCAATAGAGACAGCAAGTAGAATAAGGGTTTCTGGGGAAGGGGAGTTCAGGGGTGGAGGTGGGGGGGGGGGCGTGAAGGGGAGATGATGTCAAGGGGCTCATGTAGAAAAAGGACATTTGCAATCAGATTATGGTGGCAAGTGTACACTTTTGCTTGACATGATTGAACTATGGAATGATATGATATATAGTAATAAGAAAAGAGGAATTAATATGTCTTGGCATGCCAAGTCCTAGCACTATACTATACATTTCGCAGCCCACTGCCACTCCCACCCCTCCCATGGTGGCTCATCTTTTTCTTGCCAGCTCCCCCAAATCTATGCTTCTCCTGAAATGATGTGACAAAATCCCAGTGAGTCACACTCCTCTTTGAGGTCCTTCAGTGGACAACTAAATGCACTGTGAGATCCTGAATTGGATTTGTGAGAAGATCGGATAAAGCCCGTATTTTAGTTCATAGTCTTGTGCCAACATGACCGGCTTAGTTTCACTCGTTGTACTGGGGTTATGTAAGATGTTCTTATTAGGAAAAGCTGGTGGAAGACTATACAAGCCTTCCCTGTACTATTTTTGCAATGTTTCTGTAAGTCTAAAATTCTTTCAAAATAAGCAGTCTTTGAGATTTCTTCTACTGGCTCTTCATTGACCTAAGGATTAAGTCCCAATTCTTGTTTTACTTATGAAAGAAAGACTGCATGGCCCAACCTCTCCCCCAGGCCTATATGGTGCTCACTACCATCCAGTAAATTCTGACCCATTGTCACCCCACAGGACAGAATAGAACTGCCCCTGTGGGTCCAGGGAAAACATCACTCTTTACGGGAGTAGAACGCCTCATCTTTGTCCTTGTACTTTCGAACTGCTGACCTTGTGATTAGCAGTCTAACACCTAAACCACTTTGCTACCAGGGCTCCAGCTAAGGGACCTCAAAAGTTTGTTGATTGTTTTATATATACCACTTCATTTCATTTTTGTTCTTTATTGTTTCTATTGGGTTTACCAGTTTGTAAAGCACAGAAGGAGTGGATGCAGTGGAGATAATAACTGATGCAAGGACTTGTAGGAATGTAGGGCTGAGGGGAGAGGAAGTGGAGAGGGGGAGGGGATATCGGTAGTAAACAATGAAGGTGGGAGGGGGAGTGAGCACTAGAACTGAGGTGATTACACAACTCATTTATTTTTTGTTTTGTTTTACACAACTCATTTTAAAGGCGATTTAATCATGGGAAAAATAGAAAGAAAATATTCTGAAACTGCGATAATGATTGTACAACTCTTCTGGATATGATTGAACAATTGAATTGTGGGATATGTGGCTCGACAATAAAGCTGCTTTTAAAAGTTTGTTGAAAAATCCATTATCTTTTCATTCCATGATCTTTTTGAAGGCCTCTCATATCTTGTCTTCATCTAGCTTGGGCCTAGGCCTCCACTCCCACACTACTCTCTGGCCTAGCTCCACCGAACTATTCTACTGCCACTAAGCATGTATTCTCTCTAATCTCTGGATGAAGATCCTGCTGTTCCCTTGGCCCAGTATGCACTGCTGCCCTGCCACCCCCAGCTCCTTTTTGTGTGGCTGGAATACTACTCATTTATTTCAGCTCTGTACTTAGAAGTTACTTTTCCCATCAAGTCTTCTTTGGCAGGCCCCCCAGTCCACCCCCCTCATCCCCCCCCCCCAGATTTGGATTAAGTGTATCTTGTATGTACTCCCAGTGTACCCTGTGTGGGGAATTCTACTGGTACTGTGGGTGAGGCATTGGGTTGTCCACTGCAAGGTTAGTGGTTCAAATCCACTAGTCCCTGGGTGGGAGAAAGATGAGGCTGTTATAGGTTAATGAATACCTTCAACCATGCCTCCCCCAGTCAGGGGTGGGCTAGAATAAAGGCAGGGAGATTCTCCAGCACGCTTTCTCTCTTGCCCTCTCGATTCCCGGGATTTCCCAGTCCTGCCTGCACACATGGGTGCTCTCTTCCACATGGTTGTTCGTGCCCAGTGGTGAACCCCAGCACGGCTTCCAGATATAGTGTATACCCTTTGGAGACTGTATAACCAGAAACTTGTCTTGTCCTTCATAAAAACTCACTTGGATTACAAAAAAAAAAAAGTTGAGGCTATTTGCTCCCATAAAGATTTATAATCTTGGAACCACCCAATGGCAGTGGATTTTTATATGTACTTCCACTGTACTCTATGTGTACCTCTGTATTAATAGTTCTGTGTGTCCCCCTCCACCCCTCAGCAATCAGTAGGTAACTCTCCATCTTTACCTCCTATACTCACAGGGTGGTCATTGAAATAGCTTCATTTCACAGGTTTAAGGCTTTGGGGATTAATTTTCCCACTGGAGAAATTACTCTTGTAATTTATATACTCTGCAATATGTGAGAGCAACAAGTTTGAATTTTCTCCTTGTTACTATGGACTTCAGACTGAGAATCAGTTTTACCAGATATAAAACTGTAGCAAGGATACTCAGTCAAGGGGTTCACAAAATTTAGAATCAATTATGTACAAAGATGTCTTCTAAGTAATTTAGTAGTCCTTTGTGTAGTTTTTTGTGTGTGGGTGTATATGTCTTTTGACCTATTGTTAGCAGTTACATATTTTGTCTTTTCAACTAGATTGTGCCTGGTTACGACTACTGAACATTCTGATCAGGAACACAATACACCTACTTCACTTTCATTGATAATCTCACTATCCAACGTTTCCCATTCAAGTCAAGATTTTTAAAATCTACAATCTGACTATTGCGCACATTAAAGACGACTGTCTAGCAGTAATGATTGCTAAGTAAGGTTTGAGGCAAGAGTAACAGTAGTTGTGGTGGTTAAGGCTGTGTCAATATGGCTGAGCCATGATTCTCAGTGCCCCCATGTCAATACTGGCTCATAGTGACCCCCTGTCCATTTCTGAGATTGTAACTGTTTATGGGACTAGAAAGCCCAGTCTTCCTCCTGAGGTGGTTTCAGACTGCAGACCATGGAGATTGCGGCCCAACGCGTAACCACTATACCACTAGGGCTCCATGGTTTGGCAGATAAGATGTAGACATTCCTCATGATAAGATCTCCTTGGGGTTGTAGCCTGCTTCTATGATAAGTGGACTCGGTAGAAAACCTTACTTGCCTTCTCTAGGTCTGAAGCCTGCATCTGATACATCCTCTGACCTCTGGTTCCATTGACTTTAGCCAGAGGCCTGCTGTCATGCCTGCTGATTTTAGGAGTTCGCAGAAACCTCCCATCTTATCTGCCCACCTTGGATTCATTCCTCTGCAGCCAGAAGCCTTGTTGCCTGACCTGTTTACCTTGGGTTGACCAGCCCCTGCAGGTACATGACTCAGGAGAAGTCCCTAACCTGGCACCTGACCCACAGACTTGAATCTTGCCTGTCTCTAGGACTGTGTGAGTCATTTCCTTGATATAAACCTCTATACATGTATACATATATAAAAGATTAATTGGTTTTACAGTTCTCTGGAAAACCTAGCCCAAGATAGTTTTTGGTAAAGCACGGCTGTCATACAACATAAAAGTGAACACATGTTAATGTTTTTATTTAATTCATGAGGGAACTCAGCAGATGTTATAATGTCAGAAGAGACTCCAGCAGACCCACACATACAACTAATGTTTTGAAACAAAATGTGTATAAATTATTGAATGGGAAACTAATTTTCTCTGTATACTTTTACCTAAACCATAATAAATCACACACACACATGCACACACCTGTAAATTAGGGTTGCTGGAAAGACTGTGCATGTAGAAATCAAACTCATTTTCCAAGGGAAAGGGTGCAGTGAAATCCATTGAACCTCAACCAGACAGGACAGAATCTCCAAGTCTATAAACAAAGTCTATGCATTGTTTTCAGTTGCCTACAACTTCCTGAATTGTAGAATAGCTTCGAATGAATCAGAATGTGTTCACTCAAATGGTTCTTCTAGAACCAGACAATGCATAGTTTTCCCACTGAGCACGAAATGTTTCCCTACACCAGAAAATCATTTCTCCTTAGTTATCTGCTTCCTAACTGGATAGGGGATTCCTAAAGGGGAGGAGTAATATTTTATTGCCAACTGGAACACTGTATATTTACTAAGAAATATTGAAAAATAGTAGGAATTCGTTTTCATTTGTATCTGAGTTTTAAGAGGGCAGGCACTACATGGAACTGTATTGTATTGCTGGCTCTGCAGTTTAAGAGCTGTGCTATCTTTCAAAGGTTCCTTAAAACCTGTGCTTCAGTTTCTGCACCTATAAATGAGAGCAATAATGATTGCATCTATATCATAAGATTATTATTAGGATGTCTTAGTCAACTAGTTCTGCACTATCACAAATACAACAAGCCTGTGTGATCACGAGGTATTGCTGGGATCGGGCATCAGGCAACAAAGACCCAAAACAAAACAAACAAAAAGCGTATCAATGGGAATGAGGGGGAGGACAGAGTGGAGACCCAAAGCCCATCAGTAGTCAGTTGGACACCCCCTGGTCAGAATGGCCACAAGGAAAAGAAGAGTCAGTCAGAGTGCAGTATAGCACCAATGAAACACACAACCTTCCTCTGGTTCTCTAATGCTCTCCTCA
>NW_022103917.1:8095361-8097055 GCF_000313985.2 Echinops telfairi
GTGTTTTTCACCACCCTTCCACTTTACCAAACCACAATGACAGCACAAGTAGACGGTGTCTTTTATTTTAAAATGGTCATGCTCATTTCAAAGAGTTTCTGGTTCATTGTAAAACAGGGAGACGTGAGACAAAATTTCACATGAAATGTTTATAATATTTAGACCAAGATACTTTAAACATTTTTACAATCATTTTATTGCTGACTCTTACTGTTCTTATCACAATTCAGATGCATACCCATTTCGTCAAACACATCTGTACATGTGTTGTCATCATCTTCTTCAAAACACTTTCTTTCCACTTGAGCCCTTGGCATCAGGTCCTTATTTTTTCCCCTCCCTCCCACTGCCTTCCTCCCCCATGCCCCCTTAATAATTTATAAATTCTCCTTTTTTTCATGTCAAAGACCCAAAACAAAACAAACAAAAAGCATATCAATGGGAATGAGGGGGAGGGCAGAGTGGAGACCCAAAGCCCATCAGTAGTCAGTTGGACACCCCCTGGTCAGAATGGCCACAAGGAAAAGAAGAGTCAGTCAGAATGCAATATAGCACCGATGAAACACACACCCTTCCTCTAGTTCTTTAATGCTTCCTCCCCTCTCCACTACCATGACCCCAATCCTATCTTACAAATCTGGCTAGACCAGAATATGTACACTGGTACAGATAAGAGCTCACAACACAGGGAATCCGGGACAGATAAACCCCTCAGGACAAGTAACGGAGCAGTGATACTAGGAGGGTGGGGGGAGTAAGGGGAAACGGATCACAATGATCGACGTATGGCCCCCATCCTATGGGGATGAACAACAGAAAAGTGGGTGAAATGAGACAGCTGTCTGTGTAAAACACGAAAAAAAAAGATACATTTATAAATTATCAAGGGGCATGGGGGAGGGAGGGTGGGGAAAAGAGGGCGAATAATGAGGAGCTGATGCCAGGGGCTCAAGTCAAAAGATAATGTTTTGAAAAAGATGACAACATATGTACAGATGTGTTTGACACTATATATATATATATATATATTGTAAAAAGACCTGTAAGAACCCCTAATAAAATGATTAAAACAAAAAAGAACAGAAATTTATTTTCTCACAGTTCTGCAGGCCAAAGTCCAAATCAAGACTGCAGAATTGGAGATTCCTTTATCGCAGGTACCCACCCACTGCTTACTCATAACAACCTTATAAGACAAAGTAGAACTGCTTCATAGTGTTTCGGATGCTAAATCTTTATGGGGAGAAACAATCTCATCTCTTGTTCCTCAGAATGACTGGTGGGCTTGAACTGCTAACCTCGAATTTAGCAGTCCAGGGTTTAACCCACTGCACTCTCAGGGCTTCTTTCATCGCCAGTAGCCCCAGTAACTCCTTGTAAAGGGCTGTCACTTTATATTAATCTTCCTTGTGTGTATTTATCACAAAACTAGAGTTACTAAGTCAATGGGTTACTGAGATAAAAATAGGCATATAGATGATTGGCACAGAATTTAATGTCCATAAAGAAATTCTGATATTTATAATTAATTGGTTTTGACAACGGTGCAAAGGCAATAATTCACTGAGAAAAACATAGGCTCTTCAAAGATGGTGTTAAGACAATCAATAAAAAAGATACGCTTGGTGCTCAACTCCCACCAAACCCCAAACTTAACTTACAACGGATTACTGACTAAAATCTTTTTTTTTTTT
>NW_022103917.1:8097935-8111299 GCF_000313985.2 Echinops telfairi
GCAGCCTCTTCCCCCACATTCCAAGAAGCTGGTCTATGAAGGACTCAGACTGCAGCTACAGCCCCAGGAAGCCTCCCTTCTCCTTATTGGCACAAGCACCAGCACCTCTCTTCACCTCATTTGCATATTTCCCTGACCCAAATCCTACAAATATCCCAATGGCCCACCGACTGGTGCAATTTCCCTGACTTGACTCATTGGGTCTCAAGATGCTCCTGTCCCTTTCTCTGCTCTCCCAGTAGCTCTTTCCCCACCCTAATAAAGCCAATCTTCACCTCAGCTTCTTTGTCTCAATCCTATCTCTCCGTTCAGTGTCTCAGTGTTGGCCTCTCAGATACCATACCACTATTTGTTGGTTTCAATTCATAGGGACGCTATGTACACACAGCACAATAAGACACTGCATGATCCTGCACCACCCTCACAATTGTTGTTATGACTGAACCCATGTTTACACCCACTATGTCAATCCACATCTCGTTGATGGGCTTCCTTTATCCCACCACTGGCACAATGCCCTTTTCCCGGGCCCTGGTGGGATAATGGCTACCAGTTGAACTGCTAATGACCTCAGTGCATCTTCGACTTCTCCCTTCAATACTATTGGTTCTTGAACATGATCATGATCTTGATCTTGATGCTACTGCTTGAAATTTTTGAATGTTGAACAATTCTTTCTGGTGCAGTGACTCTGTAGATTCCTTCCGTCTTTTTAAAATGTATTTCATATCTTTCAATATTTTGCAACTTGAGACTCGAATGTTTTCTCCAGTTCTTTAGATTGAGTTATGTTGATTGAGTTCTTCCTTTTCAACTTCCTCACTCTAGGTCTCTGCACACATCCTTGTAATTCTCTGCTTTGTCTTCGAGAGATGCCCTTTGAAAATCTGTGTTTTAGTTCATCATTTCTTCCACTAGAATGGCTATAACTAATGAGACAGACAGCAACAAATGTTGACAAGGACATAAATAATTGGAGCCCTCGTGCATTACTAGTAGGTATAGAAAATGGTCTAACCACTGTAGAAAACATTTTGGAAGACCTCCTGGAAAATGTCACACATAAAATGGCCATACAACCCACAAATTTCATTTCTAGGCATACATCCAGAAAAAATGATAATATTTGTCTATACTTTAAATAATAGATAAAAATGATAATGTATGTCTTGCAAACTCACAAGGGCAGTTCTAGCCTGTCTTAAAAGGTTGCCATAAAAAAAAGGTTGCCATAAATCAGAATTGACTTAATGGCACTGAGTTTGATTTTTTGTCTTGATATTTACAGTGAATTTTTATGCAAATGTTCAGAGCATCATTATTCATAATATTATGAACTGGAAACAATCCAATTTCCAGCAGCTGATGAATATAATAATAAAACGTGGCCTATCCTTACAGTAGAATATTGTTACACAATAAAAAGAAATATACTACTGGCACATGCTACAATATAAATGACTCTTAAGAACATTATGCAAAAAAAAAGAACATTATGCTCCGCGATAACAGTTGTATGAGCCCCTAATAAAATGTTTAAAAAACAACAAAAGCATTATGCTCCATGAAAGAAACCAGACACAAGAAACTACACATTGCATAGTTCCATCTACATGAAATGTTCAGAAAAAATCAGATGTTCAAGTTTATGCTATTGAACACACATTTGATTATCTGAAATTTAAACCTCTACTAGTTCACAATAAAAAGGTTTCATTTTTTTATAAAAGATAATATAGACAGACAAAAAGTAAATTATTCGTTGCCTGAGGCTGGGTGTCAAAGTACTGTAAATGAACAGGTAGTATCTTGAGGAGGATGAGCTCTGATGGTGTAGTGTGTTGAGCATTGCTGCTAACCAACAGGGTAGCAGTTCTAACCCACTAGCTTCTCTGTGGGAGGAAGATGAGGCTGTTTGCTCTTTTAAAGTTTTTTTAAAGTCTCGAAAGCCCACAGGGCCAGGTCTACCCTGTGCTATAAGGTCACTATGAGTCAGAAATGACAAGATAGCAGTGAGTTTGGTTTTGAGATTTTGTTGGGAAGATAAAATATTCTACACTTGATCTTAGCCAAAAGGCCCAGAAGCGATTAGATAAAAATATTCTAAAACTGATTGATGGCAACAATCACACCGCTTGGTAGTGTTACTAAAAACCATCAAATTCAAGAACATTGAAATGGCTGGATCGTATGATATGTAAAGCTACTTACTAAGAAAACCCAGAGCACTGGCCCTGCAGCAGGGATCCAGATTTGAAAGAAAAATAAGAGGAGAAGGTGGGTGGAGCCGAGGACACCGAGTGGGCATCAGTAAGAGCCCAGGCACAATTGCCTTACAAAGGGAAAACAAGCTTTATTCTAAAGACCCTGGGAAGTCCCTGAAGAATTGTAAATCTCTGGGTCGAAGTAAGGCAAGTAGTTTAAGCACTGTGCTGTTAACCACAAGGTCATTGCTTCAAACTCAACAACAGCTCTGAGAGTGAAACATGAGGCTGTCTGCTTCTGTAAAGATGTACAGGCTCACGTGAGTGTCTCAGGCAGGCATGCAGGAAAGTGGGAATGATCCAGGGCAATCCCCTGCCTGATGAAATCCAGTGAAGCCATGCCTTGCAAAACTGAAGAGATCAAGGACTTCCTGCATACGGCCTGAGAAAGGATGCTGAGTCTGTCAAGGTCAAGAAAAACAAGGATAATGTGAAGTTCAAAGTTTGCTGCAGCAGGTCATCACAGAGAAAGAGAAGGCCGAGAAGCTGAAGCAGGTCCTATCCCCAGGTTTGGCAGTCAAGGAGCTGATATGAACCCAGCTGGTTGATGCGAGTGTAATAAAAGTTTTAATTTTTTTTAAAACAGCTTTACAGTCTCAGAAACCCAAAGGGGCAATTCTACTCTATCCTAGGTCCTACCGGGTTGCTACAAGTCAGAATGAACTCGATGGCAGCGGGTTGCTTGGGAGCCCTGGTGGCCATAGTGTTAACTCATCGGGCTGCGATCTGAAAGGGCAACAGTTCAAAACCACCAGCTGCTCAGAGGGTGAAAGAGGAGGCTTTCTACTCATGTAAAACGTGACAGTCTCAGTAAAACATAAAGGCAGTTTTACCCTGTCCTACAGAGTCGCTCCGAGTTGGCATCTACTCAATGGCAGTGTTGTTGTTTTTTAATGTGTATTAAAGTGCCCTGGTGACACAATAGTTAAGCGCTCAGCATGGCCTGGAGACTAGAAAGAAGTTCTGTGGGCCAAAGGCCATCACAGTCGAGAACATCCTGTCTCATCTGTTCCAGGGGATTGATCAGTATCAGAATTAACTTGAAGGCACCTAACAATCACAACCATGTGCCGTGGGGATAAGGGGCGTGGCAGCCTGAAGATGTGATCTGAGAGGGGTCACAGCAAACATGGGGAGGCCAGCAGGGAGCCTCTTGTCATTATTCTGTCTGAGGAAGAAGAGTGGTTTAGAGTAAGCGTGGCAGCTATTGAAACTTCGAGGGCGGATATAACGACGGGTATTTACCACCATTATCAAATAAGACTGAGAGCTTAAAAAATATTGGTGCTAAACTAATGAGTGTTAATTGTTCTTCCCTCGGCTGGCACTCATGGCGACCCCTGGTTCTGGGGTCTCTGGTTCTTCATGATCTCTGGTATGCTGGTGTCCACTGCTGTAAGCCACTGTGTTTTTGATTGCCTTCCAAGCTAGGAAGGAGCCCTTGTGATGTAGTGGGTAAGTGTTCAGCTGTTAACTGAAAGGTCAGCACTTCAAACTCAGCAGCCACTCTGAGGAATAAAGATATGGTAGTCTGCCTCTGTAAACCTTTACAAATCCAGAAACCCTCTGGGGCAGTTCTACTCTAACCGATAGGTCACTAGGAGTTGGAATTAACTTGACAGCAAGAGGTTCTGGCCGAGGGTTGCTCCTCTTCCTGCACTCTATCAGACAATGATCTGTTGTGGTCCAAAGGATTTTCATCAGCTAATTTTGGGAAGCAGATTGCCAGGCCTTTCTTCCTAGTCTTAGCCTGGCAGCTCCACTGAAACCTGTGTGATGTGGGTGACCCTGTTGGTGTTGGAAATACTGGGGGCATAGCTTTCCAGAATGCCAGCAACATGCAGATCACCACTGTACAACTAAGTGAGAGACAAGTGGTGGGAACAAATCATTGTCAACTCATTTCACCATTAAATAGAAAAAAAATCAAAACCACTTATATGGAGGAAAAGAAAATAACTTTTCTAGACACAAAGTCTGGCTCTATAGAACACAGTTTTACTCTTAGAGGATCCCAGGGATTTTGAAACAGCTCAATGACAAGGGGTTGGGGGCCCCTTCAACCCCCTTTAGAGCATTCATGAGACCAAAACCACTGCCACGGTTCCTCCAGGGTCTCAGATGTCCCACAAACCACACCGCGAGAACTGCTGTGTGTACAGATTGCCACAATGTCTGCCACCATTAGTAAATAAGACTGACAGGGCTTGGTAATGGATGGATTTGGAGGCAGTGGGGGATAAGGAAAAGAGAATTGTTCTGGCTTGTACAGTTGGAGGGAGGGGAAAGCCATCCAATATGGCCTGGCATAATGGAAGAAAATCAGGTGTAAAAATGATGGAGATGGCAAGTTTGTATTTCAACTTGTTATGCTTGAGTCTTTGAGAGTTAGACATGGAGATACCATGTGTGTTAGTCCGGGTAGACTAGAGAAACAAATTCATAGACATGTTCATGTGTATAAGAAAGAGCTTTATATATAAGTCCGATATTAACCCATATGTCCGACACCAATCTATAAAGTCTTCAGATTCACGAAACACATGCAATGATGCCGAATGCAGAAGATCACAGACCAGTGGCAAGGCCTTCTCCTGAGGATTCTAGGAACATCATGCTTGGTAACGTAGAAGGTCAGCAAAAAAGACGGACCATGAAACAGTTCCCATCTCTCTGCACCCTCTCTAGCATTTGTTGCTTTCTGTTTGGCTTAATTGGGCTGTCATGGTCAGTGTAAAGTTATATTTCATCACTGCATTGATATGCATCTCCCAGATGACAAAGTCTTGACAATTTTCAAAAATAAAAGTAAGGAGGAAAAGCATGCTCTGGTCTAGCCGGATATGTAAGATAGAATTGAGGTCTTGATGTGGGGGGGGGGGAGGAAGCATTAAAAAACTGGAGGAAAATTGTATGCTTCATCGGTTGAAGATGTGATCGCAGAGGGGCCACAGCAAACGTGGGGAGGCCAGCAGGCAAATACTGTGTGAGACCACAGACATAGTGGGATTTTTTTAAATGATTTTTTTCTCGCAAATTAGGTGAGGGAATTTACATTTCAGACCATCAACTCTGCATACTCCTCGTGGTTTGAGGAAGCGCCGTATTATTTTCCACTTCGGTTGTACGTTTACAGAGCGACTCTGTAGGACAGGGTAGAACAATTGTGAGGGTCGTGCAGGACTGGGGTCAGGCTTTCATTCTGCTGTACAGAGGATAAAAACCACGTGACAGTCTCTGGCTGCATCAGATTAGGCCCATCTGGCTTCTCCTTAAGGATGTCTCCCAGGGAGTGAGCAGAAAGCGGTGTCTCACCTCCAAGGAGGCAATACCTGTGTCATATCTTAAATGACAACATATATATGTGTGTGTATGTGTGTGTGTGTATTAAACTATATTGAGAAATTCCATGATCCTTTAATTCCATGCTTCTATAAACTTTTGGAAGCCATCCTTTGCGTGTGTGCTTGAGTGTGTGTATGTGTGTGCGTGTGTATTCATTTGAGCCTATATGAGGGAACTTCAAAAAGTTCATGCAGGTACAGATAAGAGCTGAGGACACAAGGAATCCAGGTCAGATAACTCCTCAGGAGCGATACCAGGAGGGTAGAGGGAAGAGGGAGGAAGGGGGAAGCAATTGTAATGTTTGACGCATCCCCCCCACACCCCCACCCAGGGGAACGAACAACAGAAACCTGGGTAAAAGGAGACAGCAGTCGATGTAAGATATGAAAGCAATAGTAATTTATCAAGCGGTCATGAGGGTTGGAGTTAGGGGAGGGAGGGAAAAAAGAGGAGCTGATACCAAGGGCTCAAATAGAAAGTAAATGTTTAGAAAATGATGATGGGAACGTATGTACAAATATGCTTAATACAATTGATAAACAGAAAAAAATTGATTAACAGAATGTTTTAAGAGCCCCAAATAAAATGATTTAAAAAAAAACCTTACCCAGAGGGATGAACAGAAACAAGGATGAAGGGAAATACAAGACAATGTAAAATATGAAAATAAAAATACTTTATAAATTATCAAGGGTTCATGAAGGTGGAATGGTAGGGGAGGAAGGGAAAAAAGAGGAGTTGGTAACAAGGGCTCAAGTAGAAAGAAAATGTTTTGGAAATAATGATGGCAATATCTATACAAATGTGCTTAATACAATTGGGATGTATGGATTGTTCTAAGAGCTATAAGAGCCCTCAATGAAATGATTTATTAAAATTTTCAAAAAGTCCATGGGCAATTTCCCATGAATTTTTGCAGCCTCTTTGTGTATATATCACCTTCACTTTCCAACACATTTTATAATGTATACTTGATTTATTACAATTGTCTATCTCCCACCCTGAGATGTGGTCAATTACTTGATAGGGTCCTTCAGGCCAGAATTCCTTTGGTGAGGTTTTGTAAAGTCTTCTAGCCTGTAAACCTGTGGTTATGATTCCAGTTGGAGGGAGTTCTCCATTATGCTAATAGAGAGGATGAAGGTGGGATGTATTCTGAGTCTCCACCTTCCTAGAGGGTGTTAGTTCACCACCTGCTGAAATACAAAACCCACACCTCCATCAAAGCCACTCCCCTGTATAAGGATTATCTCAGAAGCAGAGGGAAAATCCAAGGGCCATTGGAAGAAGAGCCACGAATGGACCATGTCTGAGATTTCTGAAATGGTAAAGGCTGAAACCATGGTCCAGAGCAGGGGTAGGGAAGGTCTAGCTCAAGGGCCATATTTTAAAACAAACAAACAAACAGAAAGACAACCAAACTCACTACCATTGAGTCGATGCTGCCTGGTCCCAATAGGACCAGGTAGAACTGTCCTGTGAGTTTCTGAGACAGTAACTGCTTATGGGAGTAAAAAGCCCGTCTGTCTCCTGAGGAGCAGCTGGTGGTATTGAACTGCCTACCTTGAGGATTGCAGTCCAATACATAACCACTATGCTACCTTGGGTCCTGTGGGCCATATAAGACATGAAAAAATCAATACCAACTAACATCACACGCCTCACCAAAAAGCGGTTCCAGCCCTCACATGCGTTGTTCTAAAGTTTAAGCCTCTTGTTGCAGCCACTGTGTCGATCCCTCTTATCGAGGGCCCTGCTCTTTTTTTGTGGGTCTTCTACTTTACCGAGCAGGATGTTCTTCTGCAGAGACTGGTCTCTCCTGACAACATTCCCAAAAGATGTGAGAAGTCTCGCCATCCTTCCTCCTAAGGAGCATTCTGTTGGTTTTTAATCATTTTATTGGGGGCTCTTACAGCTCTTGACACAATCCATCCATCCATCCATGGTGTCTAGCACATTTGTACATATATTGCCATCATCATTTTCAAAACACTTTTTTACTTGAGCCCTTGTAATTTATAATTTTTTTTTCACGTCTTGCATCGACTGCTGTCTCCCTTCACTCACTTTTCTGTGTCCATCACCCTGGGGGGCAGAGGGTTATATGTTGATCATTGTGATCGGTTTCCCCATTCTCCCCCTACCTTCCCTTTACCCTCCTGGTATCGCTACTCTCATTATTGGTCCTGAGGGGTTTATCTGTCCTGGATTCTCTGTTTCCAGCTCTTATCTGTACCAGTGTACGTGCTCTGGTCTAGCTGGATATGTAAGGTAGAATTGGGGTCATGATAGTGTCTGTGGGAGGTGGGGGTGGGAGTAAGCATTAAAAAACTAGAGGAAAATTGTATGTTTCATCAGTGCTATGCTACACCCTGACTGGCTCATCTCTTCCTAGTGACCTTCCTGTGAGGGGATGATCAATTGTCTACAGATGGGCTTTGAGTCTCCACTCTGCCCTCCCCCTCATTCACATCCATATGATTTTTTGTTTTGGGTCTTTGATGTCCAAGGAACATTCTGGTTGTACTTCTGCCCACACAGAACTGTTTGTTCTTCTGGCAGTCCATGGTCCTTTCAGTATTTTTCACCAGCACCACAATTCAAAAGCGTCCATTCTTTTTTGGTTTGCCTTATTCAATGTCCAATTTTCACCTGCATATGAGGCGATTAAAAAGATCATACACACGTTAGTTCTCAAAGTAACATTCTTGCATTTCAACACTTTAAAAGTGATCATGTACAGCAGATTTACCCAGTGCAAAGTATTCTTTCACGTCTTAACTGCCGCTTCCATGAGCACTGACTGTGGATCCTAACAAGATGGAATCCTTGACAGTCAATCTTTTCACCATTTACCAGGATGTCACTGTCGGTGCTGTTGTGAGGATTTTGCTTTTCTACTGAAGGCTGCAGTCCTTGATCTTCATCAGCAAGGGCTTAAGTCCTCTTCGCTTTCAGCAAGATTGTGTCATCACCTTAGCAGTGAGCTCATCAAACATCTGACCAAATGGAGCAGCGGAATTAATGGCAGGAAAGTGGAAAAGAACGAAGGCTGGAGGCATGTCTGAGCCATATGGCAATCAGCTGTGGGTTTGTGTGGACAAGGATTTTCCTCCCTTGTGTAGCCAGAGATCAGATGCCACGCACTCACACCTCCTCACTAAAATGGTAGCTGCAGGCAGGTGGGGACTCCTGCCTTTATTGCATACTCCAGAAATCCTCTTTCCCTCCCTATGGCCTATCCCCCAGCCTGCATTCCCTGTAACACCTTGTATCAGTTTGTATCAGATGCACTCTCCACGCCTCCTGCCCTTCCCTGCTGGGAAACCAAAAGAAGACAACTAAAAACCAAATCGCAGCAAGGTGGTAAGGATAGGATCATATTAGTACACAGACAACAATACCAATGATGTGTGAGAAGGAGCAGACCTCCATCAACATTCAAAAAGCCAAGGAAGAAATTTCTGTCATGGAACAACTAAAAGAGACTTGCACCCAGAACAATTTCAGGTCATGTCTACAAAGAAGTCAACTGGCCAAATATCGTGTTCGATCTAAGGGGTCACATAGTCTTGAATCATGCCCTGAACAAATCTGGCATGTTCTTCTCACATACTGGATGTGTCCCAATCATGGTCCCATTCACACTTCTGAAGTCCTGCTTGCAATTATGATGTATCGATCTGCCACCAATCATGCTTCTGTGGCAGCTTCCTTTGTCCACCTATGTTCTATTTAAACTACTGATTCTCTGTAAACCTTTGAACGCCATTATGACTTCTTGCCTTTGAGATTTGGGGGTCTCGTTGGCACCTTAAGACAAATGTTAACTTTTCCAAGAAGCCCACCAGTCAACTTTGCTGGGCTATATGTTATCCACTCTCCTCTAGCCTATTTGTAAACGACATCTTCAAAACCCATCTTCCAAGATGTGTCTATGCCACGCAGCACCTACATTCAGTGCGCTCTACTCTCCTCTTCCCAACTTTCCTGGGATCTAATTGCCAAGGTCTGTGTGTCCCAGGGATGTCCAGAGGGATGCATATGTACTCTCTGCCTGTACAGAGCACCACTCTTGCCCTAAAACCGCCCAAAGGAAAACACATGATGTACACACCCTGAGGGAGTAACAGAAACACCCTTTAATGCTATCTCTGGATAGACAAAGAGCCTTCTGGTGCCTTTGACCGAAGCCTAGTTGAACTGATAGGACTGAAATTCAACTGTATAAACCTAGCCAATACATTATTAACCAGTGCTCAGGCCAGGTGCGTCGCAAGGAGAGCAGTCAGTGCAACAGCAGCAGTTCATCCAGGCCTTAACTCCTGACAGCACTTGCTCGGGCTTCTGGCTCCCCATAGCCTCTGGTCTGAGACTTACTTCCTAGGGAGCCTTCCTTCTGGCCCAATCAATCCTACTCCCCCTAACTACCATTTGCCTGCCATGGGAGTTTGTATTTACTTTTGTGCCTTGTATTCAGAATCTTGAGTAGAACCCTAGGTTTGTTGAGATAATATTTGATTTGCACTGGAAACTCCTTACATAAATCTGACACCGTGTTCGACACCGCCTGCCACAGACCATAATATACCATGGACAGGTAAATGAAAAAGAAAAAAAATGTCCCTAAGTTCCACCTCCCACAACTAGTAGAAATTTAACATGTACCAGTTACTTTGTCTTTATACATTTAGAGTTCGTATTGGCCTTTTCTCCCCCACACATCACTCAGGTTTTTATCCATTCTGATGGCTTTATGGCCATCTCTAAAGAAAAGATTCAGCCCAGGTCTGTTTCCTCCTCCACTCCCCCAAATTTCCACCTTTGCATTCTTTCTATTTCATGTAAATGGCACCACTCTTTGTTCTACTACAGCCAGATACTTGGGAACTGACCTTTGTGAATTCTCCCATGTCAATTCCATCCTCAACCCGCCCCCCGCCCCCTCCCCCCACCGGATCTCCGCAGGTTCTTTTTCCTGCTGTAGCAACACAATTACTGCCTCCTCTCCGTCTAATTCGCTACGCGGCTTCCACCCGCGGCCCCTTACAACCTTCCAGTGGTTTCCAAGTTCCGTGGACCCCTCATTCCCTCCTGTCACTTGATACATGCCCTCCACTTTGTGCTGTGCTCTGTTTCCCCCTGAAAATCCAACACCCCCCACCCCCACCCATAGTTGGTTCCTTCTCTCCCTTCAGGTCAGAGCGGCAGTTCTAAGATAGACCTTGCCTGACCTCTTAATAAAATTTGGTCTCCCTAACATTGTTTATCAAAGGCCACGAGTCTGCATTCTCCCCAGTCATAATGGCAACCTGCTCTTGTGATAATCTTGTAGCCTAACAAAGAGTTTTTCTTGGTGTGTGGGACCTGGGATACATTTATAGCACACATTATTATTGCTAGCTGTTTCACTGCCATTCAAATGTAACCAAGCGTCCTGTGTTAGGACTTACTACCGAGGCCAATTGCTTTAATCAGACTTGTCCTAAGTGCCTGGTAACTTACACAAGTAGCTGTACGCCTCCCCGCGCCCCCGCTCCCCCCACCCCCGCTACGGTTTGCATTCCCTCACCGGACATCAATCAGTTTCAACCGCTCCTTAAAAAGGCTTGTTAAAAGTTAATTTGGGAGGGGAATATATTTCAAGACCTAACTTCTTTGTTTTCCACTTCTGTCAAAATAGGATAGGGGTATAGCCCCTCATGGCATTGTTTTCAGAAGTAAAGGAGTGGGAAATATTTAACTCCGAGCCGACCCACCAGAAGCGCCCTCCCACCCCCCCACCGGCATGGCCCTCCTTTCTTAAGCCTATAAACCCGTTTTAGCAGAAAGCAAAAGCGCGCGCACAGCGCAGCGCAGCGCGGAGGGGGGCGGGGAAAACGGTTAGAAACGGGTGCCGGCCTGAACGCGGAGCGGCTGTCGGGTAAAGGGGAGGAGCTATGAATGACTGACAGAGAGGTAGACCAACGGGGAGGCTGGGAACCACTGCCCCCTCCCTCGGCGTTTCAAATTCCGAGCTCGGATTTCATCCGGGTCTTTCAGCCTCGTTCCCGGGCAGTATAAAGTTTGCTGTCTCCTTTGTTCGTCCTCGTTGCGCAGTAGTGCTCGCTGCTTCTCTCTTCCGCTCTCGCGCCGGTAGCCGATCCGCGTGTGGAGTCGCCCACGAAGCGCCGGTTGGCGGGTTCACAGAGTCTTGGAACGACCATCACGTCGCTAGTATGTACCCCTTTTTTTCTCTTGGTACCCTCCTGCATGCTTTTGACATTTTAGAATATGGAATTACCGTTTCCCTGGGGGTAGGGGGGGCGGGTCGGCCGGCGCCATTTTAGAACACAAAGGCGCCAAGTTGTAGACCAGACGGCTGAGGCGCCCCGGGAAGCAAGCCCCAAGGGCAGGGGTTTTGTGCCCTGGGCTGCTCCAGCCCTGAAGCGGCGCCCGGGGGGGGCGGGGCGGGGGCGCGCGGGCCGGGGCGGGACACGGGCGCGCGGGCTTGGCTGGACTGCGGGGTCGGGGCTGAGCCCTCGCGCCGGGCGGCCTGGCTGAGGAAGCCTTCCTCGCCGCCGGGTGGGAAAAGTTGGCCGGCTCCTCGCCGTCAATTGTTCTGGGCGGGATCCAAGTGTCGCCATTTTGTGCACACCACGCGGTTTTTACTGACGGCTTTTAATTGGGCTCTGCCGCAGTCGTGCCGGCTTCAGTGCCCCGGGTTGCGCGTCCGCGCCCCGTTATTTCCTAAGAAACCGTGGTGGCCCCCCCGTGCTTCGTAAGCAACGTAACCTTCTCGCGGGCTTCGCAGCCTGGCAGAAGAGGGGGCGGGAGGCTGAACTTGGCGCAAACTTTGGTTCTCCGCAATAACGACAACAGCCTTTAGGTGGGCGGGAGGCTTGGTGCTAGGTCTGGCCTGTGACCTTGAATGAGTCGGCCAGACTTACAAAAAGCCCCATCATAAGGGTAGTTGGGAGTGTGCTAACTAATCGAATCTGTAAGCAATGAAAACTTGGCATTCGTAGGAAAGCTCCCCCTCACCCTCTGCTCTCCCCCCTCCCCCACCAGCATTGAATTAGCTGTTTGATTAAAAACAGCCGAAGGAGATTAAGGGCAATGGCAAAACGTAAGTTGGCCCCTTTAACCCGGTTAAGATAAATGACATTGTTACTAAACAAATGTAATAGCTTTTAATGCTTTCCTACGGGGATTTAGGCTTGGAAACAATTAGGGGTAACTGGTAATTTGGAGTAATGGTTACAGTGATATGAGGGGGATGCAAATGTACAATTCGTGGGTCTGACCAACTTTTCTAGGGAGACTAATACTATCTTTGTAAACAGAAATTCATCGTTGGGGGAAAATGGTTGAAGCCGATCGGCCTGGGAAGCTCTTCATTGGTGGGCTTAATACAGAAACCAATGAGAAGGCCCTTGAAGCAGTGTTTGGCAAATATGGACGAATCGTAGAAGGTAAATTACAAAAAAAGGTATACATTGGGCCTCTTACCATGGAAAAAATAAACTATGATGAATTTGCTTACATTGATCATCTGAAATGATGCTGTTTTGTCCTCTAAGAAGTTCTGAGTTTACTTATTAACAGTGTGTGACTGGTTATTTCATTGTAACACTGGAAGAGTAAAACCTCTCCCCTAAACTTTTTTTTAAGTACTACTGATGAAAGACCGGGAAACAAACAAATCCAGAGGGTTTGCTTTTGTCACCTTTGAGAGCCCAGCAGATGCTAAAGATGCAGCCCGAGATATGAATG
>NW_022103917.1:8112785-8119626 GCF_000313985.2 Echinops telfairi
GATAGTTATGGAGGCCCACCACGAAGGGAACCCCTGCCCTCCCGTAGAGATGTTTATCTGTCCCCAAGAGATGATGGATATTCTACTAAAGACAGGTACGTTGCACTGCCACTTTATTTGTTATTAAGGTGTGGGGGGCATGCGTCAAGTTAATTTTGCTTCTATAGTTATTCCAGCAGAGATTACCCCAGTTCTCGTGATGCAAGAGATTATGCACCACCACCAAGAGATTATACCTATCGTGATTATGGTCATTCCAGTTCACGTGATGAGTATCCCTCCAGAGGCTATAGGTAAGCCCCTTTGCAGTGGTGGTTTGATTGTATAGATGGCTCCGTCCAGTATGATGTTCTTGTACCTTACGGTGTGTCTGCCTTTCTTTAGTGATAGAGATGGCTATGGTCGTGATCGTGACTATTCAGACCATCCAAGTGGAGGTTCCTACAGAGATTCCTATGAGAGCTATGGTAAGACTTCTGGAGGGTCTTGAATGACTCCAGCTTGAATTTAGGGTTATGAAGCCAGTTTAATTAGGCTGTGTGGTGCTTGCTTTAAAAGGGGGTTTGCTTGCTTTTTGGAGGGGGTAACTATCAGCTGGGCTTATCCTAGTTTTGTTGAGGGGCTTTTATTTTCTAAGTTTTTGTTTTTTTTGAGGCTGTTTGCTTGCTTTGGAGGGGATTTTGCTTGCTTAAATTGGCAGCCTTATGTGTTTTCCCCCAACAGTGAAAATAAAATTTAAAACACTTTATTAACAAGATCAAATGTTTACCATTGCAATGTGAAGGAAAGTCTACAGTTCAAACTTGCAACTTATCACTGGAAAGTGGCTGAGTTTCTACTATAAAATAACAAGCTGTCTGGAATATCCTCTTGAAATACACACCGTCTTCAGTCTTTTCAAACAAACATTAAAATCAATCCATTTCCGTATCTCAGCAGATGAGCAAATCCCTGTTATGGCCAGCAATGGCAGAGTTTAAAACTTTCCCAGTTGAGAAAGTAAAGGTTTAATACAAGAATTCTGTAAATTCAGGTTTAAATGTTGTATATATACAATTTAAAGTGTTGCCATATTACCTGACCATTGACCCTGCAGGTAACTCACGTAGTGCTCCACCTACACGAGGGCCCCCGCCATCTTATGGTGGAAGCAGTCGCTATGATGATTACAGCAGCTCACGGGACGGATATGGTGGAAGTCGAGACAGTTACTCAAGCAGCCGAAGTGATCTCTACTCAAGTGGTCGTGATCGGGTTGGCAGACAAGAAAGAGGGCTTCCCCCTTCTATGGAGAGGGGGTATCCTCCTCCACGGGATTCCTACAGCAGTTCAAGCCGTGGAGCACCAAGAGGTGGTGGCCGTGGAGGAAGCCGATCTGATAGAGGGGGAGGCAGAAGCAGATACTAAAACCAAACAAAACTTTGGACCAAAATACCTGTTCAAAGAAACAAAAAAATGGAAACTATTCTGTCATAACTACCCAAGGACTATTAAGGAAAAATTGTGTTACTTTAAAAACCTGTTTTAAGTTCTCCCATAATTTTTATGTTCTTGTGAGGAAAAAGTAAAACCTGTTTAATTTTATTTGATTTTTATGACATTGCTTTCAACAAGCAAATGTTAAATGTGTAAGACTTGACTTGTGTACTAGTGTTTGTGATTCTCTTTAAGTTTTCCTGAAGGCCAATTCCTGTTTGATTCTTCCCAGTAAGTGAGGCAAGCAATACTTCCACAAACATCTAGCCATCTAAAATGGAGAGATGACTCGTTCTACTTATATAAACGAGCTAGATTTTAGAAGGGTTGGTTGGGTTTTCTGCTACTCTTAAGATTTCAGAGTGTCTTCAAACTGAAATCCCAAAGTGTTCTCAGGGTGAAGAACCTGAGATCAGATGCTTACTTAGGAAAGTGCTGTTCACTCAGTAAACCCGAAACAAAGGATAATGCTGGCCAATATATTGCCTTTCTGACATTTCCTTGGGAATCTGCAAGAGCCTCCCCTTTCCCCCTCCCCCGTTAAGACCATTTAAAGTGTGTATTAAACAACTACAGAATACTAAATAAAAAAGTTTGGCCAAAACCAACCATGAAGCTGCAAACGATGCTTGCTCTTACTGTTTCAAATTTTTGCAACTCTGTAGTGTCTCACTTTTAAAGGAACAGCTTGATTGCAAAGGAGAAAATAGATAAGCAATGAAGTTCTCTCCAACTTCTCAAAGGCTTATGACTTCTAAAAAGTGAATCAATCAGCATTCCACATCAGATTTAAAGCATCAAATGCCTGTGAAACAGCAAAGATGGTAAGCAAAGCAAACTAGTTTTTCCGTCTAAATCGAAATTGAACCGTTACTTCCTCATAGTACAGTAAGGCATACTGTACACCATGGCAATGGAAATGCTTTCTAGCTTTAAACACGTTTGGAAAAGCCAGATGTTCAATAGCATATTAGAAGTCCTCCAAATTCAGCACTTGGATTTTTAATTTTTATTTTTTTAAAGCATGTTGTGATGACACTTAGGCCTAAATAATGTAGCTATTGTTTACCAATAGCAATCTGGGGTCTGGGAGGGGGTATTTTTTTTTTTAAAGAATCTGATGGAAGACCTTTAAACATGCTACATTAGTGTATTTGAACATTTTTCATGTTAGTCTTTTATTCAATGTGGGAAATGGCTTAGCTTTGGGGGTCTCCCTCTTTGCCCCTATAAGCCATTGCAATCTTGACATTTAGTTGGATGCCTGACTTGTTTTTTAGTTCTATGAAACTACACTGTATGGAGAAAATCTATTGCAAGTGGTCATTAAAACAAAACCTGAGGCAACATGACCCAGGTCCAGCCATGAAGTTGAAAAAGATGCTCTTGAATATAGTAAACTTGAAGACCTCCAACTAAAAATCCTTTTACTGCACTTAATCCTTCAAATAAGTTTTGTGCGTTCAACTTATGGATTTAACATGGCAGTGCACCATTGGAACAGAATGACAATCCATAAGCCATGCAACTTAACCATTTAAGCCATTCCAGTCCATCCCAAGCCAGTGAATCCTTCACCACTTGAGAGAAGTAGTAGATCATGAAATACATTAAACTACAAGTCTGAACTTGCCTATTCTTCTGGGAAAGGAGGACAGTTATAGGCAAGTTTTAAAGAGTTTCATTGAGAGGTAACTAGTCTTCATCTGTTTTTCCAGGTTGATTATGGTCAAATCTGGTCATGGGAGTGCTGATTTATTCACTAGGTTGAGCTGGAGCAAGAGAACTCAAATGCTAAGGTAGGTTGTAATGGGTTAGTTAGGGCTTTTGTCATGTCACTACTATATAGCTTTGCCACATTTTAGAGTTGCAACTGGCAAGTTTTCTGATTCTCAATTGGTTTGCAAAAAGGAGAGAAACCTGGCTCTTGGAAGCAATGTGTAATGTAACCTGGCAGGTTAATTATTTGAATCACTGGTGAGGTAATTTTTAAAAGTAATCTTTCTACTTGTGGTTTAGTCCTTGTAAAATTACAAAGTTGCTAATAGAAAAATGTTTAATTGCTCTTTTCACTGGAATACGCCTTATATATTTGCACTTCTGGTCTGAAGCAGATTTGTTCAGACATTTTCATTGTTATTAGTGCACTACTACCAAGTTACTAGTTTGAGAGGTAGTACTTTTATTGGTGTGATAATGGATACACACCTGAAGAATGGTGCTTAAGAACTGCAGTGGGTGGTATCAAGTTTTCACTTGAAAACAATTGTTTTTTCCAGTTAAGGGAATTGTTAGATTAGGTAGGAGAGGTGGTATTGAATATGTAGCAATAAATATCTGACCCCATGTTTTTCATTTTAGAGTTGCTGAAGCAGAAGAGTGCTGATTGTCAATAAGTCACACCAGTTGGCAATACTCATCAGAGTTGGTTTGGTCCTGGCAATAGATTTTGCCATAAATGGTTCCTGTGGATCTCAGGGAGGAGGCATCACTGGGTTTTGTTCAAATGTGGAGTCTGAGTATCTGGGGCTAAGGTGCAAGTTCTCAGCAGAGGGGTCTGAAACAGATTGACTGGAGGTACCTGGGCGAGAGGTTACTCCTGCTCTGCTGGCTTTCGTTTTTATTAGTTATAGGACAATGCTGCGATTAAAAACTATTTGAAGGTTGAATGAGGGGATTGAAAGGCTCAAGTAGTAAAGCAGAGATTAGATGTGTGAAAAAAATGGGGAGGGTAGACAAAGATGACAAACTGCTTGAAATATCAAAACACTTT
The DNA here is from genome assembly GCF_000313985.2 of Echinops telfairi. Classification (NCBI taxonomy): domain Eukaryota; kingdom Metazoa; phylum Chordata; class Mammalia; order Afrosoricida; family Tenrecidae; genus Echinops; species Echinops telfairi. The sequence goes on from NW_022103917.1 coordinate 8,117,035, forward strand.
AAACAGGTAGCTAAATTACTTGGTAGGCACTATTCCTTTTGTAAGCCTACTTCAACTCTTAATCTTTTTTCTTGGTAACAGCAATATCAATGCTTTAGAGATAAGAGCCAGTAGTACAAAAAGCAGCCAATGGTCAAAGGATTTGAGCTTTGCATTTGGGAACCTGATAGGAACATTTTATCCCCCTCATTTGACAAACTTGTAATTAAGCAGAGCATACTTGCATAGGGACCATCTTCCATGATCACTTCAGTCAACATATTAGAGGCCCCTTTGCCTCTACATTTCTAGATAATCTTGGAGATCATGTAGAACATTGGTTATGGCAAATACCATGAATATTACATTAATACTAAGTGTGCTTAAATGGCCAAGCATGTTTTGACATGCTTATTGATCTAGCAGACTTCACGCCTAGAAAAAGTGAGGCTTGAGTCTCCCAACTTGGTTGTGAAAGGTGGGATGTTTATTTGTATAGCAGGTAGTAGTCTAACGTTACTAGGACTTGGATATAGTAAATTGCTTTTGGAATGTTTTGTATTTGATACTTAATAAAACTTGGTATACACGTTTTGGGTATGGAAATGGCTTTCTTTTCTAGTAAAAAATATATGGTACCGTCTTTGGGGGGAATTAAACATCATCTGGTCACCACATCTATTCCAGTCCACAAGAAGGTTCACGCAGCATTGTTTCGCCCCTGTCCCCTTCTGATTGCCATGCTTATTCCGAGTTGGCCAACTCCTGTCAGCTTTAGCTTCTTGTCAAATTAGTTTACTTTTTAATGTAAAGTCACTGGGACCCGTTCTACCAAGCCTTAGCACCTAAAATAGTACTTGGGAGGAATGCTGAGTTTGATTGTGGAAAGGAGGAATGTAGCTGATCAGTGGCCCCAACCTGAAATTCCAAGCAAAACTTAGGTCCAGTTTTTATCATAAGCATCAAGACTTCCCCAAAGGTAATTGGGGTCTGTTTCAATTTTGCTCCACTACCCTGAGGGGCTCATCTCTCTACAGCCCTGCTGTAGAGGGATGTCTAGTTGCATACAGATGGGCCGTGGGTCCCCTTTTCTCTAGTTCCTAAATGCTCCCTGCCCCACTATCCAAATTCTACCTGGCTAGACCAGAAGATGTACACTGGTACAGAACTTGGATTGGAATCCAGGACAGATAACCCCCTCAGGACCACTGGTGAGTGGTGATACTAGGAGTTTGTGATAGAAAGGGAACCAATTAGAAGGGTCTACATAAAACCTTGGAGGGTGGACAGTAAGATTACAAATTACCACGGGTTCATGAGCAGGGAGGGAGGGAAAAAAGCTGGTACCAAGGGCTCAAGTCGAAAGCAAATGTTTTGAGAATGAGGGTAACATGTTTGACATGTATGTATGGGTTGTGATAAGCGTTCTAGGAGCCCCTAATAAAATATTTTTAAAATACTGAAATGTACAAAGCAGGCCATTCCATTTGATTGCCTGGCGTTATCACAGTTGCCTGCCTTTGTTCCCCAAGAGTAAGCACCATTTTGGGTTTTAAGAGGCCGCCCCGCCCATATCTTTAGCTTTGCCTGTGTTTTGGTGGACTGCTGCTTAAGAGCATCAGGCTCTACTTGTTAAAAGACACCCACTGGGTGGTTCTCCGATGGGAGGCCTGTGAGTATTATAGCAGGGAGTTTGAGAATTTGGTTGGGGAATATAAATGTATGCACCTTTATGCATGAGCATATTGGTTGCTTTTTAGTACAGTACAGTTTTTGAAGGAAAGCTAGACTTCCTAGTTTTAACTATTAGGAATAAAGTTGCTAAAAATGTTTGGCTGGATGAAAACATGAAATTACTAGGATCACAGACTGGTACGTTTAGTTAAAAACACTGCCAGACATTTTCCCAAGGTAATGACATCGTAACTGCTTAAACCAAGAGGGGACTCCTGAAAAGTTTTAAGGAATTGGAAGATCGTGGATTGTGTTAATGTGTTTTCTGAAGCCCCTTCATGAGTGTCCTGATTACTTCGCACCTTCATCTTTTGGGGGTTAAGCCATTCTGGTGTTGCATTCTATGATTGTTTAACTTTGCATTACTCTTATAAGTAAAACTGAGCTCTTGGTTAAAGTGACGTATATACAGTGAAACATGTTCTCAAGTGTACAGTTGTGATCCGTTTGGGGGGTGGGGGGAGCGCAAACACATCTAGCCCACACTTCATGAAGATAATGTTTTTCACTCCAGAAAGTTTCCTTGTGTCTCCTCCCAGTTAATAGCCCATCTTCCACCCCCAGAGAAGGCAACAGTGACTTTGACCATACCATATTCACACATTTTAAGCATTTAAGAACATCGCCATTGGTGCAGCATAGCAACAGTGAAACATACAACTTTCCCCTAGTTCTTAAATGCTCCCCCCGCCCCCACTATCAGGATCCCAATTCTGCCTTACAAATCCGGCTAGACCAGAGGATGTATACTGGTACAGATAGGAACTGGAAGCACAGGGAATCCAGGACAGATGATCCCTCAGGACCAGTGGTGAGAGTGGCGATGCCTGGAGGGTGGAGGGAAGGTGGGGTAGAAAGGGAATCAATTATAAGGATCTA
>NW_022103917.1:8120575-8126088 GCF_000313985.2 Echinops telfairi
GCGGACTTTGATGCTTCTCAGCTAGATGGCCACTTGTTTATCTTCAAGCCTTTAAGACCCCAGATGCTATATCTTTTGATAGCCAGGCACCATCAGCTTTGTTCATCACATTTGCTTATGCACTCGCTCTGTCTTCAGTGATTGTGTCGGGAAGGTGAGCATCATGGAATGCTAGTTTAATAGAAAAAAAATTCTTGCATTGAGGGAGTACTTGAGTGGAGGCCCAATGTCCATCTGCTACCTTAATACTAAACCTATAAATACTTCTAATGTCTTGTACTGAGAGAATCTACTTGTTTGTTAAAGCCCCTCTACTTCTGGCCTTTCTGCTATAGCAGTGCTCCAGAATTAAGACACAATCACAAAGCACTCCATAAACATCTCTGCCACCCTCCCCTGCAAACACACCTTCTCCACTCTTTCTAGCTATTTTTCTATTTAGACCATCTGAGTTCAAATTCCAGCTCCACCATTACTAGCTCCGGGGGAAGGGCATGGGGGGTGTAGAAATTACTTAGCTAGTAACTATTAATTAGCTGGTCACTATGTAACCATTTCCTAGCATCACTGCAAATATTAAATGAGCTAATAGTGCCTGGAACATGGTAAATAACTCTGTATTAAGAGTTTGTTATTATCCACCAACTTTCCTCTTCTGTGTCATTTTCAGAGTAGGAATTGGGAGCAGGCCCACTGCAAACCTCATTTTCTTCCTTTTGAGGGGCATGGGGGTAGGGGGTAGCACAGGGCAAAGCAGGTAAGGAAGCATGATTTGACCCTCAGGGTAGAAAGTAAGTTCATCATATTCATCAGTTGTGTTTTAAATACATTTATGTTTAACAGTTTCACTGACATCTAGTTCACACATCATACATTTCACTACTTTAATCACATTCATAAAAGTTGTGTAACCATCACCACTATCAATTCCAGGATATTTTTTCCTTCCTTGCACTTGTTAGCTTTTTATTTCCTGCCCTACTCTCCTGCCATGTCCCTTTGAAACTATTGATCCAGTTGCTGTCTCTATGAGTTTACCTAGCCTGGGTTTCATATACAGAAAAACATACAAAATCAAAACAAACAAATGGCCAAAAAACACTGACAGACTGCTCTGACCCCTCTCTCTGAGCTCTCTGACCTCGCGCCCTGGTCGCTCCCCTCTCTCCCCCTCTCCTCTCCCGTCCTCTCTCCCTTGTTCCCTTGCCCTCCTTCCCTTCCCCCTCTCTCCACGTGGACCACCAAGCTGGGCTGAGAGAAAATTGATCCTAAGAAGTCCCAAGAAGATGGAAACCATGTTTGGGATCCGGGTCCATTCACCTGGAGAAAGGGCTATGCATTTGTATTTTTGCAGAATAAAGCTGATGGACTCATTTTAGAAGGATGTTGCAACCACGTTTGTAGAAATATGGACAAGGAAGAGATGGAGAAGCCACCCCAATCTTAATCATAATTCCTTTTTCAGGTTAATGACACCCCGAAGAGAGGGGCTATTTGTTTATATTTTCACAGGCAAAGGAGATAGATGGATTTCTCTTCAGCCAGCGAGGCCCAGAAGAAAGCAAGGGAGCTGATGTGACCTGACCCCCCTGTCCTGTTATTGAAGTTACCCAAAACGTCAAGGAGACCTCGCAGATTACCGAGAATGGCAATCGCTGACTGCAGAGATATTTCTTCTATTACGGATACCATCTAAGAGAAACTCTGGGACTCTAGCATAACTGAACACTTGATACAATAGTGACTCGACTATTACTACAGAGTGCTGCTTTGCTGAAACATCAAGATTTTGGACTTGTCAATGCTATAATGTGATTGAAATTTAACTGGTTTCTGTGTAACTCCTTACCTATGTATTGTAACATTGCATGATTGGGATATGATTAAGAAACATTTGCAAGGGTTTAAGGGGAAACATTTAATTAGATGTTGATCAGCTTAAGAAGGATATTTTCTATACATTCAAAGATAAGCTTGAGGCATCTCCTGGCTCTGATATAATTAAGCAATTGGTGGATGGCATGGAAGGATTAGATCCTCGTGCTTGGGCTCAAAGTATCTCTCATAGTTTAAGTGCTAGTCTGACTGTATTGCTTATCATCATATTTTTGATGCTGGCAGTCTCATGTCGCTTCTATAGGAAGCTAAGAAATATGAAGAGAGATCATGTTGCCTCCGTGACACTATTAAATCTTAAACGTAGTGCAGAAAGGAGAAAGGTGGGATACTAGCACTGTGGGGAGATAACGCTGGGACTTACTCCCTGACTGGTACGGAGGGAATCTGGAAAACTAGCATTCCTTGGCTGGAAGACCGCCACTCTGGTAGTTAGAGATATCATCCAAGTATATTTTCCTGCGGTCATCTATTTTTTCCACAGTTTCTCCCGCTAATGCTGTGCAGCGTTAAAGTGAGCACATGGTTGATTCATTCTCCCTATAGAAGCAGACATTCCTAATTGCTCCTTTTCTTCCCGCCGCAGCATCCAGCCCCTCTCATACTTTCCTTCAATAGAAGATGGGCATAGGGGGTCTTTATCCTCCGAGCCTGGATTCAAAATGTTTGCTTTATAAGCCTGAATTTTTGGCTATATTAATTGGATCATGAAGTTTTGTCTTGACAGCCTTTAATGTATAGAAAATAACCATGTCGCCCATGCGGCTTTTTAATTTTATCTATAAAACAAAAGAGGGATTTATGGGGGGAGGTCAGATGCTTAGGCATTCCTCTCCCTGAGGACAATCAGTTGCCAGACTGCTGCTTATCCCTCCACAGGGGTGAACCTGCTCCCTGCCTCTGGGGACAATGGACAAGTTCTGTAGGTGGAGTTTTCACCCTACTGATAATGGTTCCTATGGAGACACAGAGACCATCCCCTCATTACTGTGTAACCTATAGCAGCCCCTCCCTCTGACATATGTCTCTACCTGTAATTAGTTGGCTGGCATGCCCCCCAAAAGGTATATAGGCATGGGTCAGCAATATAGAGCTCTCTGACCTCCCTCCCTGGTCGCTCCCCTCTCTACCCCCTCTCCTCTCCCATCCACTCTCCCTCGTTCCCTTGCCCTCCTTCCCTTCCCCCTCTCTCCACATGGACCACCAAGCTGGGCTGAGGTGAGCAATGCTACCATGTAATGTGTCTGACTGCATTATTGTAATATCTCTCATGCTCTCGATGACTCTAATGTAATACTTATATATCTCAACTGTACAATTGTGCAATACTGAACCTGCGACTAGCGGGTGGGGCTGGCCCCTACTCCCCCACTTTGCCATTTTAATACAGTGCTTGATATAATTGATGTATGGATTGCTATAAAAGCCCCCAATAAAATGACATCAAAAAACAAAACAAAACACTGACAGACTAAAACAGCACTATGGTTTCTGTGCTTGAGCCCAGTGTTGCAGCCACTGTGTTAATCCATCCCCTTGAGGACCTTCCTCTTGCGCTGCTCCTCCACTTTACCAAGCATGATGTTTTTCCCCAGGGACTGGTCGCCCCTGACAACATGTCCAAAGTACGTGATGAAGTCTAGCCATCCTTGTCTCTGTACAAGTACAGCATTCTGACTACTTCTTCCAAGACAGATTTGTTTGTTCATTTGGTAGTCCAGGGTACTTTCAATATTTTTCCCCAGCACAATAATTTAAGTTCATTAATTCTTCAGTCTTCCTTTATTAAATGTCTACTTCCACACGCACATGAGGTGATTGAAAATACCATGGTTAGGGCCAGGCACACCTTAGTCCTCACAGTAACCTCCCTGCTTTTCAATACGCTAAAGGGGTCTTGTGCAACAAGTAACTTCCCGGATTTTCAACACTCTAAAGGAGTCTTGTGCAGCAGATTGACCCAATGCAACATGTCCTTTGATCTTTTGACTGCTGCTTCCAAGAACACTGATTGCGGATCTAAGCAAGACACAATCCTTGACAACTCCAATCATTTCTCTATTTATCATGTTACCTACTGGTCCAGCTGTGAGGACTTGGGTCTTACTTACATTGAGTTCTATTCCATAGTGAAGGCTGCAATCCTTGATCTTCAACCCCAAGTCCTTCAAGGCTTCCTCACTTTTCAGCAAGCCAAGTGCGTTATAAGGTCTTAAGCCTTCCTCCAATCCTGATGCCGCATTCTTCTTCATATAATCCAGCTTCGCTGGTGATTTGCTCAGCATACAGATTGGATACGTGTGGTGAGAGGACACACCCCTGACACACACCTTTCCTTATGTGAAACCACGCAGGATTCCCATGTTTTGTTCAAACAACTGCCTCTTGGTCCATGTACAAGATCTGCATGAGCACAATGAAGTGTTCTGGAATTCCCATTCCTCTCAAGGCTACCCATAGTTTATTACGATCCACACAGTCAACTGCCTTGGCATAGTCAACAATGCACAAGTAAACAACTTCTGGTATTCCCTGTTTTCAACAAAATCCAAATGGTATCAACAATTAAATCCCTTGTTCCATGTCATCTTCTGAATCTTGCCTGAACTTCTCACAACTTCCTGTCAATGTATTGCTGCAACCTTTGTTGGATGACTGTCAGCAACATTTTACTTGCATGTTATAGTAATAATATTGTTCTATAATTTGAGCATTCCATTGGGTTATCTTTCTTTAGTCTGGGTACAAATATGGATCTCTTCCAGTGAACAGTTGGCCAAGCAGGTGTCTGCCAAATTTCCTGGCATAGATGAGTGAGTGCTTTCAGAGCTTCATCAGCTTGAAATAACATTTCAATTGTTATTCCATCGATTCCTGGAGCTTTGTTTTTTGGCTAATGCTTTCAGTACAACTTGAACTTCTTCCTTCAGTACCATCAGTTCTTACTCATATGCTACCTCTTGAAGTGATGGAATGTCTACTAGTTCTCCTTTTCATCTTCTCTTTTTTCTGTTAGTTCAAGGACTGTTTGTTGGCCTTTAGGAGTGTTTTCTGGTCGAGTTTGATGGGGTGCAAAGCCCTGGTCCCAAAGTCTAGTGTATTCCCTGGGGACTTCGTTGCTCTGTTCCCCTTGCTGTTGTGTTGCATGCCCTTAGTGTTTTGCCTCAGTATGGTGGGATCAGATTGGGCGCATTTCCCACACTGTGTCTCCAGTGTTGTTCCCTGTAGGGCTATGGGTCAGTAAGGGATGTTGTGTCTCCTAGTGGGGCTGGCCCTATGGTCTTCTCTGTGGATTGGGTGCTCTGAGCGGGAATATCGTCCTCAAGGCTTGGCGGGCCAGAATGTGTTCCACTCTCTCCATCTTCTTTTGGTGCTTCCTGCATCGTTCAATATTTTGCCGATAGAATCTTTCAAAACTGAAAATCGAGGATTGAATTTTTTCTTGAGTTCTTTCAGTTTAAGATATGCTGAGCATGTTCTTCTTTTTAAAAAAATCATTTTATTAGGCGCTCATACAAATCTTATCACAATCCATACATACATCAATTGTGTAAAGCGCATTTGTACATTCATTGTCCTCATCATTCTGAAAACATTTCCTCTCCACTTAAGCCCCC
>NW_022103917.1:8127840-8137717 GCF_000313985.2 Echinops telfairi
AGATACATCTCTCTCCCGGAGCTGCGGATTCAGTGCCGTCCTTTGAAATAAATTCTTCTCGGGGGAGGGGCAGCATTCACTTAATATTTGGGACTGGGGCCACCCCCCCAGACCTCTCCACTGGCTCCCTACTCCACGCCGGCATGTTGCATTCACACCTTGGAGCACTGGGTTGACATCTGGTCCCTCTTTTCCTGTGGAGATATAAACAATACCCTCCCCTTGGGTGGGTTAGGGCCCGTGACCCTGCTACCCATTTCTTCCTTATTTTCATCATTTTTTTTTGGTTCCCTTTCCCCACCTCCTCCCCCGTTGTCTACCATGTGCATCCCTGCATTTGATCTGGTCCCTGCCCTACTACCCGGTCCTCACCCCCCCTTTTGGGTTTCTAACTCTAGGTCTTTGCACATTTCACTATAATATTTTACTTTCTCTTTTCAAGCTGCCCAATGAAATTTTCTGTTCAGATCTTTGACTTCATCATTTCTTCCATTTGCCTTAGCTACTTTAAGATTAAGAGCAAGTTTTAGAGTCTTTTCTGAAATCCACTTTCATCTTTCCTGTCTTTTAAAAAATTATCACTTGGGATTAAATACATACCTCATTCCAATTTTCAATCACATAAAGTAGAATGTACAATTGCTACCACAATCAGTTTCCAAGCGTTCTTTTTCTACATGGACTCCAGACATGGTCCCCCTTTAACCTACCTCCACCACTGTACCCCCCAAACACCTTATTCTACTTCTTGTCCCTATAGGATTATTGATCCTAGGTTTCATATAGAGAAAAATGGAAAAGCATATAACACAGTTTCAAGAGGGTGACCTCCATTGACCTAACACCTCTGAGATATACTCTAATATGAACAAACAAAAACCAAACCAAACAATACAAACAAAAAAATACAGAAAATATCAGAAACTAGATCAGGTCCAGCCTGCATCATAGTGGGGCATCTGCTGACAAAGTTTTAACTGTTCAGGTCAGATTTATGCCTTTGATCTTCCATACTCCTCTCTCCCAAGCACTCTCTTTAGTGATCACTCTCCTCCCATCCCTCAATTTTAGATAGGGGGAGTTCTCTAGAGGCTTATTTCCTATGCAGTTCCACTAATGGATCTTGGGTTCCCACTGTCATCCATTGCCTTCTGCACACCCAATTCTCACAATTTAGGCTCGGCTCCTGATCCCTCCTTCAATTTTGGATTATATGGATTCCAATCTTTCAGTGACTGATGTTGGTGTGTTTCTTCCATGTGGATTTAGTTGACTTCTCTTTTAGATAGCTGCTTGTTTGGAGACAAGCCTTTAAGACCCCACGTGCTATTTTATCTGATAGCCGGGCACTATCTACATTTTCCACCACATTTTGCTATAGCACCGATCTCCTCCATGTTCCCTTCCTGAGGGTGAGTATTGAGCAGGGCCATGATGTAAGAATTAATTGCCCTTAAGTTGGAGCTAGGATTTAGTGTGAGCCCAAAACCCATTCTTGGATCTCTGCTTTTTTTTTCCATTTGTTGTTACTTGAAAGTTAATATATCTGACATATCATTCCATAGTTCAATCATGTTTTAATGACCTTTTGCTTTCTTCATGAATGATGTTCTTATGTACTCCCACATCTCATCAGGTCTCTTATCATTAGTGTTTAATGTAGCAGATCTCATCTTGATATGTTCAAAATTTGTTTGGGATATACTCAAGGTTATATTTGGCTCTAGTGGAACAATTATACATTGGATCAAGAGGGGGATCAAATGACAAGGTGTCACATTTTGACCTAATTGCAAATGGAGTATTTCATCCTACAAAGTACTTTTTCTGATAACAAGGCCTTTCTCATCCCTGGTCCACAGTCTGCTAATGGGTTTTGGGCTTTTGCTGTCATCCATAGCCTTCTGCAAACCATGTGCTCAAAATCTAGGCTCTAATACTATTCCCTCTCTGGGCTTGGTTTTTATTATTTACAATTCTTGGATCACATAGACTTGTGTGCTTTTTCCACATGAGTTTGGCTGATACCTCACTTAGATAGCTGCTTGTTTTGACAAGTCTTTAAGACCACAGACTATCCTTCTGATTGCCGGGCACCATCTGCTTTCTTTACCACACTCTGCTATAGCACCCATAGCTTCAGTGATCACCTCATGGGGACATACATGGAGCAAAGTCATGTCACATCTGATCGTTCTTAGATTAGGGCTACAATTAAGTGTAAGCTCAAAAATACATTCATATAGCTGCGGTTTCTATTAATCTCCAGTTCCCTCAAAAGACATTATTATTTTGTTGAAGGGCATTATAAATGATCCCAACGGGGCATATGAATAACTGGCAACGGGTTAATTCACCCCTGGATAGGTAGGTAGGTAGGTAGGTAGATACATGCAGATATATGATAAAGGAGCCCTGGTGGATCTGCTCCTTGGGAGACAGATATGGCTGCTTGCTTCCTTAAAGTTTTTTTTTTCCTTCTTAAATATTTGTGGTCTTGCAAATGCTATGAGGCAGTTGTCATGTAGGATAGCTATGATTCAGAACTGACTCAAGAGCATTTGACAACAAGAACAACTAAATTAGTCCTCTACTTGCCCCTCTCCAAGCCTTGTTCAAATCATGGCAAGGTAGTGCATCTCTAGTATCTCAACCTTAGTAAATAGGATAGGCCACCACTAGAACCAACATTGCTGTTAGGGTCACCTTCAGCTGCATGAAGTGAGACACTGAAGCCCAAATCTCTCTGTGGACCCATGTCCATAATTCCAGCCAGATTTAGCCTTATAGTCTATTCTCCTTGGTCCAATAATGATTAAAAATATTTTTTAAGTTTGAATCAGGTAAATGGTCTAACATTCTTTAAAAATATTTATTGGGGGCTCTTACAGTTCTTATAACACTCCATACATCAACTGTATCAAGCATATTTGTGCATATGTTGCCATCATAATTTTCAAACATTTACTTTCTATTTGAATCCTTGGTATCAGCTCCTCTTTTTCCCCTCTCTGTGCCCCCCTCCCAACCTTGTGACCCCTTAATAAATTGTAAGTTATTACTGTTTTTATATCTTACACCAACCCCTGTCTCCACACATTTCTGTTGTTCATCCCGCTGGTGGGGGGAGGTGGGTATCAATCATTGTGATCGGTTCCCCCTTCCTCCCTCGAACTCTCACCTTCCCCCAACCCTCCCTGTATCTCTACTCCCATTTCTGTTCCTGAGAGGTTTATATGACTTGGATTCCATGTGTCGTGAGCTCTTACCTGTACCAGTATACATGCTCTGGTCTAGCCAAAGCTGAAAGGCAGGACTGGGGTCAGTATAATGGGAGGTGAGGAAGCCTCAAAGAACCAGAGGAATATTGTCTTTCATTGGTGCTATACTGCACCCTTGTTGACTCATCCCTTCCTTGTGACCCTTCTGTAAGGGTATGTCCTGTTGTCTTCATATGGGTTTTGGATCTCTGCTCTGACCCACCCTCATTCTCAACAATATATTTTTGTTTTGTTTGGGTTTTCTAGTGCCTGTTACCTGATTTCGTCAACACCTCATGATCTCACAGGGTGGTGTGCTTCTTCCATGTGGGCTTGTTGCTTCCATGCTAGATGGCCGCTTGTTTAACTTCAAGCCTTTAAGACCCTAGATGCTATACCTTTAAAAAAATCATTTTATGGGGACTAATACAGATCTTATCACAATCCATACATCTATCCATTGTGTCAAGCACAGTTGTACATAGGTTGCTATCATTATTTTCAAAACATTCTCTTTCTATTTGAACCATTGGTATCAGCTCCTCATTTTTTCCCTTCCCTCCCCCACGCTCCCTCCTTCATGAACTCTTGATAATTTATAAATTATTTCTATTATTTCATGTCTTACACTGACCAATGTCTCCATTCACCCACTTTTCTCTTGTCCGTCCCCTTGGGAAGGGGTTATAGGTAGATCACTGTGATCGGTTCGTCCTTTCTCCCCCACCTTCCCCTTCCCCTCCTGGTATTGCTACTCCCATTATTGGTCCTGAGGGGTTTATCTGTCCTGGATTCCCTGTGTTTCCAGCTCTTATTTGTACCCATGTACATGCTCTGGTCCAGCCGGATTTGTAAGGTAGAATTGGGATCATGATAGTTCGGGGGTGGGGGTAAGCATTAAAGAACTAGAGGAAAGTTGTAGGTTTCATCGGTGCTGTACTGCACCCTGGGCTTGTCTCTTCCTTGTGACTCTTCTGTCAGGGGATGTCCAATTGTCTACAGATGGGTTCTGGGTCTCCATTCCTCATTCCCCCTTATTCACATTGATGTGATTTTTTGTTCTGGGTCTTTGATGCCTGATACCTGACCTCATCGACATTTTATGATTCCACAGGCTGGTGTACTTCTTACATGTGGACTTAGTTGCTTCTCAGCTAGATAGCTACTTGTTTATCTTCAAGCCTTTAAGAGTTCAGATGCTATATCTTTTTTTTGTATTTATTGTTATTTAAAACATTTTTTTAATCAATGCGGGAACCATCAGCTTTCTTCACCACATTTGCTCATGCACCCATTTTATCTTCAGCAATCGTGTCGGGAGGGTGGGCATCACAGAATGCCAGGTTGTTAAAAGAAAGTGTTCTTGTGTTGAGGGAGGGCTTGAAAAGAAGCCCAAAATCCGTCCACTTCCTCACTGTATTGCCTAGGCCAATACCTCCATTTTTATGAATTAATATATTTACTTAGGTGCACACCGTTGCTTATACCTCTACCCATAGCTTTGCTTTCTAGATCTTTCCTGTTTCCTTTTACCTTCCTCCTGCAGTTAGAAACCACTAGTCACTCCAAGGGAGAAAGACAGCGCTTTCTACTCCTGTAAAGAATTACAGTCTCAAAAAAAAAATTACAGTCTCTAGGGTAATGAATGTACAAATGTGCTTTATACAATTGATGTATGTATGGATTGTGATAAGAGTTGTATGAACCCCCAATAAAATGATTCAAAAAAAAGAAAATGATGAGGGCAACAAATGTACAAATGAGCTTTACACAATGGATGTATGTATGGATTATGATAGAGTTGTATGCACACATATGTAAATATATTTATATATGAGGATGTGAAAATAGAACTATGTGCATATATATATAGGTTTAGTATTAAGGTAGCAGATGGACATTGGGCCTCCACTCAAGTACTCCCTCAATGGAAGAATATTTTGTTCTATTAAACTGGCATTCCATGATGCTCGCCTTCCTGACATAATTGCTGAAGACAAAGAGGGTGCATAAGCAAATGTAGTAAAGAAATCTGATGGTGCCTGGCTATCAAAAGATATAGCATCTGGGGCCTTAAAGGCTTGAAGGTAAAGAAGCGGCCATCTAGCTCAGAAGCAACAAAGCCCACATGGAAGAAATACACCAGCCTGTGTGATCATCAGGTGTCGAAGGGATCAGGTATCAGGCATCAAAGAACAAAAAAATCAAATCATTGTGAATGAGGGGGAGTGCGGAGTGGAGACCCCAAAATGGAAATCCCCTTATGGAAGGGTCGTGGGGAAGAGACGAGCCAGTCAGGGTGCAGGGTAGCAATGATGAAACATACAATTTTCCTCTGGTTCCTAAAAGCTTCCTCCCCCCATTCCCACTATCATGATCTCAGTTCTACCTTACAAATCTGGCTAGAACAGAGGATGTACACTGGTACAGATAGGAACTGGAAACACAGGGAATCCAGGGCGGATGATCCCTTCAGGACCAGTGGTGAGAGTGGCGATACTGGGGGGTTGGAGGGAGGGTAGTGTCAAAAGGGGGAACTGATTACAAGGATCTACATATAACCTTTTCCCTGGGGGAGGGACAACAGAAAAGTGGGTGAAGGGAGATGTCGGACAGTGACAAAATAATAATTTATAAATTATCAAGGGTTCATGAGGGAGGGAAGGACAAAATGGGGAGCTGATGCCAAGGGCTAAAGTGGAGAGCAAATGTTTTGAGAATGATGAGGGCAATGAATGTACAAATGTGCTTTACACAATTGATGTATGTATGAATTGTGATGAGTTGTATGTGCCCCTAATAAAATGATTTAAAAAAAAGAGTTGTATGTGCCCCCAATAAAATGATTAAAAAGAAAAGAATTACAGTCTCAATTCTACCCTGTCCTATAGAGTCCTTATGAGTTGACATTAACATTTTGGCAGTAAGTTTGGTTTGGGTTTATTTGGCGTTGGAAGAAGTATAAGTAGAATGCTCCTTAGAAGGGAGGAATTTGTCTCATGTCCTTTGGACATATTATCAGGGGGACCAGTCCTTAGAGAAGGACATCATGCTTGGCGATATAGAGAGAGGGGCAGCAGCGAAAAAGAGGAAGGCCCTCACCAGCCTGTGCGATCATGAGGTGTCGAAGGTATCCTCAGAACAAAATGAACCTACAAATGTGCTTGACACAATTGATGTATGTATGGATTGTGATAAGAATTGCATGAACCCCTAATAAAACGATGTAAAAAAAGAAAGAAAGAAAAAGAGGAAGGCCCTCACATGATGAATGGATACGGAGGCTGCAACAATACTTTGCTTTGTTTCATTTGGTTGTAGCTAAGGTTACTATGAGTCCGAATGAGCTCAATGGCACCCAGCAATAGCAACAGCGTGGGGCTAGTCACAAGAGGACGTGTCTGCAGGAAGTCTTTGCTACGAGTGTATAGGGAATGGCATCTGCCCTAGGGATTTCAAGCAGAAGCAGGCTTATTTCCTCAGACAGTGGCGTGCAACCTAACTTAACTGGTAAAGGAAGTTTAGAGTGATGGGCTGTGTGTGTGTATGGGGGGGGGCGGTGTGTGTGCCCAGATTTTCAGCTCCATGTTCTTCAGAACACACGTCCCCCTTTCAAGTTTCACAGACTCAGTTCTTATCAATCAATACTCTTTCCCATAAACAACTTGGTGACACCAAACTTGTAATTCAGTACCCTGCATAATTGATTTTCTTCAACATCAGTACCTTGACTACAAGAAATAAGAGGTTCTAGGGCAGTTACAGGAGTTCTTTGATTCTCACTGTATGACTTGAGCTGAGAGTTAAGGGACCTTAACTTGTCATTTGGTCTTTGACAGCACTCAAGCGAACTCAAAAGAATCCATTCACAGTCTTTGTGGTCAGCATAAAAATGGGTAGCAGCTTCTGGGGCTCCCAAAGCATGTGTTTCAGTTGGCACTTGATCAACCAGAGGTGAGCATCTGATTAGTGAAACTACAGGCCACGCATTGCTAGCATCCCATTTCCTGTTGGCAAGGAGTGCTGCACGCAAGCCCAGAAGCACCAACAACCTGACCCCCAAATCCCAATTTTGTGGGTGTATTTCTGAGGGCAATTCCAGGTATCAATTCAATATCAGTGTGGGTCCAGTCAGGAGAGGAAATCCAAAAAGTACTTTGAATAGGGCAAGTTTGATATAAACAATTATCAATATAACAGGTGACAGGTATAACAAAGAAGGAGCCCTGGTATTAAAATGGTTAGGCGCTACCCTAAGCAAAAAAGCTGGCCATTTGAACCCAATGGCCATGCTGAAGGGGAAAGATATTGCAGCCTGCCTCTATAAAGATCGAAAATAAAGAACTAATAACAATTACAACAGCACAGACTCACTGCCATCTAGTCGATGGCCTATAGGCCAGGGTAGAGCTGCCTCTGTGAGTTTCTACTCATTAGGAGAGTAGAAAGCCCCATCTTTCTCCCACAGAGCAGCTGGTGGTTTCAAACTGCTCACTTTGCTGGTCGCAGCCCTACATGTATCCTCTATACCACCAAGGCTCCGCCATACAAGTTAAAATATTTCTGTTAGTCCGGGTAGATTGGAGAAACAGAGCCATAGAAACTCATATGTGCATTAGAGAGTTTTATATAAAGGGTACTTGTACATTTAAGGAAGCATCCCAACCCAGTCCAGGCAAGCCCATAAGTCCAATATCAGCCCGTATGTCTAATACCAATCTATAAAATCCTCTTCAGACTCACGAAACAGATGCAATGACACCGAATGCAGGAAGATCACAGACCAGTGGGTAGAAAGTCTTTGGATCCAGTGACGTTGTAAGCATCTCAATGCTGGCAGGGGTCTCCACGTGGCTTCTCCAGGGCACGGGGTCTATCAGCATAGTGCCACGTGTCTTGTCAGCTCTTATCAGTAGAGCATCCTATCAGGGAGTGAGCAGAGAGAGAATGTGTCTTCCGCCTCCAAGGAGGAAATACTGGAATTCCCAGGATTCTCAGGAGAAGGCCAAGCCCACACAGAGGCCTCATTGGTTACATCTTGATTGACCCCATTCACTTATAATCCTCTCAAATTGACACCAGATTATGTAACTACCCCAGTATTGGAAACATTATGGGCAGTTGTATTCTGTCCTATAGGGTCATTGTGAGTTGGAATCGACGTGCCAGCAATGAGGTTTTAGTTTAGGATTAATGAGTGACTGGCTAAGAAGTAAAGAGCTCTTTGCTTTTCACTGCCAAGCTGTGTGGAAGCAGAGGCTCGGGTGCATTCAAGATTCAGTCTCACCCGCAACCCACCGCCATGCCCAAAGAAGGCATTGCTGCCGCATGTGTAATGGATGTGAACACAATGGCCTTGCACATGGAATTCATGAAGCCACCTGATGAGAGCACCATAAAACTTCCTTGCAAGACGTTGAACTACCTTGTAAGACATTGAACTACCTTACAAGACATTGAACTATCTTGCAAGACGTTGAGCCACATCAAAGAAACAAACACAAGAAACTCCACTTTAAAGAAAAAATAAAGTGTAATATTGGGGCCCAGGCCAACACTTACATCAAAGAAACCACCACAAAAATGTGAGACCCCTGATAAGACTGAGCTGAGACCTGACCGCCCAAAAGCTAGCCGAGTCACTTAAAGCATGGAAAGACCCGATAAGACCAGCCTGAGACCTGGCCGAAGCCCCAAAATTAGCCAAGCCACCTAAAGTGTGGAGAGACCCGATACGACCGGGCTGAGACCTGGCCGAAGCCCCAAAATTAGCCAAGCCACCTAAAGTGTGGAGAGACCCAATAAGACTTGACTGAGACAGTGAAGACGTCAAAGAGCTAGCCAAAATGTCAATTTAAACCCTGGTAGAGACATTGACTTTTAGAGAGCTAGGAACCAAGGAGACATCATCTCTCCTACTCTACCCGGGGTGAGTACACCGATGAGGCAATGCTGATTGGGACGATGGTGCTAGTATGAAATGTGTGAGGAGTGTTCTTATTCTGCCTTTATGCTCATAGTTGTTATTCTGCCTTTGTGCTTATAGTTGTTTGCCCTTAGTAGTTTGAGTAATATTTTAGATTGTTTGATGTGTGTTTGCAGTGAATAAACCGAGCATTCAAAAATGTCTAAGAGTGTTAAGTAATTATTGATCGCGCCGCTCATGGCATCACCGAAGCCTTAGACAAGTGCCAAGTCCATCTCTACGTGCTTGTCTTCAACTGTGATGAGCCTATGTATGTCAAGTGAGGGGAGGCTCTGTGTGCTGAACACATCAACCTCGTGAAGGTGGATGCCAACCCGAAACTAGCGCAGCGAGGGAGGCCTCTGCGAAATTGACAGAGAAGGAAAACACTGAAAGGGTGCTGGTTGCAGTTGTTGCACTTGTGTGGTTGTTCTATGGCAACGCATTTCAAGCCAAGGATGTCATTGAAGAATACTTCAAATGCAAAAACGAGCAAATCACCCTTGGTTCTACTTGGAAAAACAAAAGAAGTAAAAATAGTACATAAGAATAAAGGCATACTAGATACAATTGTAGGATAACATATCAAGGGCTTAAAAAAGTTCATGGTAAAATTCATATACAGTGAACCCTCGCCACTTCGCGCTTCGAC
>NW_022103917.1:8138018-8139884 GCF_000313985.2 Echinops telfairi
TTACAAATAAGGAATCCTACTTCGCAGAATTTCATTTATCACGGTAGGGTCTAGAACCGATTAACCGCGATAAACGAGGGTTCACTGTATATATGTATAATTTCACCACTTTACTATTTTTTCACTTTAACATTAAAAAAAAATTAATAGTGAACGAGTCAGGGGGTTATATTTCAGATAATAAATTTTGTTTTCAACAATGTAAACTACTTCTCAAACCTTCCATTAACTTACCCTAACCCCCACCCCCTTGAATTATCCTTTCTCTCTTATGGAGTACTGTCCTTCCCTTCCCCCAAGTTAATACCTGTCAACCGAATTCAGTTATCTCATCTTTGCTTCCTTACCCTCCCCCACTTAGTAACCCCCAAAATCTATTCTTTGGGGTACGAAAGCCTTTGTCTTTTTCTTTCTTTCTTCCAACAGTGGTCTCCTACAATATTTGTCCTTGTGCCATTGACGCATTTCACTCAGCAGAATACTCTCCAGGTCCAGTCATGCCATGAGGTGCTTGATGGTTTCACCCTTGTTTTTCAGGGCTGCATAGTATGCCATTGTGAGTATGTACCAAAGTTTTCATATGAATTCTTCTACTGGTGGGCATTTAGATGTTTCTATCTTCTTGCTATTGTGAACCATTATCTTTTAATTCCATTTTCCAGGAAAAGTTCGAAGCCACCTCATGTGATAGCAGATAATAATAGCAATATGCAATTACCACTACCCATGAGGTTGAGAAGGAGCTCTGTAGGAAGATTCCCCCTAGAACTGCAATTGAAGACCCAAGAAGAGTCCTCCATTCACTCCAGGGTTGAAATCTCAACCTGGAGAAATCTCAATTAGCAAAGCATGAATGTGGCTCCGTGCACGGTGGAGAAGTCAGTGTAGTGGTGCACTGGCAGACGTTGCTGGAAATGTACTTTCTCTGATGCCAGGGCAAGCTGTTTGCAGGGCCATATATTTCCCCAGAGGCACTCGGCTACAAAACTGCCGAAGGAAGGTGCTGGGGAATGCTGCATGCACCCTGTGGCACACTGCAAGAGTGGGGACACCGAGGAAGCTGTGAACACGGCAGGGACCTGAGGCTGGAGATGCCATTGCCAAGGCAGTCCATGCGGCAAGGCCCTGCCAAGCAAGCATGATGGAATCAGGAAGCAAAACCCTTTCCTTCTTGTAGTATCTCATCAATGTCCTTTACTGCAAAAGCCAAACATTAGGACAGTGTGGAGCCCCCAAGTGGAAGGATGTTGTGTGAGGCTGCTCTGTGCAGCACCCTGTCTGTCACCTTCCACCTCACCAGCCCTAATGGCCACATGAGCCAGTGGAAATCTGAGTCTCCACGCCCACCCAGCATCAATGAGACTGGAGGAGGGGTGCAAGGGCAAGCTACACAATATAGTTAGTAGTCCACTAATACACTGCCGTGTCAGCAGCGCTCATCCAGGAGCTCACTCTCTGCCACCACCCGGCAGAGCATCAAGGAGGCTGAGTTAAGCAGTGAACAGATGCTAATTGTTTTCCCTTCTCCCAGGCCAGTAAACACATGGAAATCGAACCTACAGGGAGCTACTACTGCACACCTACTAGGATGGCTAGAACCAAAAAGAAAATAATAACAAGTGTTGGTGAGAATGTGAAACAATTGGAACTGTTATACTTTGCTGGTAGAAATGTAGTGTCCAGTTGCTTTGGAAAACATTTTGATCCCCCAAATGTTAAACATATGGGTGGGGGAGAGGAGCTGATACTAAGGGCTCAATAGAAAGTAAATGTCCCGCTTGCAGAGGGGTCTTGGGGAGGAGATGAGCCAGTCAGGGTGCGATGTAACAACGATGAGAAATACAACTTTCCTCTAGTTCCTAAATG
>NW_022103917.1:8140118-8141813 GCF_000313985.2 Echinops telfairi
TGAGGACCTAATGTTGGGGGTTTAAGTGGAGAGAAAATGTTTTGAGAATGATATACAAATGCGCTTTACACAATTGATGTGTGTATGGATTGTGATAACAGTTGTATGAGCCCCTAATAAAATGTTTAAAAAAAAAAAAGAAAGTAAATGTCTAGAAAATCATGATGGCAGTATATCTACAACTATGCTCAATACAACTGATGTATGGGCTGTTATAAGAGCTGTAAGAGCCCCCAATAAAATGATCTTTTAATTAAAAAACTAAGTTCCAACAACAGTGTACAAATGTATGCTATCAACGTGAAATGTAAAAATGATAAAGTGGTAAATTTACCTATTTTCTTATTATCTGTATTTTCATTCTGTATAGGAATATTAAAGTATTTATTGAAAGCTATTTTCTAGTAACATAATCCTAATAAGCATGGCTGTTATGTGCACTAACACAACAAGGATTCTGAAACTGAGTGGAACCTGTCACATTCACCTCTGTGACTCGTTAACTGTTACAACTCAACTTACCATTTGTATCTATCAAAACCAACAGTTTGGCCTATAAAACTGTTTATAGTACTTACAGCTGTACAATGATATGTATTGATCCTTTAATTATATTTGTAAACTTAAAAAAATGTTAAACATAGAGTTACTATATGACCCAGAAATTCCACGTTGGCATATATCCAACAGAAACAAAAAACATGGACACACAAACACTTGTACTCAGATGAAAAAAAGTCAAGCCTCAAGTTGCAATCTTCAAAGAGTCTATGGAAAAAATAATGTATGTTGGAGGGAGCATCAAAAAAACATGGAAGGAGTACATGGAGCCTCTGCACCAAAAAGAACTGGTCGACATTCAACCGTGTCAAGAGGGAGAAAGCACATGAGGAAGAACAGATGGTACTGAAGGAAGAAGTACAAGCTGCACTGAAGGCATTAGCCAAAAACAAGGCTCCAGAAATTAACAGAATACTAATGGAAATGTTTTAACAAGCTGATTACACACTAGAAGCTCTCCCTCATCTATGCCAGGAAATGTGGAAGACAGCTACTTGGCCAACTGCCTGGAAGAGATCCCAATTTGTACCCATTCCAAAGAAAAGGTGACACAACAGAATGCTCATATTATAGAACATTATCATTGATATCACATTCAAGTAAAATTTTACGAAGGATCATCCAAAAAGATCGCAGCAGAACATTGACAGGGAGCTGCCAAGGGCCAGGATGGCTTCAAAAGAGGATGTGGAAAACAGGGTATCATTGCTGATGTTAGATGCATCTTGGCTCACAGCAGAGAACAACAGAAATATGTTTACTTGTGTTTTATTGAATATACAAAGGTATTCAACTGTGTGGATCATAGCAAAACATGAAAAACATTGAGAAGAACAAGAATTCAAGAACACTTCATTGTGCTCATTTGGAACATGTGTCTGGATCAAGAGGCAGTTGTGGGAATGGAACAAGGGAACACCGCATGGTTTAAAATCAGGAAAGGTGTGCATCAGGGTTGTAGCCTCTCACCATACTTATTCAATCTGGATGCTAAGAAAAAACTCTGAGAAGCTAGACTAAATGAAGAAGGATTGGAGGAAGGCTTATTTATTATTTTTATTAAAAGGTCATTTTTTATTGGGGGCTCTTACAGCTCTTATTATGTTGCCATCATCATTTAAAAACATGTTCTTT
>NW_022103917.1:8142536-8148512 GCF_000313985.2 Echinops telfairi
TACTGCTGTCTTCCTTCCCCCACGGTTTCTGTTGTTTGTCCCCCTGGGGTGGGGGTGGGGGGTGTAGTTTTGTGTTGATAATTGGATCAGTTCTCCCTTCCTCCCCTCCCCTCCCCCACTAGGAGGAAGGCTTATGAATGATATAACTTTGCTTGCTGAAAGCTAAGGGGACTTTAAGCACTTACTGATAAAGACCAAAGACTACAGCCCCAAGGTACACAAATCCAAACCCCTCACAAATAGACCAAAAGATAACATCATGATAGATGGAGAGAAGATTGAAGTTGTCAAAAGAACAAAAAATCTTGCTTGGATCCCCAATCAATGCTCATAGAAGCGGCAGTCAAAAGCTCAAATGACACGCTGCATTGGGTACATCTGCTGCACAAGACCTCTTTAAAGTGTTGAAGGGCAAGGAGGTTATTTTTTTTATTAATAGATGGCGCTGTTATTCTTCAAAACCCTCACATACATTTACTTATTTACTCATTATGACTTCAACAGGTAAATAGAAAAACCAGTATCTCTACTGTACAAACTACCCAGTGTACAGATAAAGACTTCATCAATGGGCTCAGGCACAGGAACGATTGTGACGAGGGTGCAGGACCGGGCAGTGTTTCGTCCTGTTGAGCATAGGTGTGCTATGGGTCAGAGCTGACTTGATGGCACCTAACAGCAACAATGACAACTAAAGACAATATAGCACGTTGTACATGATTGGTTTTTGTTTTCCCTGGATCTAACCTCCATGCTTATTATCATTTCCTGAAAAATTCTCCAGGATAGGTAAATCTATAAAGACAGTAACTGGATTAATAGTTTCTTTGGGTTATGGCAGGGGAGGTCAGGGGAAATTGGGGAGCTAATAATTATGAGAGCAAGAAAGAAGAACATATTCTAAAATTGATTGTAGTGATGATTGCATAGCTCTTTCAAATCTGTTTATACCAGTGTGTATGTAAGTGGAATATTTATCAATAAAATTTAAAATTAAAAAGAAAAGGATGCTATTTTGAGGACTACGGTGTGCCTGACTCAAGCCATGGTATTTTCCAGTGCCTCACATGCATTTGAAAATTGGGCAATGGATAACGAAGACCCAAGAAGAAACAATGTATTTGAATTACGGTGCTGGTGAAGAATATCGAAAGTACCATGGACGGCCAAAAAACCCCAAGTAAATCAATCTTGGAGGAAGTACAGCCAGAACACCCCTTAGAGGCACACACTTTGGCCATGTTATCAGGGGAGACCTGTCCCTAGAGAAGGACATATATGCACGCAAACATGAAAACAATTGTGAGGATGGCACAGGACTGGGTTGTGTCAGTCTGTTGGACACAGGGTCGCTAGGAGTCAGAACTAACCCCATGGCACCCAACAACAACATTGAGCTTCTCCATCCTCCCTTCCCAGCGATGTGGTCAATTTGATTTCCGTGTATTCCATCTGGAAAAGTCCACAATGTGGTAGTTACGTAATCTCAGGTCAACTTGAGGGTATTACAAGTCAAGCCTGTTAATCAGGTCACAGCCTGTCGCAGCCTGATGCTGCCTCCTTGTGGGCAGAATCATGAAGGATTCTGGGAACTTTGCTTTCTCTCTGCTGTTGTCTTCCTGTGGACAACCACGTGAAGACTTGCTGAGCCCTGTGAAAGCCTCTTTCTCTGCTTCACTTTCCTGCTATTGACATACCCAGAGGGCTGGAGGAGCCCCTAGGAGATCTGCACCAGTGCTGAGATGTTTCCACGGCCACTGGATCCACAAGACTTTTCACCCACCAGCCTGTGATCTTTCCTGCGTTCGGCATCATTGCACGTGCAGTTTGAGTCTGAAGAGGAATTTATAGACTAGTATTGGACATATAGACTAATATTGAACTTATGTACTTGATCTGGATTGGGATGGGATGTTTTCTTAATATACAATTACTCTCTGATATAATGCTCTTCCTTATACCTAGATGAATGTCCCTGGATTTGTTTCTCTACTCAACCCGACCTAACACACACATATGTCTAGTTTGTGTCATTGAGAAAAGTGATTTGCAATGAAGAAGTTGTTAGTCTTGCAAAATTACCGGTATGTCATGCTATCTCCAGCTTAATTTCTGTTGCCAAGACCATATTTTCCAATTACTGTTCCTTCCATTTTGTTTCCAACTTTTGCATTCCAATCACAAATAATTATCAATGTTCCTTGATTGCATGTTTGATCAATTTCAGACTGAAGACCATAGAATTTTTCAATTTCCTCACCTCTAGCTTTAGTGGTAGGTGCATACATTTCAATAATATTTGTACTGATCGTATTTCCTTAATCCAGATAGGTGTAATCCTATCACAGACAGCATTGCACTTCAGATTGATCTTGAAATGTCCTTTTTGACAAGTAATGCAATGCCATTCCTCTTGATTATGCCATTTCCAGCATAGTAGACCATATTATTTTCTGATTCAAAATGGCCAATGCCAGTCCATTTCAGCATATGATATAGATCTGTATGCATTCTATTTCATTTTTGCTGACTTCCCATTTTCCTTGATTCATATTTTGGACAGCCCAGGTTCCAATGATTAATTTTTATTTGCAGCTGTTTCTTCTCATTTTGAGTTGTGCCCCACCAGCAAATGAAGGCCCTGAAGGCTTTACCCCTCCGGGCTTTACTCCATTGGCATCATTATGGTCAACTCTACTTTGAAAAGGCAGCTCTCCCTCAGTCATATTTTGAGTGCCTTCCAACCTGAGGGCCTCATCCTTTGGCATTGTCTATGACAACGTCTGCTTCCATTCATTAGGCCTTCAGTATCTGACAAGGTTGTGAAGCGATGCATAAGGGTTTCACTGGCTTCTGCTGAAATGCGCAGCTGACTTCTTTGTGGTTTGCTCTTAGTCTGGATGCTCCACTGAACCTGTTCCCTTTGGGTGACCCTGCTGGTATTTGAAAAACCAGTGACATAGCTTCCAGCATCATAGCAACACACAAGTCACCACAAACTGACAGACAAATGTTGGACCGTATCATGAGGGATCCTTAAGTGAAATAAACCAGATGCGAAAGACCACATAGTCCGGATTCCAAATGTGAAATGTCCACCCAAGATTAATCTACAGACACAGAAAGCACATCCACGATTGCTTGGACCTGGTGAGGCGAATGGACTGAGATGTTCAATGGGGTCTTATTAGGGCTTATGAAAAGGCTCAAAAACAGAATTATGGTGATAGTTACACAACTCGGTAAATGTACTAAAGCATCAAATTGTATACTTGAAATGGGTAAACATCCTTCACGACAGTATTTCAAAACAACCATAAAAACTGATGCATTTAGGTTACCCGTTGGGCTGCTAACCTGAGGGTCAGCAGCTTGTAGCCCACAGGCCCTCCGAGGAAGAAAGACCTGGCAGTCTGCTTGCAGAAAGGTGACCCGCCTCGGATTAGTGTTGACAGGACTCAGAACAGGCTTGAGGGTTGTGGGAATGAGTCGGAGCGGTCGGCGTGGCTCTGCACGCTGATCTCTTCGACAACTTCTGAGCACCCCTCCCCTGGTTTTTAGGTGTTTCTTTCTAAAGGCTGGCACCACCCCCTCCCTGAAGTCTGTGCTCAAGATAATACAGTGGCGTTGCCTGCAAGCCATGCACAGTCTTGTCTTGCTGACTGGTGTGGGAGTAGGAAGGATGATGTGTTAATCTGGGTATTTTAGAGAAACAAATCCACAGAAACTCATCTGTGTAAGAGAGAGTTTTATATAAAGGTTAAGTGCGCATCAAGAAAACATCCCAACCCAGTGCTGTCCAAGCCCACAAGTCCAACATTAGCCCATGTATTTGACACCAATCCACAAAGTCCTCCTCCATCTCACAAAACAGACACAATGATGTTGACTGCAGGAGGAAAATCAAATCAGTGAATGTGTAAATATCTCAGCGCTGGCAGGGGTCTCCACATGGGTGCTCCAGCATCCAGGGCTGCATCGGGGTTAGGTCCATGTGGTTTCTCCTTGGGGATATCCTGTAGGAAGCGAGCTTTGGCAACTGAAGCAGGGAACTGGCTAAGGCAGCTGCACCCTGGTCCGACCATCAGAAAGCAAGAGACCCAAGAACTAGAAAGGCGAGGCTCACTGAGCCATTTAACCCTCTGCCCTTCAATGAACCCCACCTGTGCTTATCGGCCAGGTTGGCACAAAAAACTAACTCAGATGACTTCCTTTGTCTCTGGTAGGGACAAATTCCGAGGCCTAATTTATACTCCTTGTTTCCCTGTGGGATCCTGCTAAAGCAATCCTTTATGACTTTGTGCCTGAAATGACCTGTCTGCTCACTTGCTTCTCCTCTCTTGCTTCCTCTATTTCCTTATCTGCCTTCTTTATTAATCAGATAGGCATGAATCCTCAATCAGGGTCTGCTTCTGGGAAACCCACCCCAAGGTAAAGGGGGTTCCTCATTCCTAACTTCCTCCATTTTCAGGTGCAAGGCCACCACTCAAGGAACACCGCAGACTTCTCCAGATCCTTCCCTTCCCCCCATAGCTTTGCCTCTTTCCCTCACTCTTTGAGATCTTCCTGCTGGTAGAGACTATGTGCTCTGGTCTGTTCTCAGAAGGTTCGGCCCTTGAAGGCAAAGCCTACAATTTTCCAAGTTGACTAAGACCGAGTCAGTCTTAGATTGGGCTCCCTAGAGGCAGAGCCTGAGAGGGGGATTTGGATACATGTGCTTTCTTGAGGGGGGGGGGCTTTTTTTGAGGAAAACAAAACCCTGAACCTGTAAAGGACCAAGAGTAGCAAGATTGGGAGTGGCAAGGGATGTGGTCTCAGGCCAGGTGCATGCTTGAAAATTAACATGTGGTCGGGGTGGGGGGAGCTTGACGAATTGCCCCTCCCTTTCCCTGGTGGTTAATGATGTTGCGCATCTTTTCAAGTATGTTTTGGCCAGACAAACTTTCAATTGCTTCATATGCATGTGAAAGTTAGACACTGGATAAGGAAGATCAAAGAAGAATCATTGCGTGTGAAAGTTGGACATTGAAAAAGAAAGACCAAAGAAGACTCAATGCATTTAAATTATGGTGCTGGTGAAGAATATTAAAAGTACCACAGACTCCCCAAACAATAAACACATCTGAGAGTTTCTGGGAAGTTGTAGAGTCCCCTAGAACGCCCCCTGGCGTGGCTCAGAGATCAACAGAACAACACTGGGAGATGCGAAGCAGGCCGGAGATCTGGAGTAGAGCTCATGTGTTCCCTTGGCGGTGGATACCGAGTTGATTCCGTTTCCTGACATCCTGAACCAAGGGCAGCAAAGTGGTCAACCTGCCCACCCTCACATCAGAAACACGGCCAGTGTGACCCCCACAAAACAACCAAACTAATGATGCACACATTGTCTACAATTTCTCTGTACTGATCATCAAAACAACAAATGAAATACCAGTTACCAATCAAAAAAGAATAAACAAATCTGTGTTGAAAGAAGTACAGCCAGAATGCTCCTCGGAGGCAGGGATGGTCTCTCATGTACTTTGGACCTGTTGTCAGGAGAGGTTGGTCCCTGGAGAAGGCCATCAGGCTTGGTAAAGTAGAGGGGCAGCAAAAACCAGGAAGGCCCTCCCAGTGGCTGTAACTATGGGCTCCAACATGATAGTCATTGTGAGGATGGGGCAGGACCAGGCGGTGTTTCTTTCTGTTGTCTATAGGGTCAGTCTGAGTGGGAAAAGGCTTCGTGGTACTTGACCACAAGAACAACAATTGGCCATATTATACCCCCCACCCACCTTGGAAGAAAGGTCTATTGAAATCTTTGCCCTTTAAAAATTATTTGTTTTTTTTTCCTTTTCCTCTATCATTTAGTTTTAAGAATTCTAATTATTCTAGATACAAGTCATTTTTTTTCTCTTTTTTTTTTTAACATTTTATTAGGGGCTCATACAACTGTTATCCCAATCCATACACACATCAATTGTGTAAAGCGCATTT
>NW_022103917.1:8150011-8163995 GCF_000313985.2 Echinops telfairi
TTCAAAGGTATAGGCCTCCCCACTCAGCTCCAAGGGGGTGTGGAGTGGCACAGAGGTGATGCAGGGCGAGTAAGCCCCTGCATTGCCCAGGAATGCCCCCCCCCCAATCACCTCCCCTGGGTTACGGGGACAGCCACACACCGGTGTACATGCGCCCCCTGTGCGGGGATTCGGCAGACACCATTGCCTGATGCCCAGGGTGCTGTCCGAGTGCCCCTCCCTGGTGACCCAGGTGGTCTGGACTGGCTGCACAGGGCTGCCACACCCCGCTCACTCTCCCCCCCCCCTCCCTCCAGGCTCCGTGGACAGCAACTGGATCGTGGGTGCCACGCTGGAGAAGAAGCTGCCCCCACTACCCCTGACCCTGGCACTGGGGGCCTTCTTGAATCACCGCAAAAACAAGTTCCAGTGTGGCTTTGGCCTCACCATCGGCTGAGCCCCGCCCTGCGGCCACCCTCCTTACCCCCCTCCTTCAGCCCCCAACACCCTCCCACGGCCACGGAGGGGAGGCTCCAGCCCCCTCCCCTTCCCTTCCCTGCCCCCTCAGGGGCCCAGGAGCATCGGGAAGGAGGGGGGCCCTCCTCCCAGCAGCTGGAGAGGGGCTTGTGGAGCTGAAGGGGCTGCAGCATAGGATCCTGAGCACCGGAGGGGTGTTCTCCGGGGGGCCTGGGGGCCCTAGAAGGGATTCTGGAATCGAGGGGCCACTTGGCGTTTTGAGCACCGCCAGGCAGGGGCGGCCAGACACCTCAGGGAGAGGAATGTCGGGGTGCCCCCAACCCCCTGGGGTCCAGGCCCTGCCCCCCTTCTGGGGCAGCAAGCAGGAGCTTCCCTGGCCCACAGCCTAGCCTCCCCCTTGCCCCCACCCTCAATATAAATCATGTTTATAAGTTATGGAAGAACCGGGACATTTTACAGAAAAAAGAAAAAACAACAAAAAATAGACATGGAAAAAAAAATAAATAAAAATAAAAAAATAAAAATAATCGATACTCATCACCTCCTCTAGAGCGAAGATTGAGCCTCCCATCCACACACTCCTTGGGTGGAGACCAGACTTTATTAGAGAAGTTACTGCCTTGCTGAGTTGGTGGAACTCACTGGACATCTGCTCTCAGGAACTTGCAGAACATGTCCCTTCTCGGGTGCTGGCTTCCTGTTCACAGGGGAGGTGTCTTACTAGAGGGTGGTGTTGGGAGAAGCCAGTATTGCAGAAGGTGGGCCCGAAGAAAGCTGGGGGCGCTGCAGGAGCTTGTAGAGTGAGCGCACAGGAAACAGGAAGTAAAACCCCTTCATCCTGCACTGTCTGGCTACCTTGGTCTAATGATAACACCTCATACCATGCAAGCAAAGTAAAAACAAAAATACTTAAAGGCCCCAGGTTCATTTTTGGAGTGCAGGCAAAAAAGAGAGTTGGATCCTGTGTTGCTACAGATGCGCCAGGACCTGTCTGGTCAATGATGTTGGATTGTTTCTTTTTGTTGTTGGTGGTTTTCTATGTGTGTGAGTGTGTGTGTTGAATTAAACTGGGTGTTGGCCAAAATTAGGATGGAATTAAAAAGGTCAAAAGGGATTACTTAATAATATACATTCTTCTGCCCATGGAAGACCTTCTAAACTAGAGCATCTGTGAACAGTGCTTAGAAATCTTTTTAACAACAAAAAAAGAAATCTTTTTAACAAGTGCTCTTCATGTACATGGGTGCAGATCAGAACTGGAAACAGAGAATCCAGGACAGATAAACCCTTCTGGACCAATAATGAGAGTAGCCATACCAGGAGGGGAAGGGGAAGGTGGGGGGAGAAAGGGGGATCCATTCACAATGATCGACATATAACCCCCTCCCAGGAGGAATGAACAACAGCAAAGTGGGTGAAGGGAGACATCCGTCAGTGTAAGACATGAAAAAATAATAACAATTTATAAATTATCAAGGGCTCATGAGGGAAGGAGGGAAAAAATGAGGAGCTGATACCATGGGCTCAAGTAGAAAATAAATGTTTTGAAAATGATGATCACAACATATGTACACATGTGCTTGACACATGTATCTATGGATTGTGATAAGAGCTGTATGAGCCCCTGATAAAATGCTTTTTTTAAGGTGTTCTAATAAATTTTAAAATGAACCATGGCTATTTCAAACACATAAAAGAAAATCATATAACAGACACTAGTATGTCCAATATTTTCTCCTCTTCATAAAATGTCATCTTTGTTGGCTCAAGGAATCCCTGGGTGGATCAGATGGTTAATCACTGAACTACTAAACAAATAGCTGATAGTTCGATTCCACTCAGAAGTGTCTTGTAAGAAAGGCCTGAATGTTCACAGCTATGAAAATTCAATGGAGTGGAGGACTGCTCTGAAACTCAAGGTTGCCCAGAGTTGGGATCAAGTCTAAGGCAACTGGTGGTGGTAGTGGATTTTAGCTCAAGTTCCACCCTCTAATCCCTTTCTTCTTCCTTCCTCACTAGAGATGATTATTATGAACAATTTTAAAATGTTAAAAAAATTTGTTTGCTATTGTGCTTGAGAATATACATAGCAGGATATTTAACAATTTCTTCATCTACAACTCAGTGACATTGATTATATTCTTCAATATATCCAATTCTTCCATATACAATCTTATGCATCCATTCTCATCCTTCTTTCCCCCATTATTCCTTCCCATTAACGTAAACTCATTGCCCTAAGTTCTCTGTCTACTCTGAGGTGCTGTCAGTTGGATCCCCAAAGAGCACAATGTTCAAACAGACACTCTTGACTAGTTAAGCTAAACTATTGTTTGCTTTGAAGATGACTTTAGGGGATATTTTTAATTTAAAGATTATTTCAAGGAAATAGTTTCAGGGCTTCATACAATCTCAAGGGCTCCAGAAAGTCTAGATTCCAGGAGAATTTGAAATTCTGATGAATTAGCTTTCTTGAAGACTACCACCTGAAGCAACTGGAGAAACTTTGAGAAGTCTTCGAGAGTCTTGAGAAGCGGTAATGCATTACCAGAAGCGTTTCTGGGAAGTCAATCAAATTGTGTTTGTTTGAAGAGAGTTTATGGGGAGAGAGAATGGAGGCGGGGAAGCCGGTGAAAAGGCAGGAGCAGTGGCCCAGGATGTACATACAGAGGATCCGAAGTGGAGCGAGGCACCTTTGCTCTTTGAACGCATGCTCCGTGAAAACAGAGGCCTTCAGTCTTTCACCTTTGATTTCCCTATTCTTCCAGTTCACCAGCTCCTTTCCATTTTCACTCCTTCCTTACCCTGCCTGGGCACCATGGTGAGTCATTCGCGGATATACGGACTCGCTGCTATTCGTGGCTGTGCTGTTCATTTCAACTCATGGCAGCTCCGTGTGTGTAGAGCAGAGCTTCTCCATCGGATTGTCAAAGCTGTGACCTTCCAGAAACAGATCGCCAGGCTTTTCTTCCTACGTCTTTCTGGGTGGTTTCAAACTGCCAACCTTTCGGTACTTAAATACTTGCTTTCTTGATAGTTTACCATACAGTTCTCAACTCCAGTGTGTATATTTTAGAGCTGCTTGTTTTGCATCGAGGAGATAGTTTTACTGTTCTGCTGTGTTGCAATTCATTTTGTATTCAAAATGAGGGAGATGTTTAGCCAGGCCACCTCGGTGGCTTGGGCCTATTTTGGAGGGGGCTGGGCTCCTGAGATTACTCTGACTGGTCTTTATCAGAAAACATAAGTGCTATCTCACTAACACTACCTAAAGTCACTTGGCTGTAGAGTGAAATTTTGATGGCCAATTATGAACACTATCCAAATGACATAGAAATGTGTGTTTAAAGTAGGTCAAATTTGGGAATTTCACTTCTCAGCAAGTGAATTTTGTTTTTTATTTCTAGTGCGTAGATTTGGCTCTGGGTCAAAAGTTCAGGAAGGCTTTTGATGGACCACACTTATTTGTGGTTATATTTTTTATATCAAACCAAAGCACATGGAGGTCAAATCCTTGTTGTAGAACTAATGATAGACACCACATCAGGGATGCATCTCAAAATCATGATAATGAATGAACGAAGTCAGACCAGAGAAAATGCATAGCATACCAGAACATGTATACCGGTACAGATAAGAGCTCACAACACAGGGAATCCAGAACAGATAAACCCCTCCGGACCAATAAGGAGAGCAGCAATACTAAGAGGGTAAGGGTAGGGGGGGTGCGGAGTAAGGGGGAACCGATGACAATTATTGATGTATGTCCCCCATCCCAGGGGAATAGACAGCAGTAAAGTGGGTGAAAGGAGACAGCGATTGGTGTAAGACATGGAATAAAAAGGATAATTTATAAATTATCAAGAGTACATGGGGGAGGGAGGGTGGGAGAGGGAGAGGGAAAATGAGGAGCTGATGCCAGGGGCTCAAGTAGAAAGAAAATGTTTTGAAAAAGATGATGACCACATATGTACAGCTGTGTTTGACACAATGGATTTATGAATGGATTGTGATAAGAGCTGTAAGAGCCCCCAATAAAATAAAAACTAAATAAATAAATAAAAAGAAAGTGCATATTATATATCGTGTATATTTCCATTTATTTAAGATTCTTGGAAATGCAATCTAATATATGACGGAAGGTAGATTGGTGGTTGTCTGGGATTTTGAGATGGGGTGAGGAGGAAGGGGTTAAAAGGGCACAAGAAAACTGGATGGTTTCACTGACAGCTACATAAGTCAAACTCCATTAAATTACACAGCCTAAAGATTTGACATTTTCTTTGTGTCCAGTATGTGACTAGAGCTGCACAAAATCATTAGTGTGAGAAAATGTTTGTTTTCAGCTCTACAACCCTTGTATAGTCACCTAGTATCTGTCCAGGAACACCACATAGCACATCCATTCAGTCAGCCTTTCTGAACATCTAAGAGGTACCAGCCATTGTGCTGAGAGTCCAGTGAGAAATAAGACAGGTGAGATACCTACTGCAGGGAGCTTGCATTCTGCCATGAGAGGGGCGGGGAGATAGAGCCACCAGCAATAGCAGGCACGTGTAACAAGTGCCCATATAGGCGAAGAAGGGACAACTTTGCTAAAATTTAGCAAAGTGATTTACATTCATTATTTGGTTGTCTGCAGCAGTGTTCAGAAGGATTCTAAAGCTTAGCAGGAAAGAACTGTGCTTGGTTGACAGTGTCTCCCATGCATGAAGAGGAGGGGTAGTAATGTATTTGCCAACAGGAGTAAGCTGTTAAAGATTGGTCTTATGATAAATTTTCCCAGTACTATAACTATTGCAGCTGGCTGCGAAAACATTTGAGTATAAAAAGATCTCTCTTTCTCTTATTGTTTTATTATCTACTTTATTTTAAAACTTTTCTTATTTTAAAGATACTTTTATTGGGGTCTCTTGTAGCTCTTATAACAATCCATACATGGATTGTATCAAGCATATTTGTACATATGTTACCATTATTATTTTCTAAACATTTACTTTCTATTTAAGCCCTTGGTACCAGCTCCTGTTTTTTTCTCCCTCCCCTTCTCCCACCCTCGTGACCCCTTGATATATTATAAATGATTATTATTTTCATATCTCACACTGACCGCTGTCTCCCTTCACCCATGTCGTTCCTCCCCCTGGGGGTGGGGGTGGTTATATGTAGATCATTGCTATCGTTTTCCCCTTCCTCCTAAGCTCCTGGTAGTGCTACTCCCATGTCTGTTCCTGAGGGATTCCGTGTGTCGTGAGCTCTTATCTGTACCAGTTTATACGCTCCAGTCTAGCCGGAACTGAAAGGCGGGACTGGCGTCATGATAATGTTGGGGTGTGGGTGAGGAAGCCTCAAAGAATCAGAGATATGTTGTGTGTTTCATTGATGCTATACTGCACCCTGGTTGACTCATCCCTTCCTTGTGACCCTTCTGTGAGGAGATGTCCCATAGTCTACAAATGGGGTTTGAGTCTCTGTTCCAAGCCGCCTTGTTCTTACCCATATGTTTTCTGTTGTTGTTTGTTTGAGGTCTTCTGATGCCTGTCACTTGATCCCGTCAACACCTCATGATGGCACAGGCTGGTGTGCTTTTTCCATGTGGGCTTGTGAATATCTCTTCTTAGGGATTCATTTTTTGTTTTGTTTTCTGTTTGTCTTTTCCACAGTGGCACGTTTCATTCAAAGTGTTTCTTATTGGGAAAACACCAGTCTCCCTGACTGTAGTGTAAACAGCGAACAAGTGCGCTTTCGTTCTCAAACGCTCTATGTTCAAGTGTATTTTACCCACTCTTGAGCCTGTGCCTGAGCCTTTGCTAAGGGCATTGCAGCTGGACTGAGGAGTGGAAGCAGGTCCAGAAAAACAATTGCTAAAGAATGCAAGTAAACAGGATGTCAGATGTTATCCTTCGCCTATTTCCCTAAACATGGCTTTTTGGCTGCAAAGTAAAATGCCGTTGTTCTAGCTTCTGCTTATACACAGGGATGATGGCCGCCAGCAAGAAGTCTTCATTTACTTGGCACACTGTCACCAGGCAGCGCACCGCGTTTTGTAGGTAAGGCATAATCGTGGCACACCATCTTTGTGAGCTAGTATGAGGACACCCAGCCATTTCTTGGAGGCATAATTTTCTTCTTTGAGCCATGTTGCGTCAGCACAGTTCCCCGTGAGGCTCAGAGCTGTCTGACCTAAGAGCCAGTTGGCATCCTCTTCCTGACAGAAGCCAGATTTTTTACTGGGGCTAGACTATTTATTGACAGCTTTTCCCCAGACTGGCCCAAGGGTGTCGTCTGATTTCCAAGGTCCCCTGAAGGGCTGGCTCACCTCTGTTTTCCAAAAGCACTTGCTTCCTACTGTCGCCTCCCTCCCCAGCATCTTCCTTACTTCCTTCCCTTACAGCTTCTCGAAGTGGTTCCTCCTCCCCCTTTAGGAGTGTGTGTGTGTGTGTGTGTGTGTGTGTGTGTGTGTTCTTCTTTTTTAATCCTAATGGGTGTGTTTTGCAGATTTTGAAAAAGAAAACCAGTGTTGTCCAGGATCGTCACTTTCATTCTATCCAGTTCCTCATCTTTGAGTGTGGTCTGTGTGGCTTGGCAAATCCCACGTTTTGAGTGCGTTCCACCGTTGTCGAAGGAAAGTTGTTTGAAACCTTCGTTCCGCACGCACCAGCGGAGAGCTCATAAAAAGGAAGGCAAGAGCAGATGCAATCACGGATGTGGCTTAGTCCTTGCAGCTGCCCCGGAGAGCTGCGCGGAGCTGCCTGGCCTCAGTCATGAATCCAGAAGAAAGAATCGTGACATGGCTTATCTCTCTGGGAGTTTTGGATTCCCCCAAAAAGACCATCTGTGATCCAGAGGATTTCTTGAAGTCCTCATTGAAAAATGGGGTAGTGCTGTGCAAACTGATCAACAGACTTGTTCCTGGCTCGGTGGAAAAGGTAAGGCAGGCTGGCTGAGCTTCCAGAGTGCTTACCTCCAGGGAGTAGCAGGGCAGCAACTGTTGGAATTTTCTATTGCCCAGGTCATGGGAATCTCTTTTTTGACTATGAGAGCGTTTCAAAAAGTACATGGGCCAATTACATTGTGTTTTCATTCCTTTTGGGGGGCCCACAAACTTTTTGAAATCCTCTCATCTTTCTAAGAGTTGGATGGAAAAAAAATATATATATAATTTTTTCTCGCTGTGTGTGAGTGTCATTAGAGAAAATCAGAAAATAAAATGTTATCCGGCAGTAACTGGCCCACAAATTTAACTAGAGCAAAAGCCTGTATGCTACAGGCCATGTGGAATGAGAGCACCTTCCTGAACTGGAGGCCTTAAGACTTTGTAGAATAATGGGATGTTTTTTAATCAACATTTTGGTGTTTGTGGACAATTTGACTTAACACCAACATGCATTTTCTTACAAAAAAAATAGTGTCCACTAACCGACAGGCAATTTTGCAGCTAGGAGAAGTAATTCAAAATAACACATAAGGTTTGTAAAAACAAAACAAAACTAGAAAATAAGTCATGAATGAGAAGCTTTACAAAGCTCGTGTAAAAATGAAATTAAAAGATCATATTATGTCTTTCCATGAACTTTATGAAACCCCCTTGTATGTAATTCAAATGCAACATGTGTTCAAAGTGAAACTAACCTTACTGTCTTAAAAAAACCCCAAACTCTAGATGTTTTAATTTTGGAAATTCATGACCATGAAGATAAACAATTTCTAAAGTAGGCATTCTGAGTAAGTTTACGGGTAATGTCCAACAATTATTTTCTTCCGGCCCATGGGGGACTGTGACTGAATATACTCTTTTGCCTTTTTGAGCGACTTTGGGTTTTTTATTGAGAAAATTAACTGACTTATTATTTCTTAACCTTGAGACCTGACAATAAGATGGTGGCAAAATGTGGAGAAATTTGATAAAGTGTGGAGAGCAGCAAAGGGGAAAATGGAATTTTCATGAATTTTCATGAGGAGGGGGCAGGGAGGCATCAAGCTGAAAAACATTCCTCATTTGAAAACATTAACCAAATTCAAAAGCCCTGTCTTGCTCTCTCGCTGATTTGCTCTTGCAACCCGTTGGCAGAAAGCCTGAGACAAAGTTCGTCAGGAGAGATGGTCGGTGACTAAAGGTTTGGTGACATTTGAAACAAAGACCGACCGTTTAGATTTGTCATCACTTCCTTCACTGGGTATTTCTCTTCCTGGTTTCACGGCATCGTTGGCCCTGCCTGAAAAAGCCTCCCTTATCTGGTTCTCAGCGAGTGATGCCTATGGGCTGTTGGTCAAAGGCAGGACAGTCTCTAAGTGACGCATGCTTGTACTTTTCTAGTATTGTCAAGAGCCCCAAACTGAAGGGGACTGCACCCACAACATCACGGACTTCCTGAAAGGATGTGCAACACTTCAAGTGGAGGTAAGACTGCCTGGCGTGCCTTCCGCGGCGTCCCCATTTTGCACTCTTTGAATGAAGAGGAAATTGGCGTAACAATCCTTGGTTTCTTTTTCCTGTCTCTGGCCACCAAATTAAACAAAGGTAGCATTTGATGGGACCCATCTTTGAGATGGGTGCGTGTCCCCAGTGATGGATTGCTCCTTTGTCCTTTCCTGAAACCACTTCCCAAAAGAGAGCGAGGTAGAAAGGAAAGCTCGAGACTCCACAAGTGACACGTTTCAAATAGACGATCGGAGCGCTGAAGGCAGTTTTCTGGGGACAGGACTTATGTGGGTGTGCTCCTCTGCGGAGGGAACCCAGCGTGGGCCAATGGCTACAGACAGTGCTAGTCACCCTGATTCGGGAAGAGAGCAAAGTCCACTGCCAACCCCCCACCCCCACCCACCCCATCCCCCACTGGCACTTTAGAACCGAGACCTTGAAAAGCGGAGAGAAGCTGGGTTTGGAGGTAGAAAATGGAGACTAAATAACATTGCGTTTGTGTCTATTGTAGTGGTCCCTTCTGGGGGGGTGTGTAAGGAACTCTCGCGGCACACTAGGTTACATTTTGGGCTGCTAAACCAAAGTGGTGTTAGTTTGAACCCACCGGGCGTCCTGTGGAAGAAAGTTGAGGCAGTCTGTTTCTGTAAAGCTTGACGGTTTCAGAAGCCCTCTGGGGACAGTTCCAAGCTGTCCTAGAGGGTCGCTAGGAGTCCGAAACAGCTCTGACTCCGGGTTAGCGCTACGTTCAGGATGTGTGAAGGGTGTTACTGAAAGGACGGGGATACTTTCACCTGTATGTCCAGTTCCTTGACTACTCGGTCCCTCCGTGTTTTTATAGGTAACACGGAGACAATGATAGGTGCCCTGGTGGTGCAGTGGTTACTGCAGAGTTGGGCTGTGATCCTCAAGGTCCGAAGTTTGAAACCACCAGCAGCTTCTCTGGGGAAAAATGGGCGTTTCTGCTCTGGTACAGAGTCAGTCTCAGAAAACTCACAGAGGCAGTTCTACCCTGACCTAGTGGCTCCCTATGAGTCGGCGTCAACTTGATGGCAGGGAATTTGGTTTGGGTTGTTGTTGCTTTTGAGATAATACAAACTACCTCATGGAGTTGACGTGCCAGGGTGGTGCAAACGGTTTACGCACTTGGCGGATCATGGAAAGGTTTAAAATTTGAATCCACCCAGATATGCCTTGGGAAAAACAAAACTTGGTGCTCTACAGGCAGAAAATCAGCCATTGAAAACCCCACCAGCAGTTCTACTGTGACATACATGGGGTCTCATGAGTAGTAATTGAGTCCATGACAACTGGTTATTTCCTGGCATTGTTTAAAGGATCAAATGAGACGCTTGCATACTAATTCAGGCTTTACAAGATAATGTACGTAGAATACTCATCATAGGACCAAAGACTTAAGTACTCTAAATTAGTAAGCAACTGTGAGGCACATTATTTGTGGAGAAGCGGTCTTTGTAGTGGTTTGGTGAATGGATTAGGGAAGCAGTCTGCTTGGGTGCCAATCTTAGTTCTCTCTCACTCAAAGCTTTGAGAAGTTGGGCACATCGCTTAAGTTCTCTATGCCTGCATCTTCCCACTTGTAAAATAGTAAGAAGAATGGCCCCGATCTCCTAGTATTGGTGTGAGATTTCATACACCGAAGGCCCTTAGAAGAGGCCTGGTCCACAATAAGTATAAGCGTTCTCCGGGTGGCAATTGTTATTATTAATAGTCGTAATAGCACTGCCCCAGATAAACTGCTTCCTTCATAACTTTTCTCAGAGTTAGTTCTAGCATCAGGCTAAACTTGTCGCCAAATATTCGATTCCGAGTTTCCCTGTATTGTCCATTTTGAATGTTCTCTCTCTCTCTGGTATGCGCTGGCTTTAGGTAGGCGTGGCTCGAGACCAATTTATGTTGTTGTCAGGTGCCACGGAGTCAGCTCTGACTTAGAAGGAAACACTGCCAGGTCCTGCACCATGCTCACAATTGTCCTTATGTTTGAGCCCATAGATGCAGTCTCTGCGATCCGTCTTGTCGAAGGTCTACCTCTTGTCCACTGCCCCTCTACCAACCTTGATATCCTTCTCCAGGGACCGGTCCCTTTTGATAACATGTCCAAAGTACATGTGCCACAGTCTTGCCATCTTGGCCTCTGAGGAGTACTGTGGCTTTACTTCCTCCAAGACAGGTTTATTTGTTCTTTTGGCAGTCTATAGTACTTGCAATATTCTTTGGCAGCACCATCATTCAAATGCATTGATTTTCCTTTGGTCTTCCTTAGTTCACTGTTCAACTTTTGCGTGGAACCCTGGTGGTGTAGTGCATGGTGCACTGGGCTGCTGCCCACACATTTGGCAGTTTGAAACCACCAGCAACTCCATGGGAGGAAGAGGAGGCTTTCTCCTCCTGTAAAGAATTACAGTTTCAGAATTCCACAGAGACAATCCTACCCTGTGCTATAGGGTCATTATGAGTCAGAAATGAGATGAGACCACTCTATACTACTCATGAAATATGGAACAGAGCATGCATTTTCTTTTTTATTTATCACATAAAATATGATGAAATGGCCAATAATTCCAGCACTTTGAAGCTTTGCAGTTCTCAGAATACTGGAAGAAACAGAAGCACCTCTTGAGCCTCGTGTCAATTGTCTCACAAAGCCAATCTTCCTGCTGTCTAGTGCTTACTCCTTTAACCACCAGTGCTTTGAATCTAGGTTTGTTTTGGATGAAAGTCTTTCTAATAAGTCTATCTTCTTAAACGAAAGGCACTGGGGCGTATTTCTATCTTTTTTTAATTACTCAGGCTGACTGTTGTGAATATGGTAATAAGGAGGTGTCTGTCTGGTGCCATGTTTTATAAGCCTATCTATTCTCTGGTTTGATAGTTCTGGATTTAGAGTCTTGACTTGCCAGTTACTGACAGAGTGGCCCGATGCTCCAGTTTCCTCATCTGTAAAATGGGGACATTAATCATGCCTGCTACGTGAGGTGGTTTTAAGGGTCAAATAAGATGAGGTACTTAAGGTACTAACTTGATCACTGCACATAAGACACGAAAGATAACTTTTCGTGGTTTCTGTTACTACTCAGTAGTATTCTTTGCACTCTTTTGTGCAAAAGTATGCCTATAAGAGACACCAAGGGCTCAGGTAGAAAGAAATGTTTTGGAAATGATGATGGCAACATATGTGCAAATGTGCTTGATTCAATGGATATATGGATTGCTATAAGAGCTGTAAGAGCCCCCACTAAAAATGATGTATTAAAATGAAAAACAAAACAAAACAAACAAACAAATAAAGCCCCCAAGTACCAAGCCTACTGCCATTGAGTTGACTCTGAGTGACTCTATAGGGTTTCTGAGGCTGTAAATTTTCATAACAGCAGACAGCCTCATCTTTCCCCTGAGGTAGATTTAAACAAACGACCTTGGCGGTGAGCAGTCCAACACTTCTCTGTCAGCACCGCCAAGGCGCCTTGGAAGAAGAACATAAGAGTCATACTGAGGCATTCCTAGGACCCCCAGAGAAGGCAAATGAAATCAACTGATCAGGAAGGAGTCTGAAAGTTGAGTTGGGGAATACTCAGAAGCCATGCAATCTCAAACTCCAGGTAGTTAGGAGACCAAAATCAATATTTGCAAAAGTCACTTCAGATAGAATACCTCCCAAGTCCAATGTGCCTAGCATCATGCAGGCCACGACAAACAAAGAATAAAAAGGAAATCCACTGCCGTCGAGGCGATTCCTCCTCGCACATGACAGAGGGTCGGCTTCATATATTGTGTTGACTGCATAAAGCAACGAATGCATACAAAGCAAGAGCAGGGTTTGACTGCTGAGACTTCCCAGAGCACATTATTATTTATAAAGAAAGAACGACACTGAGCTCAACCCTGGGGATCACCTTTCAGCCAGACAACAGGCAGAGCTATAACGTGAAGCGAGGAACGCATTCCCCCGGACAATGGACCATTTAAGACCCAAAGAGCAACCTTGCCTCCAAAAATGAAGTTCACAACGGAGGAACGGGCAGGAAAGAAGGACAAATGGAAATGGGGAACCCAAGGAAAAAGTGGGAAGCACTGTTATATTGGGAAATGGCAACTAATGTTACAAAACAAACTGTATGTAAATTGCTTAATGGAAAACGAATTCGCTCTGTAAACTTTCACCCAAACTACAGTCATAAGCAACAACACAAAACAAAACCCCCCAAACCGCACAAGAACCAAGGAATAATGACAGCTTAAAATGGGCAGTTTGAAACTAGAGTAAGAGTGGAGCCAGGGTGCAGCACCACACCGAGAAACTGAGGGACCACCATAAAGAATCACCATCTGCTGACCATCTCTTCGGGTGTCTAGTTAGTCTGCACAAATGCCTTCCGTTTCCGTGTCCTCAGGACTTTAGGGTCTCAAGAGGATCACACAGCTACTAAACTGGTTGGAAAATCTACCGAGGAACTTGAGAAACATAGTGTTCTCTGAACCTCAACCTTGATAATATCGCTCGAAGCACAAATATTTAAAATATTTGCTGAAGTCCAACTCATCTGTTTTGTTGTTGTTGTTGTTGTTGCCAGTGTTCTGGGTGTCACATCTAAGAAATCGTGGCCTAGTCCACAGTGATAGACTTAAACTTACATTTTCTTCTAAAAGATTTATAGTTTTAGCGCTTTCATTTAGGTCATTGATTCATATCGACTTAGTTTTTGTAT
Organism: Echinops telfairi; assembly: GCF_000313985.2. Taxonomy (NCBI): domain Eukaryota; kingdom Metazoa; phylum Chordata; class Mammalia; order Afrosoricida; family Tenrecidae; genus Echinops; species Echinops telfairi. The sequence goes on from NW_022103917.1 coordinate 8,163,614, forward strand.
ATGGTGTGAGTTATGGGGCCAAGTTCATTTATTTTTGCATATGGACATCCAAGTTTTCAACCCTGCTTGTTGCAGACTATTCAGTCCCTCATCAAACCATTTATTATAGTTGTAAAATAGAGGAAGTGTGAACTTTGTTCTTCATTTTATTTTGGCTGTTCTAATTCCTTAGCATATACATTGGAATTTTAGGATCAGTTTGTCCTTTTATGGAAACAACAAACAAATAGCTGGGCTTTTGATAAGGATTTGTACTGAATCTGTAGATTTCTTTTTTGTTGTTGTTTTGTTTTCAGTTCTCCTGGTTTAATTTTTTGCACTGTCCTTTGAAATAATTTTTAAAAAGCCATTTTATTGGGGGCTTGTACAACTCATCACAATC
>NW_022103917.1:8164551-8167671 GCF_000313985.2 Echinops telfairi
CGCACTCCCTCTCATTCACAATGATTTGATTTTTTTGTTCTTTGATGCCTGATCCCTGATCCCTTGGACGCCTCATGATCACACAGGCTGGTGTGCGTCTTCCATGTGGGCTTTGTTGCTTCTGAGCTAGATGGCCGCTTATTTACCTTCAAGCCTTTAAGACCCTAGATGCTATATCTTTTGATAGCCAGGTACCATCAGCTTTCGTAACCACATTTGCTTATGCACACATTTGTCTTCAGTGATCGTTTCCAGAAGGTGAGCATCATGGAATGCCAGTTTAATAGAACAAAGTGTTCTCGCATTGAGGGAGTACTTGGGTGGAGGCCCAATGTTGATCTGCTACCTTAATATTAAACCTATTAATATATGCACACAAATCTATTTCCCCAACATCACATACAAATATATTTACATATGTACCTGCCTGTATTTAGACCTCTATAAATGCCCTTTGTCTGCGAATTCTTTTCTCTATTTCCTTTGACTTTCCTCTTGTCCCACTATCATGCCCAGCCTTCATTTGGATTTCAGTTATTCCTCTCAGTTACATTGCTCTTGGTCAATGCCTACCAGGACTCTTACACCTTCCTTGCCACTAATTTTGGATCACTTGTTTTTCCCTTGTCCCTGGGTTGGTTAACACCACTTCCTTTTTCCCACCTCCCCATCTCCCATGTTCCCCCCCGGAACCATTGGTCCTGTTGTTTTCTCCTCCAGATTGTATATCCAGCCTATTTTATCTAGATAGACCTGCAGAGATAATAATATGCACAAAAAATAAGATAGATCAAAACAAATCGACAAAAGAAAACAAAACAACGACAACAAAAATATCAATGACAAAAAAGAAAAAAGAAAAGCCTGTAAATAGTTCAAGGTCTATTTGTTGACCTTTAGGAGTGTTTTCTGGTCGAGTCTGATGGGGTGACACGCCCTGACTCCAAAGTCTATTTTTCGTACTCCCTCCGGACTTCCTTGCTCTGCTCCCCTTGCTGTTTTGTTGCACGCCCTTAGTGTGCCTTTTGCCTCGGTGTGGTGAGGTCAGATCGAGCGGAATTCCCACACTGTGTCTCCATTGTTGTCCCCTGTAGGGCTATGGGTCAGTGAGGGATGTTTTGACTCATAGTGGGGCCGGCCCTATGGTCCACTCTGTGCATTGGCTGCTCTGAGTGGGGATATCGTCCTGAAGGCTTGGTGGGCCAGAATGTGCTCCACTCTCTCTTCCTCTCCCTTCATTTGCTCCTGTGTGCTTTGATCAGACAAGTCCCTCTCCCTGAGCTGTAGCTTCAGTGCTGTCCTCTGAAGTAAATTCTTCTGGGGGGAGGGGCGGCTGTCCAAGTAGTTGGGATCGGGGCCAGCCCCTCAGACCTCTCTACTGGTTCCCTGCTTCATGCCTGTATGCTGCATTCACATCTAGGAGCACCAGGTTGAAGTCTGGTCCCTCTTTCCCTGTGGCGATATAAACAATACCCTGCTCTTGAATGGGTTTGTGCCCTGTTCCCCCAGTACCCATTTCTCTCTCTTTTTTTCCCTCCCCGCCCTCCTTTTTAGCTGGCATATGTACCCTTGGCTTTGGTCTGGCCCCTGCCATACTACCTCAACCTCACCCCAGGATCTGTAGATTTCTTTAGGGAGTATTTTCATCGTAACAAAATTAAGTCTTCCAGTTCATGAACATATGGTATCTTTCCATCAACAATGCTTTGTGTTTTTCATGGTACAATTAATTCTTGGACCTCCTTGGCTCAATTTACTTCTAAATATTTTATTATTTTTAAGCTCTTGCAAATGGAATTGCTTTTGTAATTTCATTTTCAGGTGGCTCATGGCAAGTGTATAGAAATGTAATTGATTCTTGTATATTGATCTTGCAGTCTCCAACCGGCTGAACTTGTTTTAGTTCCAATAATTTTTAAGTGTAGTCCTTATAATTTTTAGATAAAAGAGCAAGTGAAAACGTACTGTTACTAGGATTCCAGTTCATATAGGCATGGGTTTATTCCAAACAAATTGTACTTAATCATGTCTCTGTGATCAGTGGTTGGCTGCAGACAAGTTCTCTAAGTAATGTACTTTTCTTGGTCTCATTAGGGTTGTTGTTAAGTGCTGTGGTAGTTCTGTAATTGTTCGTCAATTTGAGGATTAAGAGTGAAGGGGTGGAGTCTAGTCTGTCAATCAGATCATAGCCAATAAGGCCTCTGTGTGGCCATGGCCTTCTCCCGAGAATCTGGGAACTCTGGATTTTTCACTTCCTTGGAGACTCTCCACTGACAAGGAGGCACAGATGAGTGTCTCCCTGGATTTGTTTCTCTAGTCTACCCAGACTAACACAAGTGCCATCGAGCTGGCTCGGACTCACAGTTCCCTACGTATAAGGGAACAAAAAACTGTCTAGTCCGGTGCCATCCTCACAACTGTTGTTCTGTTTGACCCCATTGTTGCAGCCATGGTGCCAATCCATCCCCTTGAAGGTCTTCTTCTATTTCACTAACTCTACCAAGTAGGATGTCCTTTTCCAGGGACTGATAGCACGTCCAAAGTATGTATCACCACCCTCGACTCTAAGGAACATTTTAGCTATATTTCCTTCACAAAAAAGGTCCAGTCCAGGGACTGACTTCCAAAGGCATATGCTGGGGCAGTTCAATTCAAGGTAGAGAGCTCATCTCACAAGGTTATGGTGACCTTTGGGGGATTACCGAGGAATTATCTTGATAGATTTTCTCAAATGACAGAGAATGATCAGGGGGGTTATTAGGAAAACCTTTCAGAAAATGGAAAAGTGTACTGCTAAGAAAAAAAAGTCCATAAACGTTATTTTATTCCATTATGACAAAAAAAGTCCATAAAAGTTGTTTTATTCCATTATGACAATGCACCTGTTCATTCTTTGAGGGTAGCTCACTGGGAAACTTTATCCAGTCCACCCTACAGCCCTGACCTTGCCCCTTCAAGACTTCTCTTTCTTCCCTAAACTCAAAGGACATTTTTTTTTTCATGTTTTATTTTTTTTATTTTTATTTTTTAACATTTTATTAGGGGCTCATACAACTGTTATCCCAATCCATACACACATCAATTGTGTAAAGCGCATTTGTACATCGTTTCTCAAAACAT
>NW_022103917.1:8168208-8171337 GCF_000313985.2 Echinops telfairi
CCCCCATCATTCACTATGGTAAGATTTTTTTGTTCTGATGATGCCTTACACCTGATCCCTTCGACACCTCGTGTCAAAGGACATTTTTAAGGAATATAATTTTAGTCCCCAGAAAATGCCAAAACTGCCGTTTTGACGCAGTAAAGATTGAAGCGCACAGAGGAGCAGAAAGATAGAAACACCACCTTCAAAGTGTTTAGGGTATGTTGAGAACAATAGCCTCACGTTTGGTATTTTTGTTCAATAAAGGTTTCTATGTCTCATGAGGGAGGGGGGAGCAGGGAAGGAAGGGAAAAAATGAGGAGCTGATACCAGGGGCTTAAGTGGAGAGCAAATGTTTTGAGAATGATGAGGGCAATGAATGTACAAATGTGCTTTATACAATTGATATATGTATGGATTGTGATGAGTTGTATGAGCCCCTAATAAAATGATTTTAAAAAGGTTTCTATGATGTCATAGCAATACTTTCCATTTGCCCTCATACAGGATCAAATAATCAATCTTCCTTTCTGATATGGATACCTTTTTCAAATTGCCCTGGCCAGAATGTCCAGTAGAATGTTAAGTAGAATGATGAGACCACTCTCATCTTTGACTTATTACTGATACCTTTTATTAGGTTGAGGAATTTCCTTGGTTGTTTTTATCATGAAAGGGCATTAGATTGTAGTCAAGCGCTTTTTCTATGTCTATTGAGATGACCATGTGGTTTTTTGTCCTTTATTATAGTCATATGTTATTTACATAGATTGTTTCTGTATGTTAAATCAGTCTTACGTTACTGGGATAAATCTCACTTGGATTTAGTGTGTACACATATATGTATCTGTGTGCGTTTGTGATTAGTACTGAAGCATCTTTTTCATAGAAATTGAATTACTGTGTCAAATTTCAATGAATACTGGCAAATTGTCTTTAAAAAATACTATGCCAAGTTGCACTCCACCAATATTGTAAAAAGGCATCTTCTTTCTCATGCCCTTGGAACGCTGGATATCATTCACTTTTAATGTTGGCTAAACTGATGGTTATCAGGAGACATGTTATCAGGAGAGACCAGTTCTTGGAAAAGGCCATTCTGCTCAGTAGAGTGGAAGGTCAGCGGAAAAAGAGCAAAAGAAGGATTGAACGGTGGCTGCAGCAATGGGCTCAAACATAAGAACCATTGTGAGGATGGTGCAGGCCCGGGCAGTGTCTCGTTCTGTTGTGCATGGGTTGCTGGGAGCTGGACTCAATACCATGGCACCCAATAGCAACAGCAAACTGGTGTTTGAACAATGAACTGGTACTTCCCTTATTTCTGTACTTAACATTTCCATGATTCCTAGTGAGTTTGGACGTGCTCTCACCATTTTTGTGGGCCACTTGTATTTCTACTTCTGCACACCAAATAGATCTTTCTTGTTAGCATGAAAAAAAAATGGAGAAGGCAGGGAGGACCTTTAGGCCTCAAGAGAAAATGTTCCTGAACTTAAGGCGAAGTCTTTGTGTTTAGGTAGTGTCACTCATGCGACCAGGAAATCCATCGAGAACTTCCAGCAATGACAGTTTTGGCTTTGTGCTACCTTTGAACTTGGTGGGAATCAGGGATGCGCAGTAATGAGGTGAGTGTTCGTCCAGCTTGATTCTCACTAGGACTTTAGCTGCATGACCGACTAGTCTGTGAGAACTCTATCCCCGTGGATTTCCTCTCAGCCTCCCTGTCTCATCCCCAGCAGGTCCTTTGGCTTCCTCCTCTGCCACCATTAATGCCAACTCATGGCCAGGGCTGCCCTATCATTTTCCATTCTGCTCCTGGAACAAGTCTACTTTGTACAAAGGTGTTCCGTTTGTGAATGAGCACATTGAATGTATGTGAGGTTTAGTCAGAGTGTCTTGCTCATTTTCTTTCATTCTTCCTCTCCCCCTCCCTTTATCCTGCTCTCCTCTCCCCTGTCCCTCTTCCCTTTTTTCTATTGGTCTGTCGGACTCTTTCTTGTCAATACCAGTTCCTAACAGGATGGCTTTTCATCTGCCCCCACCCCCTCACTGCCTCCTGTCTCCCTGAGTCATTCCATCTGCCTTGTCACTGGAACAGCACGGGTGTGCTTCCCAAAGTAGGGGCCCGTGGGACGGCCGGTTTGCCATTTCCCAGGTCATTAGTTCAAAGCCACTAGCAACTCTGTGGGAGTAACCTACAGGGGCAGTTCCACCCTGTCTTAGAGGGTCACTATGAGTCTGAACTAACTGGATGCCAGTGAGTTTGTTTGTTTGTTTGCTTGCGTACTTGCTTGCTTGCTCTGCGGGGAAGTGGTTCTGGAGGTTGCAGAGTTCAGGTTCAGTCTTCCAGAAGAGAGCTCTAGTTCTAGGAGGGAAGGGCTCCCTGGAGGAGCTAGGCATAACACCAGGCAACTAACTAGTGACGGACATGGGGTCTGCAGAACTGGCTTCCAGCCCTGGCCTTGACCCTGCCGCCTGTGTGAAGTCAGAGGTCATTTCTCTAGGCCTCAGTCGACTCACCTCTCATCTGTGAAACCGGGAGGCTGGAGAAGGAAGTAGGCCCCGTGTAACGGTCCTAACGGTGCTTTTAGACTATGTCTACCCACCCTCCCCTCACTCCCCAGGCAAAGCTTTTTGCTATTCCGCTGCTCGGTTGGAGCTAGCAGAAAGACTGAAGATTTTGCCTTTTTTTTTTTTTCCCTTTTTTGGACCGGGGAGCAAATCTCATAGCCCAATGGAAGTTCCAAGAGTTACATTAAATGTCACTCCTGACGCCGGCCACCCTCGTCCTTCACCGACGCCACTGTGTTTCTGTAAAATGAGAGAGATTGTTCGTGTTTCCCCAACACCACGCACCTCTCCGAGACCCCCGTCCCCACCCCCCCCACCCCCGCGCCCTCAGTCCCTGAATTGGGCCTGTTATCTGGAAGCCCAGGAAGGGCATCCAGAAGGACCTCGGAAGGGGTGGCAGGGGCTGCTCCTGGGAGCATCACGAGGCTGGGTGTCTGCAGCCCATCGCAAGGCGGGGCGGGAGCGGGCTGGAGTGGCCCCCCGGGTTGGGGAGGAAGCAGCCCCACAGGAAGGGGCGCCCGCAGCGGCGGCAGCATGCGCAGTGTGGCCGCCCCGCTACCCCAAGGCTGCGGCGGC
>NW_022103917.1:8172095-8174199 GCF_000313985.2 Echinops telfairi
CACCGCCTTGGCTCCTCGCTTGGGAGTTCCGTCTCCACCAGGGCCCTGGGGAGCGCTGAGCTCCAAGGCGCAGAGGGGGAAGGAGATGGGTGCCGGGAACGCCGAGCTGGGAGCGCCAAAACTTAGGGGGCAAGCAGCCAGCTCCAACCGCTGGGTTGGATCTGACAAAATTCCTTCCCCCTTCTCCCAGCAGGACAGGAGTCCGATTTTGATATTAATTCGATGCCTCCAGTTCAACTCCTGGCATCCTGGTGTGTGGGCATTTCTTCCCTTTTTGTGGGCCTTGAGTGCCTAAGTATGTCTTCCAAAAGGTTTCAGGGTACACAATATTCCAACATGCCCCACGGGTAACGTTGAGTTTTCAATTAGGGTCCCAACAGGTATTTGAGTTATTTCCTCTCTGAGCTCAAGAGTGGGGAGCCCTTAAGTTACTGTCTCTTGTCAGAGATCTTGTGTTTTTATGTTTCCTTGGTTTGTTGTTTGTTTTGCATAGAGGAGAGACTCCCACGATTCCTTGGCTTTGTCTAGTGAGATTGAAAAATGCAGTAAGAGAAGGTATAAAAAAATAAAATGTTTTAGGTGATCAAAGCTCACGAAAACAAATAAACATCCAAAGATACAAACAACAACAGAACACCTCTCATAGAATCCGTTTCAGCGAAAGTATGACTGATTTTTTAGGCAAGACTTTTAAGTTCACAAGTGTTTTTCTAACAACGGATATTGCTCTGGACAAAAACCACAGCGTGTCCTTGGACTTCCTATCCTAATTCTGACATTGGCTGTGGTAAGAGGAGCTTGAATGACCTCATTTGCTCCGGCCATAGATCTGGTGTTCCATGTGCACAGCAACTCTCTCTCAGAAACCTAAGGCCTGGCCCTGCCCTTGTACTTGAGGCTGAGACATTTCCAAGGATTTCTCTGAAGCAAAGTATTCCGCTACCGGCCAGGCTGTGCTGCATACAGTCCCTTCTTACATAAGCCAGCCTGCTGGTAGAGTGGGGTTTCTGGCTGTGTTTGGAGCAGTTGACACAGGAGAGGGTTCTGAGTGGAGGAGGCAGTGATTTCAGTTTTGCACAAAGTACATCCCCAGCTAGTATTCTCATCTGCATTCTGGGGGGCCTTCCTTTTTTGGATACCGTCTGTGTCTCTTATCCGAATCTCAGTGCCCTTGTGAAGGATGGAGGAGAGATGGCTTGGCTTTCTTGTCAAAACAGAAACAGAGAAAGTGCACGCCAAGTCCTCAGTGGTGGCATCTCAGACGCTAACCTAGATCTCCTGCTCTTGGTGCAGGGTTGAACTGTGTGTTTGTTGTTACTGAAATGTGACATTTCATACGAAAGTGTTGCATTTGGCACATCTAGTGGGGGATATGTCTATTCATTTTTTTCTATCCTTTCTGCCAAGGTGCATCTTGGTTTTGTCTGGCGCTGATCTTAGGGGTCAGGCTGGGAGCACAGCTTTCCAGTGGAGGGTCTGCTTCCTCTCCATTCAAGAATAGCAGGTATTGAATAGCACCAGCAACCAGGGCCCAGAAATGTCCCATGTTCCTGTGACATCACCAGTCTAAGTATTGTATGACCTGCTTCTTTACAAAGCAACTCATTCAGGAGGAGAAATTGGAGAGTGCAAGTTTTGTTCAGTTACTGCAATTGGCTCATCACTGTTGTTGTTCTAAAGTTCTTTCTAGTGGATTCCAACTCTGTGTTAGTCTGGGGTGACTAGAGAAACAAATTCACAGAGTCACTCTTATCTGTATAGGAAAGAGGTTTATATACAAGGGCAGTTGAATATTGCAAAAACATCCTGGTCCAGTCCAGATCAAGTCCATACGTCCGATATTAGCCCGTATCTCAGATAGCAATCTGTAAATTCCTCTTCCGACTCATGAAACATATGCAATGACGCTGAATGCAGGAAGATCACAGGCCAGTGGATTGGAAGTCTTGTGGATCCAGTGGCGTTGTAAGGATCTCAGCACTGGCAAGGGTCTCCACGTGGCTCCTCCAGCTCCTCTGGCTTCATCAGGGTAGCTTCATGTGGCTTCTCCTAAGGGATGTCTCGTAGGGACTGAGCCGATATATATCTCTCTCTCTCTCGATAT
>NW_022103917.1:8174340-8182544 GCF_000313985.2 Echinops telfairi
GAGAGAGAGAGAGATAGACTCCTGCCTCCAAGGAGGAAATACTGGAGTTCCTTGAATCCGCTGGAGAAGGCCATGGCCACCCAGAGGCCTCATTGACTATGAACCAATTGCCAGACTAGACTCCACCCCTTCACTCTTAATCCTCATAAGTCCCAAATTGACACCAGATTATGTAACTACCACAAACTCATAGAAACCCTTTGTGACAGAGTGGAACTGCCTCGTAGGGAGTAATATTGACTGGAGTCTCAACAGAAGTAGATTTCTAGATCTTTTTTTCTTGCAGCATGAGTGGCAGGGTTTAAACTACCTACCATTTGATAAGCAGCCTAGAACTTAATCACTAACTATTGTGCCCCTGTGGAGCCCTGGTGGTATAGTGGTTTTGCATCGGACTGTTTAGCCACAAGATCAGTAGTTAAAAAGCATCAGCTGCTCCTCAGGAGAAAAACAAAGCTCTCTACTCCCTAGAAGAGTTATACAGCCTCAGAAACTCACAGGGGCAGTTCTACCCTGTCCTAGAGAGTTGCTATAAATCGGCATCACCTCAATGGCAGTGAGTTTGGTTTTATTTGGTTTATTGTGCCACCGGGCTCCATGCTCATCGTTAAACATGGATGCAAAAGAGGAAGAAAAATTGAATACCCCAAACTTGTCAAGTGCTTCTTTTGTACCATGTACTATGCTCCAAACCAAACTCAAGGCCGTCACGTCAAATTTGACTCCCAGCGACCCCATAGGACAGAAGAGAACTGCCACTTTGAGTGGCCACCTTCCCTGGGTTATGCATCTCTGTGGAGGCTGAAAGTCTCATCTTTCTCCCATGGAGTGTCTGACTGGTGGGTTTGAACTACTGACTTGGTGGTTACCAGCTCAATGTATAATACACTATGCCACCAGGACCTAGTCCTGCTCTGTGAGATACTTTAAACCTATTATCTCGTGTAACGCTCACAACAATTCTGAGAGAGAGGTAGCATTGGTCCCATGCTATAGTTGTGGAAACGGAGGCGTAGGGATGATCGACACACATGCGCAATACACCAGAACTCACACTCTTTGTCATGTACCAGACTGCCTCCTTCCAAGGACTTATTGCTAAATCCAGAAGCACCTAGTCCCTTGGTTCTCAGACATGGCTACACATTAGAATCACCCAGGGTGCTTTGAAGAAAACAAATGTCTGCCCCCCCCTAGAGATTTTGGGCTAATTGGTGTGTCGTGAGGCCCAGGCATTGATACTTCTTTTTCCATTTCCTAATCTCGAAGTAAACTATATATTGAGCCCTGGTCAGGTAAGCATTGGCCTGCTGACTGCAAGGTCGGCCATTGAAACACATCAGCCACTCTGAGGGAGAAGGCTGGGGCTCTCTGCTCCTGTAAAAAATCACAGCCTTGGAAAGCCTGTGGTCACTGTGAGTGGTAATGAACTCAATGGCAGTGACTTGAGTTGGTTTTGCTTGTAATATATATAGAGGGAGAACATACATCCAGGATAGGGTACACATCTTAAATGTAGAGCTTGATGATTTGTCACACACTGAAAATCACCTGTGTAGTCAGTGCTCTGATTAAGAAAGAAAACATGACCAGCACCCAGAAAGCCTCTCGTCCCAGCCCATTCACAACCCGTCACCAAGGGGAACCTCTTCCCTAACTTCTAAGACGATAGCTTAGTGTTTTCTGTGTTGGTGCTGTGTGGGCATCTATAGATGGAACCATACACAATGTGCTCAGGTATGGACGTTTCTTGCACTCAGCGAGCAATTGTACCATTCATCCCTGTCGCAGGTACTAGTGGTTCATCGTTTTGTTTGTTTGTGTTTTAATTGCTGAATAGCACTATTCTGATGTATGGATGAGCACATTTTGTTTATCCAGGCACCTGTCGATGGACATTTGGTTGTTTTCACTTTTGGACTGGGGTGAACATTTTTAGCATGTCTTCTGAACATAGACACACATTTCTGTTGGGTTGAGACCTAGAAGTGGAGCTACTGGGCCATTGGGTCCATGAATATTCTGCCTTCATAGGTACTGCCTGATAGTTATACCAGTATCAAGCCATAGGATGGGCAAAGCCCAGTCAAACATTCTGTGAAAGCTGGGTGGGGGTGGGGTGGTAAAAGGGAGACGATGTCAAGGAGTCCAGGGAGAAAAAGAATACTTGGAAACTGATTGTGGTAGCAATTGTACAATTCTGCTTGACATGGTTGAACTATGGAATGATATGATATACGAATATGTATTAACTTCCAGTGAATAATACATTATTTTAAAAATTTCATGAAAGGTGAAATTAAAAGATAAAAACCCAGAAACTCTATTTTTCAAACTTAACCCCGCCAAGGTCAAGGCTCTTTATAAGTGATGAAACAGCTTTTTCAAACAAAACAACAAAACAAAACAAAAACAGTCTTTTCCACACTGTTCACTGAAGGAAAATGGGTGTGCTCCCTTTTTTGCATTGTAACTTAGGTGGCAGTTCACATTGCGGATCAACCACATCTGTATTCCAGCCTCTCCTCTGCAGCAGAGGGGCCTCTGTCTCCTACTACCCCCAGGCCAACATTCATCAACTATCTAGCCCCCAGATAGGTGCCCTCTCAAGATTTTCTGCGAGTAGGAAACAAAAAAGAAGCCAAGAAGGAGCCCAATCTGGGCTGTAAGGTGGGCACCATATTTGATCTCCTACGACAATATTTCTCAGAAATGCTTCAGAATCTCCATCCCATATGTTTAAGATTTCCATGGCAGTTTGGCTTTTGTCTAGAGCTTTTCGGGACACATTCGTGTTGACTGACACCCATTGAGCAGAAAGCTTGCACAACTAGAATTTTTTGGTCAGAATTGTATCAACTAAATCAATTGGGATGTCTACGGTGCTGGGTATTATTTCTGCTGTTAATCATTAGTCCTCTTCGATTAGGGCATGAATGAAATTATTTCCTTGCAAATGGGTGTGGATCGCCCACCACTGTGGGCTTCATCTTCAGTATCATTCCATCCCTTCTTAAAATAAGGTCCTCTAACTGTAAAGAGCTGATATCTCTGAGGAATTGTCTGCATCAACGCTTCATAAAGCATCAATGGTTTCACCATTCTTCCATCCAAGCTTCCCCAGAAAAATCCGTTAGTTCTTGTTTGACATTTTACAGAGTTCACAAGTTGATTCCAATTCATGGTGACCCTGGAAGGCCCCTTTAGGTTTTTGAGGCTGTAAATCTTTTTCTTTTTTTTTTTTGGAGGCGGTAAATATATACATACATACATACATACATACATACATACACACACATACATAATCATTTTATTGGGGGTTCTGACAAGGCTGTAAAACTCGATGGGAGCAAAAAGCCTCATCATTCTCTTGAGCAGCTGGCTGGTTTGAACTGACCTTGTGCTTAACCTTGCCATGTGTAACCCACTACACCATATCACTTAATAGGTGTATGCTACTTCCTCGAGCTCAATGAGGAGACCCTGGGTGGCACAAAAGGTTAAGCATCCTGCTACTAGCCTGAGGGCTAGTTGTTCAAATCAACCCCGAGACCCTTCCATAGGTGATCAGCTTTCAAGAGTTAACTCCCTGGAAAACGCCATGGAGCAGTTCCAGTCTGCACCCCATGGGGTCACCATACGTTGGAACTGGACTGCAACCAGAGCAGAGCTAAATGAGAGGAAGTATGTAAAGCACTGACTCACTAAGAACTGACGAGGGCAACAGATGTGCTCGACACAATGGCTGGACGGATGGATTGTGATAAGAGTTGTATGAGCCCCCAATACAATGATTTAAAAAAAAAAGAACTTGCTCCGAATTGTCATTTTAATCTATCCCCATAAATGCTAAAATGGCATTATCAAAACAAGTTCACTTAGTCTGGTACTAGGATCCCTAGTGGCACACTGGATAAAGCACATAACTGCTAGCCCAAAGGGCGATGGTGAAAACCTATTACACGTTTCCAGAGAGAAAGATGTGGTAATCTACTACGGTAAAGATTACAGCCTTAGAACGGTTGGGGTGTGGGGGCGTACTCCTTTCTCCTATAGGATCTCTAGGGGTCAGAATCAACTTGATGGCAGTGGATTTGGTTTTTTGGTTTTAGCCCATTTAAGAAAAGACTAATGCGTTTTTAGAAAGATTCCTTTGAAAACAGTTAACACTATATATATGATGCAGCAAGGAATAAACTGTGGGTTGTATGAAACCAAGACCTCTCCCAAAACTCTGAGGTTTTACTCTGGTTACATTGTGAATCTGGACAAGGATGCTACTTAAAATAGGAAAGGGAAAAAAATCCTAGCCATCTTGTCTCTTGGTTCTGTGCTTTATTTGGCAAGGACTATTTGTTCTTGGGAAAACATTTAAAAACAACAACAGCAAAAAAAAAAAAAAAGCCAAAGGTAAAATCTCCACATATTTTCCCACACTTCACACCCTTCTTCCAAAGGCAAGACCATGTTGAACGCTTTTGGGAGTTTTAGCACAAGAGTCTCTTGGCTTGCGTGGCCTCTGTTCTCTTGCTTAACAGCAGAAATGAATCCTCTCAACACTCTGAGCAGCTTTCACTCACTAATTGAAGTGTTTTGTTCCCTGGACTCGAATGCTCAGTGCTTCTCATCATAGGAAATACTTGAATTTAGACCAGAATGTGCTGAAGTCTGTTTGAAATTATATAGCATATTTACTCTGTATATTTTATTGGAAGCATTTGATTTCAGTGATCTTATAGTCCAAAGGTATCATGGAACAGAGAATGGAATTTTGAACTGTACCACCCACTGCCATCATCTTGAATGTGACTCGCATGGACCCTATAGGACAAAGTAGAACTGTTCCCTAGGGTTTCAGAGATTGTATCTTTTCACAGGAGAAGACAGCCTCATCTTTCTCCTGGGGAGTGGCTAGTGAGTTTGAACCACTGACCTTATGGTTAGCAGCTGAATGCTTTTCAGAAGTGATACAGGCCATCTGACGAGTTTTATGAACTGGTGGCAATAGCTCCCATTGTATCAGTCTGTTGTCTTGCTGTTCTCCATGTTTACTGGGACCACGTTTTAACTGTGGAAGTGAATATGTACTCGTATATGACGTTGTTTCTTTTCTAACGACTCGGGACTAGAACTATGTTTGAGGATCCAGTTCTAAAAAAAAGTTGTAGTCAGGAATTCGAGAAGACAGAGCAACAAACTGAAATCTTCAGAGACTGAATTCTTCAGTTATTAAACCATAGTCAGTCCTTTAGCTACATTTTTTTGTTCTAAGAATAGAAACAGTTTGGATGGATTCCTCTTAAGAGTTGAAAAATTGGGGAAGCTTCTCACTTGTTTATATGCATAAGCTGCAAGAATGTAAGAAAAGAGCATTTTCACTCCCCCCCCTATATTGATCTGGTTGAAATAGTTAAATGTCTACCTTTCACACATAGGTACTATAATTCAGTATACTTGAAATTTAAAAAATACCCCTCGGATGCTTTTTTTTTTTTGTCTTCCTGAATTAAACAATCCAATGCATGGTCTTTTGTTTTTGGTGATGACTGACAAAAATATTTTCCTTTCCCATGGAATGTAAATAACAAACCTGTTGCTTTGGGCATAGTTTGAGGGACAAAATTAATTGCCTCTACGTACAGGTAGTCCCTGACTTATGGTGGGGTTCCATTCTGGCTGTTCCATCGTAGTTGGCGCTTTCTACGATGGCGCTTTCTAGTTCTCATTCTTAGTATGAGAATTTTTGTAAGTTTGACCTTTGAGCATCTACAAGTGAACATCGGAGAATGATAACACCAGAACATTGTGGGCCATAACATTGAATGTAGGTCATATTACTAATGGCGCCATGTACTGTACACACACACATACACACACGAAACAGATGGTTCTGAACGGGAATGGTTGTTACTTTTAATACTTTGTAAACTGGGGACACCTGCATACACACAGAAAGCCTCCCCACAGAGTAGGTGATGCCTACAAAGGAAGCATCCACGAATTCAGCGTTGGACCTGTATACTGATACATAACCAAAGGAGCGCATTTTCTTAGAGCATTTGCTAACTTGAATCTTCCTGACTGGAGATGTAAATGGTCTTGTTTTAAATCTAAGCCGTTGTAAATTTCCTTTAACTGTTGGTTCTAATCCAGCCTTTTTCTGGGGGACAACAGAGCACAATACCGTTCCTTATTAAAACCACGGTCTTGGCCAGCCACCCCATACTCCAGCCGAATTCTAATTTGGTCATATGTAAGCTTTGTGGCGGCCCTCAAAGATCATTCTCAGAGACGATGAAGTGTTGCCAACATAGCATAGGGTTTACACCAGAAGGAAAGACAGGGCCTGGCCTGGAATGGCAAATGAAGAAGTGTGAAGGCACTTGCCAGAGTCTCAGGGCTGTGGCTTCCCAACGTCTTAGAGGGGCGTATGACCACTTAATCCAAATGCTGCCCATACCTGCGTTTCAACATTGCCATTTCCTCGGTTGTCAACTGGAGGAACGATTTATGATGCCAGACATCTGTCTGATTAGCTTTAGGCTGTCATACCCTGGCAAACTGGATTCTGCTACCCAGAGCGGTGCCCGGGTTCAGAGAAGTGAATCATCCCAAACACTATATAGTCACACTTCCTTTCTATTTGGCTTCTGGCAGAAGATTTACCTTCCTAATTAAGTTCTGCTTAGACAAATAGAGTAAAATCCCAGCTTAATACTTTCTTGGGGACTTGGATGTTATTACAGAGATCAGAGATGTGTCAGTTGAGGGATTAAATAAGGCAATAGGGAAAAGAAGGAATTAAATTAAGGTGAGACGAAATACAGCAAAGCAGTGAGGGAAATCATTATGAAGGATTTCTCCCGTCCCAGACAAGAATCTAGATGGTTCCCTACTCCTCAGAAGTGTGAGCATTATTTTAAGAGACAACTTGAAAGTGTCAAGCTCTTAACATCATTTCTGAAGAGCCCTGCCGGTGAAGCAGCCTGAACACGCAGGAAGATCTTTTCTTGCAGTCTGTCTGTTCTTCATGTCTAGATCACTAGCATTGCCGAGGAACAAGTGCTCAACCAAGAGACTGTAGTGTTTTACTCACAGAGAAATTGAACAACTCTGGAACACGCTAGATAGTGTAAGGGCAAATAAGCATTCTCACTGTATTAGAACCATTTTGTGTTCTCTGCAGAAATACTGGTGCCTGACAATGTGTTGTGTTGTATGTGTGTTTGTGTGTGGGGGGGACGGGGACGTTTCTTAAAGGATGAAAAAATCACCTCCAAGCAAAGATAACAGAATGGAAAACAATGGAAGAGGTTTTTCTATCTGTTGGCACTTTCACCATTTCCCAGACTTTAGATATTGTATCCTTTTGATTGCAGATCTTCTTCTTTTTTTATTGCTTATCTTGTAAGCAGCTTACATATTCGTGCCTAGCATCAACTAGATGTCCAGTAAATGTTGGTTGAATGATGAAGGAATGAAAGAATTTTTCTCCGTTTAGAGAGCTTGTCTGTGTAACAGTCTACATCTACATTACTAAGAGTTGACTTTTATTCATAGAAGTTAACCTTTTGTGGTGAAAATCAAACAGACACACACACACAAACACACAAACCCGCTGCCATCGAGTTGATTCTAGGACAGGGTAGAACTGCCCTTGCAGTGGTGAGGTAGTTAGTTGATTGTGCCAACCTGGCCGATAAACACAGGTGGGGTTAATTGAAGGGTGAAGGGATAAATGGCTTGGTGAATCTCGCCTTTCCAGTTCTCGGGTCTCTTGCTTTGTGATGGTCGCACCAGGGTGCAGCTGCCTTAGCCAGTTACCTGCTTCAGCGGGCAAGGCTGACTTCCTGCAAGACATCCCCAAGGAGAAGCTACAAGGACCTACCCCGATGCAGCCCTGGGTGCTGGAGCAACCGTGTGGAGACCCCTGCCAGCCCTGAGATGCTTACACATTCACTGACTCAGCTTTCCTCCTGTAGTCAGCATCATTGCGTCTGTTTTGTGAGATGGAGGAGGACTTTGTGGATTGGTTTGGACATATGGGTTAATGTTGGACTTGTGGGCTTGGGCAGCACTGGGTTGGAGTGTTTTCTTTTTCCTTTTTTTAAAACCATTTTATTAGGGGCTCATACAACTCTTATCACAATCCATACATACATCAATTGTGTAAAGCACATTTTTACATTCATTGCCCTCATCAT
>NW_022103917.1:8185532-8189731 GCF_000313985.2 Echinops telfairi
TCTCCTGATTCATAACAGTAGCAAAATGACAGTGATGAAGTAGCAACGAAAATAATTTTATGGTTGGGGGGTCACCACAACATGAGTAACTATTAAGGGGTCACGGCATTAGGAAGGTTAAGAACCACTGATCTAGACTTGTGTTTGACCAAACAATTGAGCACCAAGCCAACTTGACACATAAAATTAACCATCTGGATGCCTCACAGTGCTTGAAATGTTTCCTAGCCGTGAATACTGCTTGGAATAAGAGTGAATAAATGTAATTGATTGATGTCTGCTTGGCATTGTCTCCGAAAATAACATTTAAAAAAGTGACTCACATACACATAAGCAACGCGTACCAAAAGTCTTTGACAGATGACATTACGGAAGGCGGATCTCTAAATAAAAAAGGTGGTAGTAACCTTAGCACAAAAGCCCTCCCACCCTGACTAGTAGAAGCTGGTATAAGGGGCATATGATTTATATTGTTGCTGTTAGCTGCCAGAGTCTGCCTTGGTCTCATGGCGACCCCAGGCACAATGGAACAAAAGGCTGCCCAATCCTGCACCATCCCCAGGATGAGGTTCAGACTAGATTTTCTGAAATAGATGGCAAGACATTACTTGGCCTGCAGGTCCATCTTCGTCTGTAAATGAACTGAAACATGCATGTCCTAAGTGACATGAATGGTGGCTGTCCAGGAGTTTTGTTGACCAGGACTCTATATGCCTCATGGATGGCAAGACTTCTGTTGCTGAACCAAAAATGCCCCTACGTGATTTATTTCAAGTTGCTCGTTACTACATCTCTGTGGTAGTTACATAATCTGGTGTCAATTTGAGACTTGAGAGTGAAGGGATGGAGTTTGGCCTGTCGATCAGGTCACAGCTTGATGACTTCATTTGAACGTGCTAAGGAGATAAATAGCTCGCTGGAAGTGGGACACTGGCTCAGTCCCTGGGAGACATTTCTGAGGGGAAGCTACATGAAACTACCCTGATGCAGCCAGAGCCCTGGGAGCTGGAGGAACCACGTGGAGACCCCTGCCAGTGCTGAGATGCTTACAATGCCACTGGATCCACAAGACTTCCCACCTCCTGGCCTGTGATCCTCCTGCATTCGGCATCATTGCATGTGGTTCATGAGTTTGAAGAGGCTTGATAGATTGGTATCGGACATATGGGCTAATATTAGACTTATGGACTTGATCTGAACTGGGCTGGGATGTTTTCTTGATATACAATTACTCTTCTTGTAAAACTTTTTCCTTTTTAAAAAATCATTTTATTGGGGGCTCGTAC
Organism: Echinops telfairi; assembly: GCF_000313985.2. NCBI lineage: Eukaryota > Metazoa > Chordata > Mammalia > Afrosoricida > Tenrecidae > Echinops > Echinops telfairi. Next base: position 8,186,819 of record NW_022103917.1, read on the forward strand.
AATGCTTATCACAATACATCCATCCATCCATTGTGTCAAGCATGTTTGTACATTTGTTGCCCTCATCCTCAAAACACTTGCTTTCTACTCAAGCCTCCTCATTTTCTCCCTCCTGCCCTACTCTCCCCTCCATCATGAGCCCTTCATAATTCATAAATTATTATTATTTTATCATCTCTTACACTGTCCCATGTCTCCCTTCATCCACTTTTTTGTTGTCCATCCCCGAGGGAGGAGGTTATTTGTGGATTCTTGTAATTGGTCCCCCCTTTTCTACCCCACCTTCCCTCCACCTTCCAGGTATCACCACTCTCACTACTGGTCCCAAAGGGGCCATTTGTCCTGGATTCTCTGTGTTTCCAGTTGCTATCTGTACCAATGTACATCCTCTGGTCTAGCCAGATTTTTAAGGTAGAATTGGGATCATGGTGGGGGTGTGTGTGTGAGGAAACCTTTAAGAACTAGAAGAAAGTTACATGTTTCATCGTTGCTACCCTGCACCCTGACTGGCTCATCTCTTCCCCACAACCCTTCAGTAAGGGGGTGTCCAGTTGCTTACAGATGGGCTTTGAGTCACCACACTGCACTCACCCTCATTTACAATGATATGAATTTTTGTTCTTTGATGCCTGATACCTTCAACACCTCGTGATCACGCAGGCTGGTGTGCTTCTTCCATGTGGGCTTTGTTGCTTCTGAGCTAGATGGCCACTTGCTTATCTTCAAGCATAAAGCTCTTTCTTATACACATATGAGTGCCTCTCTGGACTTGTGTCTTTAATCAACCCAGACTAACACAACCTCACTTGTGGTGGCTTGCTTTGGCCTGTCCCACTGAACTCTAGCTGTAAGCCGGAGCTGGTTTTAGAACAGGGGTATGATCAGGTGACTGTGAATTGTCGTGCTTGTCACTAGAGAGGTCACCCTTTACCTTAGAATCTATTTTACAATAAAAGACGGTGGATTCCATCAGAGCAGTGCAATCCGATAGTTCTTTCCAGTTTCTGTTCTGTACTGTGCTGAGGTCAGGGTGCCTGGTGCTAGGGTTTCACTAAGAAGGAAGGATCCCTGTTAGTGCTATGATTTAGTGCTCATGTGCCAAACAAAAAGGTAGGTAGATGGGACCCACTAGCCACTTAGAGGGAGAAAGACGCGTCAGTCTCCCTCCAGAAAGATCTGCTGCCTTGGAAACCTTAAGGGGGCAATTCTGCTTGGTCCTATGAGGCTGCTTTGAATCTGAATCAACTGCAGTGGGTTTTTGGCTTTTTATTAACTGTGACCCGGCAGCAGTTGAGGACTTTGCTCATAGTCGGGTCAATGAAATCCATAAGCCTGTGGAGTTTGAAGTGCCTTTGGGCACTTTGAGAGTCACAGAGCTTAGTTTTTCACATGAGCACAAGTGTATCTTAAAGAATAGTTGTATTCTTGAACAGTTTTATGGAAATTAACTTTCATTTCTTTCTGAAATGATATATATCTTTTTACTTGACTATAATTGGAGCTAGACTTTGTCTTCACTTACGATTACTCATCCTAAATGCTCCTTCATTCAAAAACCCGTTGAGGGCCTCATACGTGACAGCTCCTTGTGGAGGCAAGAGGGGAGAGAAGCTAATTTTGTCGAACTGATTTCATGGGGTTTGTGTGTTGCAGATTGTTAACTACTTTCAAGCTGGCCTTTGACTCATGGTGATTGGACTCTGGATTTTCATGTGATAATTTTTTTAGAAGTAGATGGCTAGGCTCCCCGCCAGTGCATCTTAGTGTGGAAACCCCATGGAAGCCTGTTCCGCACCACAGAAACACACAGCCTTCCCTGACAGATGGGGTAGTGGCAGCGTCTGAGGTGTAGTGGCCTGGAATCAAACAGGGGTCTCCCCATTGGAAAGCCAATATCTGCCACTGAACCCCCATGGGGGCTTACGTTCTAGATATAATTTATAATCAAATTTCTCATGCGAACGTACTGTCAAGTAGGCAATGAATGACTGTCGACCACGTGTCTTGGTTTTCTTGAATCTGGATTTGGAATTGGAAATCCAAGACCAATCTTGACCCTCTAGAATAAAGAGGGAACATTCGAGTGACAGGGGATGGTGGCCTTCTGTGTGCAGCATCTCCACAGACTGGAAGTCTAGAGCCATTCCGAATGCAGGGGCAGCGGAGGCCTTTCTAAACCCAACGAGGGAATCTGCCAGGAGAACTGCTGTTGGATGCAACCTGCAGCTGTGACTCCTTTTTAAAAATTTGTTTTGGACCTCCCTCATGTATTCTTATTATTTTTGGAATAATAATTTTGTGGTTGAGCATACACTCAGCAGGACATAAAGCAATTCAGCCATTTCTTTTTGGGCACTCCAATGGCATCAAAGGCATTCTTTGAGTTGTGCGGCCATTCTCACGCCCCTTTCCCTAGTTTGCGCCTCCTAATCATTTCTCAAGACTTGCGGAGGTTTCTGTCTCATTGTTCAAGTGGCTGCTGTCAATTGAGCCCCAGATGGACAAAGCTCAAGCGAGCACAATGTTCAAGGCAGGCGAGCTTAAGTGATGAAGCTACATAAACTAATCTGTGGTTTTAAGAGGACTTCAGGGGATGTTTTTGAATAAAGGTTTAAAGCCGACCGGGGATTGGTCCACCCTCCGCTTTGTGTGGCGCTCATTTGAAATTAGTGCAGCAGTTGCTTAGGCGGCGTTGCTGGGCGCCTTCCTCCCCGCCATCCTGCGAGGCACTTAGAGGAGAAGACAGGCTTGCGGAGCCCCATCTCCACGCAGGTAGGTCTGTCACTCAGGTTGGAGTTGGCGACTGTTGACATTTCTATTTTTTTAATCTTTTTTTTTTTAACATTTTATTAGGGGCTCATACAACTGTTATCCCAATCCATACACACATCAATTGTGTAAAGCGCATTTGTA
>NW_022103917.1:8191092-8217607 GCF_000313985.2 Echinops telfairi
GAACTGTCAGTCCCGTTGTTTTCTCCTTCAGATTGTTCATCCTCCAGCCTGTCCTATCCAGACAGGCCTGCGGAGACAACATGCATAAAAACAAGACAGAGCAAAACCAAGCAACAATGTACAACAAAACAGCAGACTGTTGACATTTCTGACGCGAGTCTCGTAGTCCTCATACTCACAGCTTGAGTCTCTCCTCATGGAGAGGTCTAAACTTAATAGTACTTCGAGTGTGATGTTGGAACCCTGGTGGTATAGTGGTTATGAGCTGGGCTGCGACCCGAATGGTCGGCAGTTTGAAACCACCAAGAAAGACTGGGCTTTCGACTCCCATAAACAGTGACAGTCTCGGAAACCCACAGGGGCCTCTTTTTTTCCCCTTTCCTATTTTTAAAAAATGTTTTATTGGGGGCTCATACAGCTCTTATCACAATACATGTATGCATCCATCCACTGTGTCCAGCACATCTGTACATTTGTTGCCATCATCATTCTCAAAACATCTGCTTTCTACTTGAGCCCTTGGTATCAGCTCCTCATTTTTCCCTTCCCTCCCACACCCTCCCTCCCTCACCCTTGAAAATTTATAAATTATTATTATTTTGTCATGTTTTACACTGACAAATATCTCCCTTTACCCACCTTTCTGTTGTCTGTCCCCCAGGGAGGGGGTTATATGTAGATCATTGTGATCGGTTCCCCCTTTCTCCCTGCACCTTCCTCTTCCCCTCCTGGTATTGCTACTCTCATTATTGAATCTGAGTGGTTTATCTGCCCTGGATTCCACAGGGGACTCTTATGAGCCAGCATTGACTTGATGGCAGTGAGTTTGTTTTTTGGTGAGTGTGTCGTGTAGTGGTTATGCTCTGGATTGGGCTAACTGCAAGGTCAGCAGTTCGAAAACACCAGCTGCTTTTCTGGAGAAAGATGAAGCTTACAACTCCAGTAATTAGTTAACAGTTCTGGAAACTTACAGGGGCACTTCCACCCTATCATGACTTGGCATGTACTAGATGGCAGTGAGGTTTTTGTTGTTATTGTTGTTTTGGTTTTTTTTTTTTAAATGTGTAGGGCATCTATACACACTTTATAGGAGAAGACAAGGAAAAAACAAAGAGGGCATTGGGTGTTGATATGGGATGCAACCAACCTTCTGGTTAGTAGTCGGGTACTTAACCAGTACATTATTGTCTATATGTTTCCAAAGCTCAGCCTGTTTATAAACCCTAGTGTTCTTCAATTGAAAAAAGGCTGTATTTTTTTTCCCCCCCGGCTAGACCAGAGCATGTACACGGGTACAGATAAGAGCTGGAAACACATGGAATCCAGGACAGAAAAACCCCTCAGGACCAATAATGAGAGTGGCGATACCGGGAGGGGAAGGGGAAGGTGGGAGGAGAAAGGGGGAACTGATTACAGGGATTTACATATAATCCCCTCCTAGGGGGACAGACAACAGAAAAGTGGGTGAAGGGAGGCATTTGTCAGTGAACGACATGAAAAAATAATAATTTATAAATTATCAAGGGCTCAGGAGGGAGGGAAAAAATGAGGAGCTTATATCATGGACTCAAGTAGAAAGAAAACGTTTTGAAAACGATGGCAAAAAATGTTCAAATGTGCTTGACACTATGGATTGTGATAAGTTGTATGAGCCCCCAATAAAATGATTACAAAAAAGAAAGAGGCATTTTTCCTACACATACCAAACATTTCCAAGTTAAGAACAGCAAAAACATTTTCCTATATCGAAGGCTATGGAGCACAGTGGGAGCCCCAAACCCATCTGCAAAACCAATCTTACTCTAGTTAGCTTAAGCTGCTGGCAAATTCCCACTAGCCGTAGACAAGCGTTTCAAACAGCCTTACTATCAGACATAAATCATTGTAACCTTGATTATGCTGGATCGAACTTGATCCTTGGTCACCTGACCACCTTATTGACCCAACCTGAATTTGTTCTAGGTGTCAGTATCTCTGGCGTGTTCCATGACAAAAATGTCTTCCTTGGCTTTTAAAATATTGACTGTGGTCTTTTCTTTCTTAATCATTATTTCTATTTGTATCTGTATCTTATTATTATGTTATCCTTACCACATTATTTTGATTTTGGTTTTTTAATTGTTTCTGTTGAGTTTCCCAGTTTGTGAAGCACAGAAGGAGTGCGTGGATGCATAGAGATAATAACTGATGCAAGGGTTTAGGGAGTTATAAGGGTGGGAGGTGAGGCTAGGTAGGGGGCGGGGATTTTGGGAGTAAACAATGAAGGCAGGAGCGGGTAGGGAGCACTAGAACTGATTGTATTACACAACTCATTTTAAAAGCAATTGAACCATGGGGAGGGGGGTGTCCTAAAATGAATTATGATAATTATTGTACAATTCTTATTGATACAACTGAATGATTCATCTATTGAATTGTAGGATATGTGGATTAGGTGCCAATAACAATGTACAAAAGAGAAGAGTTAGACAGTCTTGGAAACCTACCGGGGCAGGCCACTGTGAGACAGCATGGCCTCCATGTGAGTGAGGTTGTTTTGAGAGGGTTATGGCAAGAGAGGTTGGTGGGAAATGGGAAGAAAAAAGTGGGTTTTTTCCTCCATCGAAGCTAGGTTCAATATGGTAATTATGTTTTCTCGCAGGCCCACAACAACCTATTTAATAATACACAAGGTGACTGTAACAAGGAGGGGTGGTGGTGTAGTGAGTTACGTGATGGGCTGCTAGCTAACCACAAGGTCAGCAGTTTGAAATCACCAGGCATTTTAAGGGAGAAAGATGAGGCTGTCTATTCCTGTAAAGTTACAGCTTCTGAAACCCAAAGGGGCAGGTCTACCCAGCCCAAGAAAGTCACTATGAGTCGGAGTTGATTTTTTGTTTGTTTGTTTGTTTATTGTCAGGTCCTAGTGGTGTCCTGGTGGCACAGTGTTTCATCAACCAACTGAATGATGTGCCATTTGAAGCCACCAGTTGTCCCACGGGAGAAAGATGAATTAGGCTGCTTCTGTAAAGATTATAGCCTGGAATCGCTATGGGGCAGTTCTAATCTGTCACATGGGGACACTTTGGGTCAAAAGTGACTCAGTAGCACACAACAATGACAACCACAACGATCACCTTGGGCTGTGGTACTCCAGATCCCTTTGTTGTGATTCTACACAGTCCAGCACATTTCTAATTATAATTTGGTCTACCGTACAGATTTCTCTACTGGGAGGGAGTGCTCTGTCCAGTCCTCTGGTTTATTAGGAAAAATTCATAGATTGGCATTCGGTATATGCATTGACCTCTTGTGAGCTTGCTTACTATGAGTCGATTCTCAAGAGACTCGAAGACCTGAACCATGGAGACTCGGACCAGAGACCACCTCGCACTACACAGCAGTGGTAAGGTCTAAATTGGAATGGGAGTCCAGGTCTTCTGGCCTCATTCATACGAAACCAAACTCTGCTGTTGAGTCTGTTCTCCCTCATAGCGCCCCTATAGGACAAAGAATACCTGCCCTATAGGATTTCAAGATTGTAGTCCTTACCGAGGGGCCCTAGTGGTGTGATGGTGAGCTAAGTGCTCAGCTGCTAACTGAAAGATCAGTTGTTCAAACCCACCAACCACTCTGCAGGATAGAGAGATGGCAGCCTGCTGCTGTAAAGATTTATAACCTTGAAAACCCTAGGGGGCAGCGATACCTTACCCTATTGGGTCCCTGGGGCCCTGGTGCTGTAGTGGGCTACACCATGGCCTGCCAACCTCAAAGTCAGTAGTTTGAAACCACCGTGTGTTCCATGGGAGAAAAATGAGGATTTCTACTCCAGTAAAGATGTACAGTCTGGCAAAGTCACAGGCGCAGCTCGACTCTGCCCTATAGCACCGCTGTGAGTCGAAATCAACTGGATGGCAGCAAGTTGAAAAAAAATAATTTTTAAAAATAGAGTCACGAAGAGTTGAACTCAGTGGCGATGGGTTTGATTGATTGATATTGGGAGGGAGGGTAATACTTTATGGAAGCAGACTGCCACATAGTTCTCCCATGGAGCGGCTAGTGGGTGCCAGCCTATTGATCAGCAGCTGAGCGCGTAACCACGTTGTCAGGGCTCCCCTTGACCCTCCCACAGGTGCTCTTTTCAACGCACTGTATCTTATTGTAGTTACATACACAAGCCAGATCTTGTTCCAGAAACTGCTGGAATGGAGAGAAGGGGAGGAGGCAAGAACAGAATAGAGAGCCGGGTTTACTCTCTTGCATTTGCTCGGTATTAAAATAGAACAGTTATTATTTAATACCAGGCAGGGCACAAATGCCATCCACTGCACTCTAGTAAGTGGAATACCAACGGGTAATTGAGTCCAATTGCAGAGCTAAGAGCCTTATTTGTTGCTGACTTTGTGACTGCTTTTAGTAGGAGTTACATGGAAACATCCCAGCTCGCATTCACAGAGCCAGGAGTGCTGCCACCCAGGGACATATGACTAAGCAACTCAGATTGGCTTGCTCTGTTGCACTATGTAATGACATTGCCCCCAAGCTTCAGTGGTTCCCAGAGACTGGGTACTCAGCTGTGAGAATTAGACAGTGTGATTTAAGATGAGCTCAGTTTACTTTAAGATTTTGTTCAAGAACATTAATCAAGAGGGGGAGAGCTGGAATGTTTCTGAAATATTTGGAATCCGTTGGAAGGAGCCAGAAGCAAGTTATGAATCACTTGCTTTTCAGTTGATTAGATGTTGTGGCTTTCAGAACCTTTGACTGATGGAACCTACTGTGTGTGGTCATCTCAACCCTGAAATGAACTTGAAACATAAGTTGATTGGCTGGCACTGTACAAACGTTAGTTATCTAGATGGAACTGTTTGGTTCTGAACTAGAACAGGGCAGGGCTCCTCGTCATATCTAGGATGTGGCTGGGGCTGTGTCTTGGTTCTTTAAGGAGACTAGCCCACAAAGCCTACAAGTGGATGCCTTCCACAAACAGAAATGTTGTCCTTTTATAGTTTTGAGAGGTTAGAAATCGAATTTCAGAGCCCCGGCTCTGGGGGAATGTTTTCTTTCTATGTCAGCTCGGGAGGAAGGTCCTTGACTTATTTCTACATCTGTGGGCTGGCATTCCCTGGAAAAAATCTAGGCACTCTGTGCTCTCTTCGTGTGTCTTCCAGTTCCAGGAGGGTCTCAGGGTCCAAAGGCTGCAGTCTTTGCCAGACTCTTCTTTTCTTCATGACAGTGACTCCCTCGGATCTCTGCTATGACTCTCTCATCTCTTGGAAAAAAAATATATATTCAGGCCAGATCCCAGCTTACATCCAATCAGGCCTATGACCTGAGTAAGGGTGGTGATTTAAATGGGGGTGGAGTCTGGGGGATGATGAACCGCCTAATACTGCCTCTTTAACAGAATAAACATAACCTAATCCTCTTTAACATAATCTAATATTGCCTCATTAGCCACTGACCTGAGGTTTGGATAGAGGAACCCATAACAAAATGGAAGATAATTGTACAATACTAGGAATCATGGTCTAGAATATTTGGCGTGTGGGGGGACATACTTCAATCCATAAGAGGTCGTGACTGGTTTATTCAGGTGATTCGAGCATGATGTCAAAGAAGGCAGAGTGCAGAAGGTCATTGCAAGTGACCTTTAGGTTTTCCCTGTAACCACAATCTGCCACTCGCCACCCCCACTCACAGGCAAGTAGTCTGTCATAAATGTGACCAATGGCTCTCAAGGTGGCACCAGATGAATAGGAGTAGCTCAGGGCAACCCCATTTCGTGTTGCTGGCAAACAGGATCAGGTGCCTGCTGGGATGGGGCTGTCCCTTTGCATGGGGTGGACAGCACAGGAATTCGGCAAGGCCCTGCAGAGACAGTCGCCACATCTGGGCCACTTCTTTGGCCACAGTGATTTGGATTTGCTAGTTTAGATTTTAGCGCTTGTCACCAACTTGGCGCACATGGTACAACTGCTGCGTGTATTGAAGCAGCTAGGGGTTTCTTTTTGTTTCATTCTCTTTCGGTGTTACAGAAAGGGTTATGTTGGGTGCAGGGCTACAGTGTCTCCCAGGGCACATTTTCTATTTTTTTTTTTTTGGCGGGTACTTTACTGGTTCCATCCTACAAGATCTCTTCAAAAGTGTTCAAGAACAAGGCTGTTACTTTGAGGGCTAAGGTGTACCAGAGCCAAGCGGGGGTATTTTCCGTTGTCTCCTCCTCCGATGCATGTGCAACGTGGACGTGGAGGAAGCAAGACCGAGGAAGAATTGTAGTGCCGGTGAAGAGCAGAGCACGAAAGCACCATAGACTGGCCAACGAGCCAACAGATCTGTCTGGGAAGAGGTCCCGCCGGAATGCGTCTTCGAGGCAAGGACGGTCAGGCTTCACCGCATGGACTTTGCACATGCCGTCAGGAGAGAGCAGTCCCATTCTGTCATACATCAGGTTGACACCCACCACCAACATCACACTCTTGAGAAGTTCTAATGTTGCAGGGTTGACGGGCACAGCTGCTAAAGGAAAGGTCCCTGGTTCGAAAACCACCAGCCACTCCTCAGGAAAAAAATGAAGCAGTCAGCTTCGGCAAAAAGGGCAGCCTTGGAAACTGCTGGACAGTTCTATTCTGTCCTATGGGGTCACTTCGAATCGGAATCCATTTACGGATTCTTTGGGTTTTATTGTTTTTGGCTCCGTGACACAGTCACTCCTTCAGAGGACTCACGGGCAACAGAGAGAAATAATCATAGCACATCGTGGGCTTGCTGGCAGACTGAGGTGCAATGAATAAAAACATGTGTGGTTGTTACGTGCCGTGGCGCCAGCTCTGACTCACAGCAATCCTCTAGATGGCAGTAGCAAGCGTTGTCCGGTCTGGGCCATGCTCACAATTGTGGGTCTGCTTGAGTCCTTTGTTGCAGCCACGGTGGCAGTCCGTTTCCTGGAGGGTCTTGCTCTTTTTCGTGGACCCTCTACTTTACCAAGCTGCGCGTAGCCTGTTCCAGGAACCAGGAGCCTTGGTGGTCTTATAGTTAAGGGTTGGGCTACAAACCACGTGATCAACAGTGGGACCCCACCAGCTGCTCTGAAGGAGAAAGATAAGGTAATCCATGGGGGGCAGTGCTACCCTGTCCAACAGGGTCGCTATGAGTTGGCGTTGACCCCATGGCAGTGAGGTTGGTGGTTGGTTGGATTTTCTTGGGCCTGATCTCTCCTTATAACATGGCCACAGTATGTGAGATGAAGTCTCGCTGCCCTTGATTCTTTTTTGTTGTGTGTTTGTACATTTCATTCAAACTTTTCAATAGGCAAAACTTCCACATGGGTCAAACTACTTTCAGCCCCGTCCTTTTCCATCCCGTTCCTCTCTCCATGCTTCCTTATGTACCCCATTTCATTATTTAAAATAATTACTATAAATTGAGTGAACGTTTACAGAGTAGATTAGTTTTCCTTTCCTTTCTTCCCTAAGTAGAATTCCCAGGGATAGCAATTGATTTTATTAAGTTAGTACTCCAATTATTTTTTAATGGTTACACTTTTAAAAGCCAGCAACATTCCATTTCAAGTTCAATACTCTCCTGCCATAGACTTGGTTCTGACTCAGCAACTCTATAGGACACAGTAAAACTGCTCCTTCAGGGTTCTAAGACTAAATCTTTTTAAAAAATGTGTTTGATTGGCATGTAATTCACACACCATACAATTTAATCATCCAATCATATTAAGAAGAGTTGTACAATCACTACCACGGTCAAATTCAGAACATTTTCTTCTTGTTAGCTCCCCACTTCCCTCCAATCTCCCCAGCCATACTCCTAGGTAATTATGAATTCAGATACTGCCTGTATAGATTTACCTACCCTGGAGTTCATATACAAAAATCATACAAAACACAAACAAGAAACCAATAAACAAACTCAACAATAGTGACAAAACAAAACAGAAAAATTTTAATCAAAAATTAAGCAGAATATACTAAAAACTGTAACAAATTTATGAGAGTCAGAAGGGAGATCAAATGATAAGATATTACATTTTTAACAGTTGTATTGGCACTTCATCCACATATATAACTCAATAATTCAATCAAAGTTATTATTACATTTTAACCTAACTACGTTTGCCCCAATCGACTTTACAGCGCTCTCTGTCTGACAACAAAGCTATTCGCGTCCCAGGACTAGGATCAGAGGGGATCCACTTGAGGTTTAATCCATGTGTAGACCCTGCACGTGGATTTGGGACTACCACTATCATCCAGAGCCTTCTGCAAACCAATGATACATAATTTGAGCTCTGAAACCATTCCCTTCTTAGATTTAAGATTTTATTATTTATAATCCTTGCATCACACAGGCTACTGTGCTTCTTCCATGTGGTCTTAGTTGATGTTTCAGTTAGATGGCTGCTTGTTTTATGACAAGCCCTTAAGACATCAGACATTCTTCTTCTTTTTAAATCATTTTATTGGGAGTTCTTACAGATAGCACAACATTCCATAGTTCAATCACATCAAGTTGTGTTGCACAATTGCTACCACAATCAGTTTCAAAACATTTTCTCTCTTCTTGAACTCCTTGATTCAGCTCCAATATAGTCATCAAATTCTATCAGCTCTCCATTCCCCCCTTCCTCCCCCTCTCTCTTCCCATACTCTCAGGGAGCCATCACTCCTCTTTCTGTTTCTGATGGGTTATCTATCTTGACTTTCATGTAAGATTCAAATAAACATGCATACATCTAACATGATTAATGAGGTAAAACAAATAAAAACCCTAATAGTAATGGGAGGAAATATTAAAGAACTAGAGGATAGTTATGTGGTTCATCAGTGCCAAGCCACACCCTGAATTTATCATCCCTTCCATGTGTCCATTCTGAGAGGGACTGTCAGACACTATTCTTTCTGATAGCTGGGCACCATCTGTTTTCTTCACCACACTTTGATTTAGCACTTGTATCTTCATTGATCTCTTTATGAGGGCAGGTATTGAGCAGGGCCATGTCATAAGAATTAGTTGTTCTTAGATTGGGGCTAGAATGAGTAAACATTCATTCATATATCCATTGTTTATATATGTCTCTAGTTCACTTTAGAGACATCATTATGTTTTTTGAAATTAAACCATTTTATCGGGGGCTCTTACAGATATTATAACAATTCATACTTATATCAAGCAAACTTGTACATATGTTGCCATCATCATTTTCAAAACATGATCTTTCTACTTGACCCATGGGGCATAAATTAATTCCACTAATAGTGTCATTAATTTAGCCAATACTATAGAATTTAAAACATTGTTGAGAAAAGGAAATTATAAAAATATAGGCCAGCTTTAGACCCCTAGACATGAATTGTTGACTTGTACAGATTCAACTCTTAAGCGATGGGACAATTATTTACACAAACAATGGAGGTTGGTGATAGGGCAATCCTTTCTTTCCTTTTTTTTTTTTTGAGTTTTAAAGACGAAGAAGAGGCCAGGCAGGAGAGGCAAGGGGAGGGGTGCTCACCCACGGAAAGCCAAGTTCCTAGGGGCCCTCCCTCTAGGGAAATACTTTCAATAACACTCATTCACAAGGGCAGAACACACCAAGTCATGTCATAATAAAGCAAGGAGGGCATTAAAATAGTAATCATATGGTAGTTCCTGGCCCCCATTTATTGGGAACCCTCAAAGCAAGAGATCCAAACCAAAGTCTAACAACCACCAATTCTATAGCCTTGGGACAGTAGTCATAGTCCAAGTGAGTATGTCAGTTCCTTTAATCTGCTGCGGGGGAGCATGAGGTAAAGCCCAGTTTGCTTTGTTGGGTATCTGCATCGATCCTTCTGGTGTGGCCTATCTAGGATGTTTTGTGAATTAAAAGGACAGAGTATAAAACCCCAGTAGTCTATAGCACATGGCCTGGGACTGGATAGAAACTAGGTCAAAGGTGTCCAATTAGGAACATCGTGCTGGTGTATTTTCCCCTTGGGTTTTATATAAGTAGTGTTAAGTATTTTCCTCGTCCTCGTCCGTCCTCGTCCTCCTCCTCGTCGTCCTCCTCCTCCTCCTCCTCTTCTTCTTCTTCTTCTTCTTCCTCTTCTGTGTTTTCTTCTTGATGGCAGGTTGCTCCACTCAGTTTATACACCAACAGAAGTGTAATCACCTTCCCCAAGACATGCATGCTCCGCTCCCCTCCTCTCCCCTTCCCTTGACTTGAAGTTTCAATAAGATTCGCTTTATCACTTTGGTTGGCTTGTCTCTTGATTTGGGGTGACCTTAGCCCTGGTGGCGTAGTGGTTACACTTTGGACTGTTGACTGCAAGGCCAGCAGTTTGAAACCACCAGCTGCTCCATAGAGTAGAAAGATGGGATTTCTACTCTTATAAAGAGTTGTCATCTTGGAAACTCACAGGGGCAGTTCTACCCTGTCCTACGGGGTTGCTATGAGTCCACATAGACTCAATGACAGTTAGCTAAAAAAATCTGTTTATTAAGAGAGCTAATTTTGAGGATGCCAGACATCATCATTAGTCAATGGTAGCTACATTTATTAAGATTAGTGAATGAATGGAACAAGGTTTGGGGGTTTATTTTCCACTCATGTTCTTCCTTCTTTTTGCTTAGAGAAAATGTCATAGAATAACATATATGTTGAAATTGCGTGCTCCAAAAAAGAACTATTTGTAAAGTCATAAAAATATTAACTTATGTGCTGTTTATCCTGGCAGACTCCCCAACACTTCAGAATCAGCACCTGGTGTTTAGTGGATGGAAAATAGGTTTTGCTGTCATTGTGGATATCCAAAATAGAAAAATGTGGGGAAACATTTGAAAATTACAGGTCCCATTTCATCTGCTGATGTAGGACTGGCTTTTAGGCTGGCTATATGTGGAACCCAGGAGCCCTGATTGCGTAGTGATTACTTGTTTGGCTGTGATCTCCAAGATTAGCAGTTTGAAGCCACCAGAGGCTCTGTGGGAGAAAGAGGAGGCTTTCCACTCTTGTTAGGAGTTCCACTCTTGGAAACCCACAGGGGGAGTTCTACCCTGTCCTATAGGGTCGTTATGAGTTGGCATTGATTCAATGGCTGTGAGTTTTGTTTTGCTATGTTTTTAATTATGTGGCTCTCAGGTGCCCTGGTGACGTAGCGGGTTATGTGTTGGGCTGCCAACTACAAGGTCAACCGTTTGAACCCATCAGCCATGCCATGACAGAAAGATGGTGCTTTCTACTCCAGCCTTGGAAACCCCCAGGAGCAGTTCTACTCTGCCCTACAGGATAGCTGTGGGTCAGAATTGACTGGATGGCAGTGAGTTCTGGAGTTTGAGGGAACTTGCCAATGGAGCCCTGGTGAGTACTGGATTGAATTTGAGAACAAGCAAGCTGATCAGAAAATGAAAATAGGCACCCAGAGTCATTGCATCTGCTTGAGGCAAATTGTCTGGAACTGTGCACTGCACTGTCATTTGCCCAGTGACCCTGCTCTTTTCCCTGCAAGGCCACCCTATAACACTAGGAGTGATACAAGGAGTTGGAAGAGGCTGCTCGGGACCAGCAAAGGAGGCAAAGCCTGTGGGTTTTCATTTCAGGGTAATTGGAAGATCAGCTGGAACGACCAGCATCCTCCACTGTACCACATCCCCCCAAGCTCCATATAAAATGAGATTGGACATTCCACCCCACACCTTTCTTCCATGCATTTCAGATCGATTTCCTACTCAAATGAAAATCTTCTTGGAAGGGAAGGCAACAGTGGTTCTCGGTGTTAAGCCTTTGTGGGAACGAGGGGTGTGCGGCCAAGTTTAGAGATGAAGATGGGACATAACCCAGCTGGGAAAGAACAAGGGAGAATCCCTCCCTGTGTAGAGGGTGGGAAGAGAACAAGGGGCAAATAAGTTCCAGGAGAGGCCATTTTCCTGGCCCTCAGATGTAGAAAACTCGTGCCCATTTCCCTCCGCAAAGTCCTGACTTGCTAAAAGGTAACCCAAAAGCACACACTTCTGCAGCCTGTGATTTTCCAGGCACGGCCCTCTGTGCAAGTCTCACAGCCAGTTTAGCGTCTCTGGTATGTGACTTGAATCCCAGATTAGCTAAATTGTCTTTGCGTCCGGAGGTAGGTGGTATGGAAATGAGCTGGCTAGTTCCCATTGGATCTGTGAATGCTGGATGAATAGCAGGGTCCCCCCCTCCCCACTCATCCTATCTCGAATGTGACACAGACCAGAAAGAAGGGATCGTCAGCGTCTCAGAGTACTCCTGGATGGTTTCGGGGCACTGCTCCTGCAACCAAATGAGGCAAAATTATAGTTACAACAAGGAACACTCTGTCCTGGGTAAGCAGTAAGGGAGACAGAATAAACTCTAGGTTAGATTACAAATCCCAACCCGACCCATTCATTCGTTTATATGTAACAGTTTCACTGACATATACAGTTCACACAGCCTGCATTTCACATTCATAAGAGTTGTGCAACCATCACCACCATCAGTTCCAGGGCATTTCTTACTTCTTGTGCTCGTTGTTGCTAGCTCTCTGTATCCCACCTGCCTTCTCTGCTGTGTCCCTTTGAAACTGTTATGCCAGTTTTTGTTTTCTCTATAGGTTTACCTATCCTGGGTGTCATGTACAGAAGAACATACAAAATCAAAACCAAACTCCGACAAGTAGCCCTGCCACAATGACAGAATGAAACAGAGAGAGACTTCATTCGACAACAAAGTCGAAAATATTAAAAGCTGGAACAATTATGCATTAGATCAAGAGGAAGGCCAAATGGCAAGGTGTCACATTTTGACCTAGCTACAAGTACAGTAATCCACCCTACAATGCACCCTGTGTGCCAACAAGAGGAGATTTACCTGAGTCTTAGTCCGAGTGGGGGACCTTCTGAATGGGTTTCGGGCTTTCATAGCCTTCTTCCAACCAGTTGCTTAGAATTTAGGCTGTAATCTTGTTCCCTTCTCCGGGTTTGTTTTTTGTTATTTACAATTCTTCGATCACATAGGCTGGTGTGCTTCTTCCACGCGGATTTAGGTGAGCGTTCACTTAGATGGCTGCCGGTTTTAAGACAAGCCTTTAAGATCCCAAATGCTATTCTTTCTGATAACCAGACACTATCTGGTTATTTCACCATACTTTTCCATAGCACCATATGTTCAGTGATCACTTCATGGGGCAGGTATTGAATAGGGCTGTGTCATAAGAACAAATTACAGTGAACCCTCGTTTATCGCGGTTAATCGGTTCTAGACCCTACCATGATAAATGAACTTCGCGAAGTAGGATTCCTTATTTGTAAATCAAATATTTTCGTAGTTAGAGCATAGAGGACATGAAAAACACCCTTTAGTCACCATTACACTCGTATTACCCAATTTATTAAACGAAAAAGGGAAAATACAGTAAAACATTTTGGACGTTACAATTATCATTTATTATTTATTATATTACTTATGGCATCTAGTTTACAGTATTACGACTTGTCACGATGCGCTTTGCTTCCTTGTTGAAAGTGAAAGTAGCCGTAGCACGGATTTTTTTTCCTCTTTACGGATGGAGCGAACGGAAGACTCATTCAAGTCGAAATGGCGTGCAACCTCCACGATTTTCTTGCCATCTTTGATCATATCCAAAAGTTTTACCTTTTCCTGGATGGTGAGCATCTTCCTCTGGCGCTTATTTTTATTGTCAGAAGGCTTAGAAGAAGCAGCTCGTTTAGGAGCCATCATAGGGCTTAGATAACATTTCTTAAAAATCGCAATTACAGTACACTGTACAAAAGCAAAAATCCATCTGATACGTAGCTCCGATACGTAGCGATGCAGACAGAAGCGTGTACAGCATGAGCCAATCAGTGGCAGTAATGACAGAGCATGCGCTGTTACGCAAAAACCGCGATAGAGTGAAGCCGCGGAAGTCGAAGCGCGAAGTGGCGAGGGTTCACTGTATTCTTAAATTAGGACTATGATTTTATGCAAACTCAAAATCCACTCATATATCTATGGTTTATATCTGTTTCTGGTTCACTTTAAAGACAGTATTTTGCTGAAAGACATTATAAATGATCCTCAGGGGGCATATGGTAGTTCTATTGATATTACTATTATTTAGCCAGATATACAGAATTTAAAATAGTGTGGAGAAAAGGAAAGTCTGCATGTATAGGACAGTTCTTAGATGGTCGATTTGTACAGATTAACAACTTAGGTGACTGGACACTATCTGCACAAACAATAAAGTTTGGAGACAGGGCAGCACTTTCCATCATGTTTATTCATAAAGGGAGAACTGAATAAATGCATACAAGACAAAGAGAGTATGGAAACAGTACGTATATGGATGGTAGTCTTGGGTAGTCATTTACTGGGCATTCTCCAGGCATGAATTTTGAACCAAAATCCAATGACTTCCTCATCCATAGCCTTGGGATAGCAGTCTTTTTTTTGGGGTGGGGGGCTGGGGTGGATAGCAGTCTTGCTATTATATTTTTTTAAAAGTCTATACATATATATTTTTTTAATCCTCCATTGTGATCAAATTGATTTTGACTCATAGGGCAGAAGACAATGGTTTCCAAGACTGTCATTTTTACTGAAGCATCGTTTTTCTCACTGAGCAGCTGGTGGGGTTCAAGCCACAGCCCTTTCAGTTAGCAGCCAAGCACCGAACCACTGCACCACCAAGGCTCCCTATAGCCACGTTGATCCTATATAGGGTTGCCGAGTTTGCAGATCCTTTTCCAGGAACAGATAGTCTCATCTTTCTCCTAATTTGCAGTCAGCAGCCAGCCCAACACTTACTCTGCACCCGACACCAAAACCAAGCTCGCTGCCATGGAGTCAATGCTGACTCACAGCAGCCCCCTGTGGGTTTCCAGGACTGTAACTGTTTACGGGAGTAGAAAGCCCAGTTTTTCTCCCTCGGAGCTGATAGTGGTTTCGAACTGCCGACCTTGTGAATCACAGCCCAACACTTAAGCATGACACCACCAGCGCTCCATCAGCAGTAATAATGGCATTACTTTATTTTAAGTAAATCAGCATCTTTCTTTTTACACGCAGTTGGGGGGCTTCAGTCATTTTCAAGGTGAAGGCAAACATTCATTGATGACAGGAAGAGTAGATCTGTGAATCGCAGTGTGGGCGCATTGGAGGAGGCTCACATTGTGATTATTGCTAGGCGATGTCAAGTCAGTTCCAACTCATAGCGACCCTTTGTACAAGAGCAAGAAACGCTGCCAGGTCCTGCCCCATCCTCACATGGTGATGTTAAAGGCCTCTGTTGCAGCCACTCTGTCAATCCATCCCACTGAGGCTCATATTAGCATATTTCCTCCTCACTGACCTCGCAAAGTGTGGGGGGAGGGAATACTATACATTTTCGTTTGACAGACATTTTGGTCTTCAAGACCATGTATAAAAGAGATACAGATTTGTCTTGACTCCGAACCTAGAAGATTTGCAGATTAGAAATGCACCGAATGACTCTACAAAGAGGCCCTTGACAGTCTTAGGTCCATTACCGATCAGGTCCCCTATGGATCTGTTTTCTTTCTTTTTTTTCTCTGCTGTCACATAGGTTTATTTCTCTTTCGGGATGTGTGTTGACTGTGGTTTCCCTGTGGATCAGTTCCTGCTCTAGTCTACATGTCTCCTGCCCCCTGAAAATCAGACGCAGGAAACAGTAATACGGCCATGTAGCTGCTCTTTGGATTTCTGAACCGGAGTGGCCATGTCCCTCACATTCACGGACCATACCCTGTTTCCCAAAAGTAAGACATCCCCCTAAAATAAGACCTACTTAATTTTGCCTCTCGCTGAAATATAAGGCATCCCCCCAAAAATAAGACCTCCCCGAAAATAAGCTCCCCCCAAGTTACCGTAACTCTGGATTTCGGACCATAGCGGCAGGTGCCGCTGTGTAGCTCAATATTGGCCACAGTGCAGCCGGAGCAGACAGGAAGTGCGAGGTCTCCTTTAATAAAACAATAAACACGAAACAGCCACATGACAGCCGAAAACCGTAAAAATAAAATAAAATAAAATAAAACAATAAACAATAAGTGTGTACCGTATTCTTCTTCATGGAAACATAAGACATCCCCTGAAAATAAGACCTAGCGCATCTTTGGGAGCAAAAATTAATATAAGACACTGTCTTCTTTTTGGGGAAACTGACTAGCAAACCACCAGCTCAAGCCTAATTTTGTTGGGGCAGGCACTAAGTCCTTTGGGTCTGGAGCGTGCTGGGGAAACCTCAAGGCTGGTGATCTCGTGTCCACATTATCAATATGTACTCGGCATCTCTACAGCAGCGGTTCTCCACCTTCCTCAGGCCGCAACCCTTTCATCCAGGTCCTCATGTGCTGGTGACACCCCGCCCCCCCCCCCCCCAACCATAGCATTATTTTCGTTGCTACTTCATCACTGTCATTTTGCTACTATTATGAATCGGGTGACCTCTGGGAAAGGGTCGTTCGACCCCCAAAGGCGTCGCGACCCACAGGCTGAGAACCGCTGACCTACAGCAACAAGGAAATGACAATTCAACAGAATCGGGCCCAGATTTGCATTCTCAGTATCCGATTTCTCAGCGATCAGGAGCCAGTTAGCCGTCCAGGCCTAGAGGCTGCGTCCCTGGCGCTTGAGCGTGTAGGCCACGTCCATGGCCGTGCTCTGTATAGGGTACTGCGTCGCCAATGAAAGCTTTGAGAACTCCGTGGTTCTCCTTATAAATAAGACCCGGCATGCACTTGACACTGCCACACCAAGCGAGGCGGCGGATGGCCGGCTGGGCGATGCCCTGGATGTTGCGAGGCACCGTCCCCTCCTTTGCCACGTCCAGACAGGATTACTGTAGCGCCAATCCGAATCACCTGCTGGATCTGTTTTCTTCAAGAGATTTGTAGACATCCTGGAAGGACGGGGGTTTTAAAGGGAGACTTTCCATCCTGAAGGTGGGTGTAGTGTGTCCCATGGAGATGTATAGCAACCTCATTAGCAAATAAACAGATTGTGCTGGTGCTTGTCAACGCTTGTAGTTTCAATGACATCTGAGACTAGAAGTCTCAGTGCCTTTTCAGACAGTGACTAAATGCTAAAATTCACGGTGGTATGCAAAACTACAGCTGATTGGTATCTTCACTAGGGATAAATAGCCAGAATGATGGCTGAGACTGGCCAAGTGAAACGCTGTATTTCTGGCGGGTTTTGCTGCCGAGAGCCTAGTTGTCCTCTCAGGCCAGGATAAATCCAGGCAGTGACTCAGGAAGTGAAGGTACCAGTGCACGTGCATCAGTGGAGAGGAGCAAGGCCACGCAGCAGAAACCAGGAAACACAGCTGGGAGCAAAAGGCAGACTGGAGCAGAGAGTTGGGGCCACGTGGACGTTGGGATCCTGGGTAGGTGGGATCCAATGGGTGGCGGTGGGGAGGAAGGGCAGCCTAGAGTCTAAACCAGATTCCATCTTCTCCTGTGTGGATGGTGGAGAACATTCTGCAGGTAGTGGGCAGTAACTTGTGCACACGTGTTTCCTGTAACTGGGCCGGGAGTATTGATAGGTTCAGGTCGGAAAGAGTGGGCCATTTCCTGGTAGGCAGTCCATTCTCGGCTTGGCTTTCATTTCCCATTACTACTTCTCTTGGACTCTCTGATGGCCCGCCTGCCACATGTCAGTAGGTGGCTCTGCTGCCGCTTTCATTTCTCCCCGAGATCTACACAGAGGGTCTCATCTTGGCTTTTACTCCCCCCCCCTCCTGAGAGCGGGAGGAAGTGGCCTTTTGATACTTTGGTTGGTTGAGTTGAATACTTAGGAGAATTTCACAGTTTCAATTTTCCTTCCTCCTAGGTGTTTGATCCTGAGGACCTCTATTTGGGGATCAATTTTCCCAAGGTTCTGAGTACTCTTCTAGCTGTCAACAAAGCAACAGAAGGTAAGAAAAGGCACCCAGGTCTGGGTGACATGTCTGATGACCAACTATGGCCAGGATTGTTCACTTGGTGTGAAAAGCTCCCCTTGCCCCGCACGTCAACCCCAGTGGGGGTCAAGTGCTTTATTGAGTTAAAGAGTTAGGATCCTGGAAACTCGCAGGAGCAGTGTCTGTCTTGTGCCCTGGAGTCGCTAGGAGTCGGCATCCTGAGTGGCAGTGAGGGCTTTGTCTCCGTTTCTGCGTTGACCACAGGTGTGGCAGGAGAAAGATGTGGCAGTCTGTTGCCAGAAAGTTTACAGCCCTGGAAATCCAATAGGGCAGCTCTCTTTTGCTTTATAAGGTTGCTGTGAGTTGGAACTGACTCGAAGGAGTGGGTTTAGTGCAGATGCCATTCTAATGTCCTTAACATAATGAGAAGAATTAAAAAAAAGAGTTCACCAACCAAATGAATATTTGACTAACCAAGGGGACAGAAAATATAAAGGAAAGGACCACTCCCTCTTTTCATGAAGTTTACAAAATATAGCTGCTACTTCTCCTTCTCTATGAGAGACCCCACCTTTTTCTCACACGTGTCCATGTCTGTGTCTATGTAAGGATTCCTGGTGGCACAGGGGTTGAGTGCTTAGCTGCTGACCAAAAGGTCATTGGTTTGGACTCACCATGTACTCTGTGCGAGAAAGAGGCGGCAGTCAGCATTTGTCAAGATTTGCAGCCTTGGAAACTCTATGCACTGGTTCTACCTTGTTCTAAAGGGTTGCTCTGAGTCAGAAAGGCCATCGAGAGTCTTGCACAGGAAATGGAACCCAGGGGTATAGTGAGAAGAATATCTGCTATTTATATTTTTAACGCCCACTAGATGGAACATAATAAATATAAATTCTATTAAGTGCAAAGATGATGATAAACGTGGAGTGTAATACCACTCCGTCTGTGATATAGTATCTTACTTACCATGGCGGAGTCATAACCGCAGGTAAAACAGGTTGAGTTTGATAGAGATAGCCCCGAGTGTCCAACAGCCAATGCATGGATGAACAAAAGGTGGTTTAACCCTACAATGGAATATTACTCACCCTTACGGAGAAATGAAGTTCTGATGTAGGCTACAATGTGGATGAACCTTGACAACATTATGGTGATGGGTGACCTAAGTCGGGCACGAGAGGACAAATATTAGAAAACCAGCATGACGTGAAATATCTAGAATAAGCAACTGCAGAGAGTCCAGTGTCTATTGGGGGTCCCAGGAGCTGAGAACAGGAGGGAGTGTAAGGCATTGCTTCAGTGGTACTCACTTTCTGTTTTGAAATGATGAGAAAATTTGGGAGACGGACAGACGTGACGGTGGCACAGCCTGGTGAATGTAAATGCCACTAGACGGGGCATGCACAATGTTTAACATGCTGCACTTTGGGTTATATAGACAGGAGGCTGTCCTAAGGGTCATGGGCAGTTTCACTTAATCTTTGAAATCACTCTGGATTCAGGTATTATGTTTTGGTCTGATTCCAAGTAAAGCAGTCTTGGTGACCAGTAGGGGACACAAGGTCAGCAATCTCCTCCCAGAAAGTGTTACAGTCTCGGAAACCACCCTGTCGTATGGGGTCCCGATGAGGCAGAAGTGACTCGATGGCAGTGAGTACGGTTTTGGTTTATGCTAGGTAAGCAAACTCAAGCTCACAGTTGCCCAGCTGGAGATTGAGTCATGGGAATGGAACTCAAACCCAATGAACTTGAGAGGTCTTAGATCCAACCTCAGACTCACTGCTCAGACCGGTGGTGTCCTACCAGGTGCTCCAAAGGACGTGGAAGATGTAGCCCCGCCTTTCAGAAAATGGCAGTCTATTTAGGGAGACTTTATTTATCCACAGGAAACAATTAGGAGAACAAGAGCAGACAATATAAAGGAGTGCCAAACAGGGTGGAGCATCTAGCAAGCGATCAAGCTATCGCACTTTTTAGTCAGAGGAGCGGTCTACTAGAACAATGCATGCAAAAATATTCCTCTGAGGTTGTTCTTTTGCTATTGGGGGAAAAATGATTTTGAGCTATTGCAAGGCCTACAGCAGAATCAGCAGAGCAAATTCAAGTAACTATATTTAACACACACGACAACTCTGCAGCTCTGGGCGGGGGGATCGTCTAATTTGAACAGGATGCCCCACAAATGATACGTTCCTTTGCCAAACTCTCCCGGCAAGTTTGACCGTCTCTTCCCCTTGCCACAGATATTTTTATCAAAATACAAGGAGGTGAAAGTGAAAACCCACAGCATCAAGGAAATTACTTGGATACTGAGCTTGTCGCCTAGGGAATGTTTGGGCTTTAGACGTTTGCAGTTTATATCTTTCAAAAATAAACGGAGGGGAAAAGAACCCTCATTTGAATTTGTCAAGAAGCCAGCTCTTCCCTTTCGTACACTCACGGCATACTGAAAATCCCAGTCGAGCGCCTACTCTCATTCTCTGTCCAACCCCCTACACACACACACACACACACACACACACACTCTCTCTCTCTCTCTCTCTCTCTCTCTCTCTCTCACTCACACACACACAGCCTCAGGAGGAGATTTTCCATTCTCTACGCCATCACACATTTGTGTTACATGTCAGTAAGAAAAGCACCACTCAGTTATGGACCCAAACAGCAAACAGAGAAATTTGAAATATTTCAAAGTAATAAGAGCCACAGACAGCTGTTTGGAACTCAATATAGTTCTGCCCTGGCTCACAGGGCATACTGCTGTAACTGGTTCAGGAGGGAAGAGTTGTAGGGACATGGGTTAAGAGAAAATGTGGTTGTGTCGCTGTTTTTCATTTTACTGGAGAGCAATGGCCAGTAAGGTTCAGGAAAAGAAATTGGCCACCAAATGGGAGGGTGGGATCCAATCCCCTCGGCGTGCTCATAATGATGTCAGTCAGCGTGACGACCACGGTGCCTCGAACAGTGCCCCCAAAGGCACTGTGATGTGGTGTCTTTCTAACACGAGGAGGGGTTCCCTTTACCATGCCTTTTCCTCTCTCCACAGATCAGCTCTCAGAAAGACCATGCAGGCGCTCCTCTTCTCTTAGCGCTGCCAATAGTTCTCAGACAAATCCACCGGGAGCAGTTGCTAGCGCCGCTCCGGGGCTGCAAAGGCAGTCTAAGGCAGTGGTAAGTAGAGCCGCCACTTTCCTTGGCCTGTGTGAAAATCTGAAAAATTCGATTAGTCTTCCCTATGGGGTGAGGTGGCCCACCTGTTTACTTCGGGTGTCACCGAGAAAACTCATTTAAAGGCCAGCACCAGTTGTGGCTGGCCTGATCAGAACAAACCCAGGAGATAAGGGCAGGGAGAGGGGGCCGCAAGAGTCTGAAGATAGGATGGACGGCCTAGCGATGTCCCTTACTGGACTGGAGCAAGTCGTTAGCTGACAATGCTGTGCATTGTTATGACTCCTTCCTGATGGCAGTTGGTGCTAGTCCCAGGGTTGAGTGCAGTGTGTCTGGACGGTGCAAATGATTCGCATACTTGGTGGCTCACCCGAAAGCTGGAGCTCTGAGTACACGCATGAGCACGGTTTTCCTCTGACACACCTGGGCTCACCATGAAGCAGGATGGACTCCACAGCAACGGGTCTGTTGCTCTTTTTTTTTTTTTAAGGAAAATTAAGTCGGGTCTGGCCCATGATAGAGCATCATCATTATTGTCATGATTATTTTTCTCTTTGCATTCCCATTGAGCAAGACCAGATGTTAGACACCAACCTTTGATGAACTCCATCTTTGCATTTGGTCTTGTAAGGAGCTTTTATTTAGGAGGAAATTCCTCCTATTCTGCTATTCGGGTGAAGCCTTTATTCCTTGTCCAAAGCCACCTACTTAGTGTAAGTCATCATGAGCTGTTTCAAATTGCTTAGATGTGTGATTCTTAACCTCTGTGAGTTCAGGAATCCCTCTGGGATGCTGATGAACACTATACCCCTTGGGCCTTCAGGGAGCGTATACAAAACCTTGGGCGTGTGTCTCTATGGGCTCATCAGCTTTCCAAGAGGGTTTGTGTAGCCGCAAAAAGTTAAGCCCAGTTCTGCAATGAGAGCCTAAAACTTCCTGATTCAAGTAACTGGGATAGTTGATCTTTATTTGATCTTGGTATTTGACTTATTCAAATTAAAATATCTCTAGTGATTAGGCAGTGGGAGGACCATTTTATGTAAGTTAGTCTCTAATCTTGGTCATTTAATTGTGTGTGTGTGTGTGTGTGTGTGTGTGTGTGTGCTTGGTAGAGGGTGAGATGGATTACTTTATCACCCCACTTTGCCTTCTGGCTCAAATAAATCGGCGTTTTTCGATATTTGTTAGGAGAGGGACGAAGGAAATGAAGGATATGAACTCTTTTAAAATACACATACTGTAAGGTTGCATGCAGTTTCTCTCCGAGACTGGGCTCCTCAATCAGAAACCCAGGGCTGAGAGGTTTGATCCCCGGCCACCCCACCCTGTCCACCTACTTCCTATCCTTTCCACCCCTCCTTCATTTTGGTGAACACTTAACCCGGCGTGGCTTGTCTTTCTCCAGGAGATGACGGAAAATGGAAGTCAGTTGATTGTAAAGGCGAGATTCAACTTTAAGCAGACTAATGAAGATGAACTGTCAGTCTGTAAAGGGGACATCATTTACGTCACTCGAGTTGAAGAAGGTGGCTGGTGGGAAGGCACATTAAATGGGCGAACAGGCTGGTTCCCTAGTAATTATGTCCGAGAAATTAAATCCAGTGGTAAGTGAAGCTTTTGAGAGCCTTTTTGCTTATAACGCTTGGACTTTCTTAGTAGTTTTACTAAAACCTGGTGCTTTTAATTGGCTAGCAGAACCTATTTATACTTGATTGTTTATGTCAAAAATAAGACTAGAACAGAAATGGGAAAGTCTGTTGCTCGAAAGTTTGAAACAAGGTTACATTTCGATTACACAAAGGCAGCAAAATCCCAAACCCAAACCCAAACCTAAAAGAGCAAAGGAATTTCAAGCTCAGACAACTGCTCCGATTTAACCATGCCCCTTTATGTCTACTAATTCTAGCCTATGTAATACAGTACACAACCCTTCCTGCTACTCTGGGAATCACCATGGCAGCATACAATAATAGAGAGGCCATGTGCTAACTTCCTTTTTTTAGCTCTACGCTCTTTCAGCAGACCTAAAACCAAATGCCTCAGAGATGCATTTGGCCACTTTGATTCTGAACAAGATTGCCTTTAACTCATTGATACTGCTAACCACTTCCCCTCCTTCGTCATAAATTCCAGAGAAGGAAATCTAATCCTTTTTGATAGGTCTTCCTAGAGTTTTACTGGGCACCTTCCTTGCCTTTTATTATTTAAGAAGGTCGGCGTGCATATGTTCAAAAGTCCCTAGCTCTGATCTATAAAAATGGTTGTTTCCAATAAAGATAAAACAATATTCTTCATTCAAAAACCAGTTCCCCTAAGGACTCCTGTGAGTGATAAGTACCTCAGTACCTTTTTTTCTTTTGCATACTCTGTGGTGTTGTTGAATATATTAATATGTATTAATTGATTTAATTGTTTAAAGTCTCTATTACATTTTACATTGTAGTGAACTTACCAAATATCTTGTTTTCATCTGATGCTGTCGTAGTTTTAACTTACTCATTTATTATCCAGTTTATTTATATGGATTATTATTAGTTGTTGATTCAGTAGTTCGGCTTGCTGTAAATGAATGAAGACATGACAGGAGCCCTGGGAGTGTAAGGACTATGAATGGGAACAAGCACTACTGGAGGATCATGAGGTTTCCTGCTCCTATAAAGATGGGAACCCTCCGAAACCCCAAGGCCGGCAACTCTCTATGGCCTTCAGGGTCGCAAGGAGACGGAATGCACTCGGTGACAGGAACTGAGTACTGGGTAAAGAGGAGCATTTCCTTTACTGATGCGAACACATTGATCTTTGTGTGCATACAAGTCTTTGTATTTTTAACGCTGAGAACTGAGCCGTTTCTGTTGAGCTCTGGATATTTTCCCAGGCCTTGCCTGGAATTTCCTTGGTCTGGATGGCTTTCATAGTCATTGCTTATGCCTTGCTACATCTTTCAAGTGGTACAATCTCAACCCCAATACAGCGTTTCTAGATTCACCCTTGTACTTCTTGATTCGGGGACTCCAGCAATTGCCGCCTTGCTTGGAAATCCCAAGCATCACCGAAGGTGCATGGGAAGTGGATAGCACATCCTCCTGTGGGTGGCCTTCATTATGGTGGTCTTCACTGTGTCACTGTGTTAACACAGTCTGACCACTCCCTTATGGGCTCCCCCGAGTATTTGTCCTGGTTTGGGGCTTCTTTCCTTCAACGTTCTCCTATAGTCTTTGTTTGGGGCTCACATGACTCGGATTGGAACACTTGAGTAACTTCTTTCTACAAGGAGGGGTCTGGGCAGCTGGGCCCAGGAGGTCTGCGACTCAGGGAAGGCCTGGAGCTAGGAGTATCGGGAACAACATGCATGGCTTACTTAGGTTCTTGCTGTCATCTCTCTTGAAACAACCTGGGCTGGGGGCCGGGGAGAGGGAGCATTAGAACTGATTGTGATGATGGAGCTCCAACTCTTTTTAAAAGCAATTTAACGATGGAAGTACAGGATATGTGAATATTATATCAACATACTACTGAAAAGATGGGGGAAAGAAACCAGACTTGACCTATGGGGGAAGGAGGAAGAGCTTTTGCTTAGGGGGTATTGAGTTGATGTTAATGGTGGTGGAGTCACTTGGAAATGGATATCCATAATGGTGGTCCACAATGAAGTATCCATGTCAAAGTTGTTGAATTAAAGGCTGTTTTGTTGTGTCCATCTTACCACAATTAAAAACACAATGACACAAATAACAATGAGTACAAGGAAGAAGATAATAGCCTGAAATTGATCGTGGTGAGGATTGCACAACCCTTCTTCTTCTTTTAAACAGACACCCACAAGGAAATTTAGCCCCCCCCATTTTTTTAGTTTATTTTAAGTCATTTTATTGGGGGCTCTTACAGCTCTTAAAACATTCCATACATCCATTGTATCCACCTTATTTGTCCCTATGCTGCCATCATCATTTCCAAAACATTGTCTACTTGCGAACCTTGGTTCAGCGCCTCTTTTTCCCCTCCCTCCCTCCCCCATTCCCGCCCTCGGGAACCCTTGATCAATTATATATTGTATTTTTATTTCATCTCTTACATTGTCCCTTGTCTCCTTCCACTCACATTTCGGTTATCCTTCAGGGTGCGGGCTACATATCCAATCTTGTGATGGGTTCTCCCTTTCTCACTTTCCCCCTCCCCGACCCTGACCCAACTCTCATGATATTGCTACTCTCACGCAGTTCTTGAGGGGTTTATTTGTCCTGAATTCCATGTGTCGAGAGCTCTCATTTGTTTGTTTGTTTTTTTATTCAAAATCATTTTATTGGGGGCGTCTACAACTCTTATCACAATCCATACATCCGTCCATTGTGTCAAGCACCCTTGTACATATGTTGCCATCATCATTCTCAAAACATTTGCTTTTTACTTGAGCCCTTGGTATCAGCTCCTCATTTTCCCCCTCCCAGCCCGTCACCCCCTCCCTCGTGAACCCTTGATAATTTATAAATTATTATTATTTTGTTATATCTTACACTGTCCCACGTCTCCCTTCACCCACTTTTCTGTTGTCGGTCCTCCAGGGAGGAGGTTATATGTAGATCCTTGTAATTGGTTCCCCCTTTCTACCCCACCTTCCCTCCACCCTCCTGGTATCGCCACTCTCACCACGGGTCCTGACGGGATCATCTGTCCTGGGTTTCCTGTGTTTCCAGTCCCTATCTGTACTAGTGTACAGTATCGAGAGCTCTTATCTGCACCAATTTGTGTTCTCTGGTCTAGCCAGGTTTGTAAGGCAGAACTGGTTCATGGTAGCGGGGGGATGGGGGGGTAGGAAGTATTCAGGAACTAGAGGAATGATGTGTGATTCCTCGGTGCTGTACTACACCATATGCACAACTCTTCTTGATATGATTGAACTATTGAATTGTGTCACATGTGGGTGAAGTGCCAATAAAGTAGTTTTAAAGAAACTAGTTGATTAGCAATAAGCTAAATATGGGCAATCCTTTTGAATAGCATCTTGAAGGATGGAAGAAGAATTGTGTTAGGGAGATGGAGGGTAGAGGGACGTAGTACCTGAAAGCATGGTGTGGGAGAGAGCAGGCAGTGGGCGATGGGATGATTTGGGCTCAGAAGCTGATGAGTGCAAACAAGTGAGCCTTGAGCTGAGGTTTCTTTAAGGAGGGCAGTAATGCAAAGTTTAAGCAGGAGACAGCATTTGTTTTAGGACCGTCCTTTTGGTGACAGTACAGGGCATGGATTGGAGGGCCATCGTGGAGATAACCAAAATGGGTGTGGAGAAACTAGGAGAGGCTACTCTTTTTTTTTTTTAATTCTTTTATCCTTTATTTTCTTTTACCCTCTTCTTTTATTTTCCAGTTTAAAAAAAAATCAATTTATTGGGGCTCATAAAATTCATCACAATACATAGATCAATTGTGTAAAGCACATCTATACATTTGTTGCCCTCATCA
>NW_022103917.1:8217807-8235369 GCF_000313985.2 Echinops telfairi
CATCCCCCAGAGAGGAGGTTATATGTAGCTCCCTGTGATCAATTCCCCCTTTCTACAGCCCCCTTCCCTCCTGGTATGGGGGGGGGCTACTCTTGAGGTTCAGGCAATCTGGATAGTGGTGTGGTCTCTTCTGGTGGTAACAAACCCAAGATAACCCAACCAACCTAGTGCCGTCGAGTCCATTCTGACCCATGGCGAGCCTGTAGGACACGGTAGAACTGCCCTAGTGCGTTTCCGAGACGGTCACTTTTTACGAGAGTCGAAAGCCTCATCTTTCTCCCAAGAAGCAGCTGGCAGTTTCAAACAGAAGACCTTGAGGTTAGCAGCCCAATGCGTAACCACTGTGGCACCAGGGCGTCCCCATGCCGGTGATAGTGGGGATGAAAATCCACATGCATTAGTTACTGTTGAACTGGTAGAATTTCTGAGTTTGTGGCATAACCCAAATTTAGGTATCCAGCTTGCTGGTAAACTCCTTAAAGGCAAAGAAAGATGTTATCGATCTCGTCAGCTAGCAAATGCTTATTTAATATAGCTAGCCTATCGGTCTCTGTTCTCTTCCTTGCTGAATTAGAGAAACACAAGGCAGGGCTCAAGGAGCTCATCGTCTGGTGATTGATAGAGACCTGGGTTAGACGAGTATGATAAGCCTGAGGACAGTGCTAAGGGCAGGGTGCTGTGGCAGTGGGGAACAGAAGAGGGGTGTGTCCCAGGCTGAACAGGGAAGTAGAAGGAGCTTTCCCAGTCTTCGTATGCCCTCCATAGTGGCTAGCATTGCTTTAGACATAGGACATGTCACGTGTCTGAAGCATTCCATTTATCGAGAATACAGGAGGGAAATGGAGGTGTGTGCGCGTGCGTGCGTGCGTGCGTGCACATTCAGACTCCTTCATCATGAAGATGATGAGTTATTTTAGACATGTGGGGTAGAGATGCTAGGGAGTCATAATAATTCTGAAGATTTCCATCAGGTCGTTGTCAGAGATAAGAAGTGGAGATGAAACCGGTAACGAACAGTATATAATTATATATAGTAGATCAGTGCTCCAGAGAAGAGGGTACCTGGTGGCTGAAGCGGCTCAAGGAGGCTTTATGGAAGGGAGGGCTCGAGTTGCATCCTGAAAGACACACACGGTGGCTAGGACGGGAAGAGAGGGGAAGGTAATCGACGCACTCGCAATTTGTCAGGAGGATCAAAAGCCACGGCGCTTCGGTTGTACGCGTGAGGAGAGTGAGCCAAGGGAACGCTGGAGGAGCTCGGTTCGCGGAAAGGAAACGTCTTGTTGGGAAAGGAGGTGCTCACGACGTCTTCGCTGACATGAATGCGTTCCCACCTCAGCTCTTGACACCTTTGTAAAATGGTGAGTCGGACACAACCTCTCCAGGGTACTGCTGAGGACGATTGCACATTCGGTGCTGTTTTATATTGGGGCCGGAACAGCCGTCCTTGTGGATTTGTAATTAGTTTCGAAGCAATCCAGAATGAGGCTTCTGTGTGATAACGAAGATGTGTTGCTCTAGAGCTCTCGGAAATGATTCCTGATGGAGCACCTTTTTCAGAGAAATCCCACTGCGGCAGCAACAATCCCTTGGATCTTTTATGAAGTGGAATGAGGTGTGGAGGGGAGATCTCTATCAACTTGCTATTGGGTCCAGCGTGGTCACTCGGATAGTCCATTGTTGTTGCTGTACCTCATGGTGACTGCGTGTACGACAGAACAGGACATGGCCTGATCCTGGGTCATCTTCATGACACTTTGTGTTGACTTCATGATCACTTCATGTTAGAATCCGTTGTTACGGCTCTTGTGTCCGTTCATCTGGTTGAGTGTTCCTCATTAGATTTCATACAACAATGAAGCCGTGGCGATTATTCTCACTGATATGATACATCTTTCTTTATGATCGTTAGCACAAAGCAAACCTGGGCCCATAAAAGTCCCGTGATGCAGCTGGCTGTCCCACTGGAGTGCGGTGCAGACTTGTTCTTCCCCTTGAGTCGTCATCCACAAGAGCACGTTGTGATCTGGTGATTTTTGCCCTGTGTGGGTGGCATTTTTGTTTCGGAGTCCACTGCTGTTTATGGCTAGAGATAATTACAGCCAAAGTCCTGGGGTCAGCTTCTTCCCTCTCCTTGAGAGGAGACTGGTTTCAGAGAAAGCCCGGCGGAAAGACCAACCTGATAATACCATAGTTTGCAAAGTTTTACAATAGACCATTTGACTATAAAACACACAAATGCCAATCTCCTTTCAACATGAGCGAGAGGCTGATGATCTAGCAGGGTAGGTGGAACCCGGACACTGGTGACATTAGGACACTGTTGCTACCCGTCCTGCTTGCCAATCCTGGGTTTATTGTCACAAGAACAACGAAGTCTATTTTGAGTTAATTTTTTTCTTTACAGATCTTCATGAAAAATACATTATGAATAATTTACTGATTATCTAAGCTACAGAAGATAGGACTTGGGCTCTTTCATTTCATTTGTATCAGATACATTATAAATAAGAAAATGAGACATCTATACAATTTTGTCCTTTAAAAAAAATCAATGGCAGCCTGGGAATGAACATATTATACAACGAAATAATTCCGGCCAACCCATCAGTAACTCATAATTTGTATCTCATGTTTATTTTCTTTTTTGTTTTCTGTCACTGACAGAGACTATGGGTTTTGTTCGGGCTCTGTATTAAAATTTTCTTGGCAGAACTTCCATGCCAAGGAAATATTGAGGCATGTATATTCATAGCAGATATATTTTAAGCATATTCTATTTTCTTCAGCTCATTAAGTTAAGGGGCTAGTCAGCTCTCCTAGAACTTCTTATTGGCCAGTAAATATAGGTATCAAATGAGGGGATTAGGAAGATGGTTAATTAAATTTGTATTAAGGCAGATTAACAAGTGAGTCCTGTTCATTGTCAACCCAAGCTAGGATTGTGTTTTTGGATTTAGCCTTCCTGTTTTAATCCCCCAGGGGTTTCGTGTCCAGAGAAACTACTTGGCACAAAGTTTATTTTTGTTATATAACCACCAACAGGCAACAGGAATCTGTAGACCAGCAAGGGAGAGGAAATAGTTGAAAGTTAATTGAATGTCCCCTTCAGCAGTACACATACTAAGATTGGAATGGCCCAGAGATTAGCATGCATGCATCAGTCACAGGGATGACATGCTAATTTGTGAAGCAGTCCATACTTTTTTTTTCAGGGAGCTCCCTATTAGAATTAGGCACGTTTCTTGGGTGTGTGTCAGTGTGACACTGTTCAGGTTTGAATCATTCTTTACTGAGCCCTGGTGGCATAGTGGTCACGCATTTGGCTGCTAACTGCCAGGGCAGTAGTTTGAAACAAACAGCCACCCTGAGGGAGAGAGATGGATCTTTCTGTTCTCATAAAGTGTTCCAGTGTTGGAAACTCACAGCGGCAGTTCTACCCTGTCCTAGAGGGTCCCTATGAATCGGAACTGACTCAATGACAGTAAGTTGGGTTTTTGGTTTTAGTTTAGACTACGTTTTTTCTTCCACCCAATTGGATTGAATAGACCAATCTTTTCAGTGTCCTCAACTAAAATGTCGATGGTTTCATGTTACTTCCTGTTGACTCACTTTGAGCCATCCCTAGAGACTGAACTTTGCTTCTCTAGGCCTCCTTATAGTCTCCCTGCTGTTGAGTTTGGGTTTCAGAGAAAATCCCTTGTGGCAGGAGGCAAGAATCAGTGAGGTCAGAAGGTTCTTCTGGAATTTTCTCACAGGGCCAGGGGTTTGCTTTGGCTACATGTTCTTCCAAATCTATTTTCCTCCTGAAGTTTGTGTTGATCCCTGATCTCAGACCAAGCTCACAAGCAGAGCTTCAACTGCAGTTCAGAGGCCATGGAGTCATTCACAGGTACCATGCTTGCCAGTGGCTCTCCTACCCAGGACATGTTAAGTTAAGCTCGTGGCCTAGAGCCTGTCACTTATTAACTTTGAAACCTTGCACATGCCTGCCTCGCTCAGCCACACTTTCTTTAGCTAAGACTCCATCTCCACACTAGCCCAAGGCCAATGACAGAAAGCAGAGGTCAGACATGCCTCCACCCTGCATCCTTCTTTTACCCTATTCAGACACCAAACTGTTCCTCCCACCACATTATTCTTCTCTGCTGGGTTTAGCAGGTCATCCTAGTGGCCACACGGAGCTTGCTGACAATACTCACCATTATAAGGGTTTATTAGGGAAGTTGACAGAGCACCACCAGTCAGGATCAGAAAACAGTAAGCCACAGGAATGCCTTTCCTCAGTTAGCAGCCAAGTCTCTGTGGTCCTCAATGTCTCCGCCACTCGGTCCCCTGGCCTTGGTCTCTATGGGTCAGGAAACCAGCCTGCTGCTCTGCCTCACAGTCTCTGGGGTTCTGGTCTCAGCGCTGTGACTCTTTTCCTCTGGTGCCTCTGGTCTTTCTTGATGGTCCTGGGAATTCTCTCTGTTCCTGCTTCGGAGATGACTGTTTTATGGCCATCCCTCGATGAGGATTTCACGCCCCTTATTTGCATAGTCCCACGCAATCATTTGGTGGAAGTTGCAGAGGCATAGATAGAAGAACCCTAGGAAGTTGTACTTGACACATGGTAGACACTCAGCCACTTCCTATCCTTAGGATAACGGGCTTGAACCGGGCTGTCCACAGAACACAGTTGAAAACACACCACTCGGTTGAGAGTGGCGATACTGGAGGGTGGAGAGGGAGGTGGGTGGAAAGGGGACTGACAACAGACACGTGGGTGAAGGGAGACGCCGGACAGTGTAAGACATGACAAAATAATAATAGTTTATAAATTATCAAGGGTTCATGAGTGAGGAGGGAGGGGGAAATGAGGAGCTGATATCAAGGGCTCAAGTACAAAGCAAATGTTTTGAGAATGATGATGGCAACAAATGGACAAATGTGCTTGACACAATGGATGGATGGATGGATTGTGATAAGAATTGTACGAGCCCCCAATACAATGATTTAAAAAAAAGAAAGATACCACTATGGAAAACAGAAAATTGACTCTGATGAGTACATGGTGGGTTATCATACGATTCTACTTTTATGGATATTTAGAAATATCCATGAAAAAGGTGTGTGTGTGTATGCTTTAAAGGGTCCATCTGGGTCTGGTTGTTTACTCAAAGTCTAGGTAGCTTCAGTATTATGTCAGCTGACTACATTTTGGAGAGAGTGTTAGGGAAACCTTAGTTATCTCGGTGTTGTAGTTGTTAGGTGCCTTGGAGTGGGTTGTGACTCATAGTGACCTTGTGTACCACAGAGCAAAACACGGACCTGTTGTGCGCCATCTTCACAATTGTTCTGATATTTCAGCCCATTGTTGCAGGCCACCGTGTTGACGGTCTTCCCAGTTTTCCTTGACCTTCTACTTTATCAAACCTTGGACTTTATGATATCCTTGTTCAGAAACTGGCCTCTCCTGATACCCTGTTTCCCCAAAAGTAAGACATACCCTCCAAATAAGAGCTACTTACAGTTTTGCCTCTCGCTGAAATATAAGGCCTCCCCCCAAAATAAGACCTCCCCCAAAATAAGGCCCCCCAAAGCTACCGTACCTCTGGACTCTGGACCGCGTAGCGGCGGTCGCCGCCGTGCAGCTCACTGTTGGCCGCAGTGCAGCCGGAGCAGACAGGAAGTGCGAGGTCTCTTTTAATAAAACAATAAACAATAAATGTGTACCGTATTCTTCTTCATGGAAAAATAAGACATCCCTGAAAATAAGACCTAGCACATCTTTGGGAGCAAAAATTAATATAAGACACTGTCTTATTTTTGGGGAAACAGGGTAATAACATATCCAAAGTCTGTGAGAGGAAGTCTCACCATCCTGACTTATAAGGAGCCTTCTGGCTATCGTTCTTCCAAGACTAAATTCTCTTTAAAACCCCCAAACACTTTACTGCCATTGAGTCAATTCCAACTCTTAGCAAGCAACCCTACAGGACAGAGTAGAACTGCCTCTGTGGGTTTCTAAGACCAATACTCTTTTAAAAAAAATCATCCTATTGGGGGCTCATATAGCTCTTCTCAAAATCCATCCATCTATCCATTGGGTCAAGTACATTTGGACATTTGTTGCCATCATCGTTTTCAAAACATTTGCTTTCTACTTGAACCCTTGGTATCAGCTTCTCATTTTTTCTCTCCCTCCCCTACCGCTCCCTCAAGAACCCTTGATAATTTATAGATTATTATTAATTTTTCATGTCTTACACTGACCGATGTCTCCCTTCACCCACTTTTCTGTTGTCTGTGCCCCTGGGAGGGGTTATATATAGATCATTGTGATTGGTTCCCCCTTTATCCACTGCCCTTCCCCTTCCCCTCCTGGTATTGCTACTCTCATTATTGGTGCTGAGGGGTTTATCTGTCCTGAATTCCCTGTGTTTCCAGCTCTTCTCTGTACCAGTGTACGTGCTCTGGTCTAGCCGGATTTGTAAGGTAGAGGGGCTGGAGGGTGCTGGAGGGTGCAAGGAAGCATTAAAGAACTAGAGGAAAGTTGTATGTTTCAATGGTGCACCTTGACTGGCTTGCCTCTTCCTTGTGACCCTTCTGTAAGGGGATATCCAATTATCTCCAGATAGGTTTTGGGTCTCCACTCTGAACTCCCCCTCATCCACATTGATAAGATTTTTTGTTCTGGGTCTTTGATGCCTGATACCTGATCCCATCGACACCTCATGATCACATAGGCTGGTGTGCTTCTTCCATGTGGACTCTGCTCCTTCCCAGCTAGACGGCCACTTGTTTATCTTTAAGCCTTTAAGACTCCAGACGCTATATCTTTTGATAGCTGGGCACCATCTGCTTTCTTCACCACATTTGCTATGCACCCATTTTGTCTTCAGTGATCGTGTCGGGAAGGTGAATACCATGGAATGCCAGGTTGAGTAGAGGCCCAATGTCCGTCTGCTACTTTAATACTTAGCATAAATATATGCACATAGAACTATTTCTCCGTCTTCATATATAAATATATTTACATTTGTACATGCCTGTATTTAGACCTCTATAAATGCCCTTTGCCTCTAATCCTCTATTTCCTTTTACTTTGCTCTTGTCCCACTATCACATGCCACCTTCAGTCGGGTTTCAGTAATTCCTCTCGGTGACATTGCCCTTGATAAAGCCCTACCAGGCATCCTACACCCTCCTCACCATCGATTTTAGATCACTTGTTCCCTTTCCCTTGGTTTGTTAACACCCACTTCCTTTCCCCTATCTCTCCCTCTCCCGTGTCTTCCCTCCCCCACCCCCCGACCTCGGTCCCGTTGTTTTCTCCTCTGGATTGTTTATCCCACCTATCTTATCTAGATAGACATGCAGAGACACTAATAAGCACAAAAACAAGGGAGAGCAAAACAAAACAACAAAATAAAAAAAAACCCAAACAACAATAACAAACCAATGACAAAAAAGAAAAGCCTATAAATAGTTCCAGGTTTGTTTGTTGACCTTTAGGAGTGTTTTCTTGTTGAGTCTGATGGGGTGTCATGGCCTGCCCTCAACATCCATTTTTGGTATTTCTGGGGACTTCATTGCTTTGCTCTCCTTGCTGCTCTGTTGCACACTCTTAGCGTTTTGTCCCAGTGTGGTGAGGTCAGATCGGGCACAATTCCTGCACTGTGCCTCCAGTGTTGTCCCTTGTAGAGATATGGGTCCACAAGGGACGTCTTGTCTCAGAGTGGGGCTGGCCCTAGGGTCCTCTCATGCATTGGCTACTCTGAGCAGGAATATCATCCTCGGGAGACTAATACTCTTTTTTTTATCGTTTTATTAGGGGCTCATACAACTCTTATCACAATCCATACACACATCAATTGTGTGAAGCACATTTGTACATTCATTGCCCTCATCATTCTCCAAACAGGGAGACTAATACTCTTCATGAGAGCAGAAAGCTTCATTTTTCTTGTGTGGGGTTGCTGGTGGGTTGGACCTGCTGAACTTGTGTTTAGCAGCCCAACGTGTAGCCCAGAGAACTTTAAAAATCTAGGGGAGAGCAATGGCTTCATTAACCTGTTTTTTTTTTTTTTACCATTTTAAAAATGAATCTTTCTATTTGAGATGCATGCAGTTGTAAGCAATAAAACAGAAAATCCATATACATATTATCTAGTTTCCTTAATAGCAAGATCTTACTAAAACATAGCACAATATTGAAACCATTGACATTGATAACATATACCTTTTCTGCATCAATTGATGTGATGTTATTTTTCTTCTTTTGTGTTAATACAAATGGTTACATAGAATTTTGGATATTAAACCAACCTTCACTTTCTAGGCTGAATCCCAGTTGGTTATAGTATATAATTAATAAAAATATATCAATGAAATCTATTTGCTAATATTTTGTTAAGAATTTTAAGATCATCTATATCCAGGAGAGATATGGGTAGGCAGTTCTCTCTCTCTCTTTGTAATATTTTTTTTCTTCTGCTTCTGCTGACAGGATAATTGTGACCTCATAAAATGAATTGGGAAATGATCTTTCATCATCTGATTTTGTAAAAGAAATTGTGCATGCCATTTTTTAAAAGAAATTGTGCACGCAGGAGTGGGAATA
Organism: Echinops telfairi; assembly: GCF_000313985.2. Taxonomy (NCBI): domain Eukaryota; kingdom Metazoa; phylum Chordata; class Mammalia; order Afrosoricida; family Tenrecidae; genus Echinops; species Echinops telfairi. The sequence goes on from NW_022103917.1 coordinate 8,226,413, forward strand.
GCAATACCAGATGGGTAGGCAGGGGGCGGGGAGGAGAGGAGGAAAGGGGAATCAATCATAATGATTGACACACAACCACACACACACCCCCTCCAGGGGGAAGACTAACAGAAACCACGGGGGAAGGGAGACAGTGGTCTGTGTGAGATATGAAAATAATAATAACCTATAATCTATCAAGGGGTCGTGAGGGTGGGGGGCAGAGGGGGGAAAAGTGGAGCTGATACAAGGGTTCAATAGAAAGTAATTGTCTAGAAAAGAATGATGGCTGTGGAGGACTGAGAAGGTGAGGCAGCTCTGTACCATGCTGCCGTCCACTGGTTAAGGCCTCCGAAAGTGAAGGGTCGCCAGGGCAGAGGATGCCCCTCTGCCACCTTCAGAGGGGCAGGGCTGTGCTTGCCGACATTGTACAAAAAAGAAGAAAGACAAGAATGATGGCAACAGAAGTACAAATATGCTCGATGCAACTGATGTATGGACTGTAGTAAGAATTGTAAGAGCCCTCAATATAATAATCCAAAAAAGAAAGAAAAGAAAAGAAATTGTGTAGAATTTGCACGAATTCTTTCAATATTTGGTAGAATTCTCCACATGGACCTGAAGATTTCCTTGAAGCCACACATCCAGTTTCCTGAAGAAGTTGAGGGATATTCAACTGTGGATAGTGGTAGTGTGAGGTCTATCGCAGCGGTCACGTGTGGAGTCGTTGGAAGCGTTCCTTTATTATCTTGTGGATGTCTCACAGAGACGGTAACAATATCCTCTATTTCACTCCTGACACAGGTAATTGGTATCTTCTCTCTTTTCAGCTCTGTCAGTCTTGCTAGTGGTTTGATCATTTGATTGATCCTTCCAAAAAGCCAGCTCCTTTTTGCATCGTGTTCCGCCACTCCAGGGGTCTCAGGGCAGCCACTTCTTTCTTTTCAATTAATGCTTCCTTTCTTTCTACTTTTCACAGTTAACATTTTGTTTCTCTTACAACGACCCTTTCCTGGTCTCTCTCCTTTCCTCTTCTGCGTTTTGGCAGCCACTCCGCCATGCCCTCCTTTGAGCCTTGTTTTCAAAAGGTGACTCCATCTCGCTGGTATCTTGATAAAACTTCATTTTTATAAAGCAAATGTGAGTTCCAAATCGTTCTAGTCACATGACAGCAAATGTGTCTAACAGAAACTTAAAATTTTCTGCTGTCAAGTTCGAGTAGGCTAAGAGTGCACTGTCGTGGTGTCCTGGAAGGAACACGAGGCTTAGCAGCCTAGTGCTTGGACCTAAGACATGTGTCTACTGCTTACTGTCTCAGTTTCACCTATTTCAACCACATGAAGCTATCAGATACATCTGGAAGCAGCATGAAGCTTCCAGGGACTTGCTACATCCTGCTTGTCATCCCTGGAGTGTGACAGAATTGGCCCTGTGACTGCCCCTTTGCCATATTTCCACTCTGCCCAGCCAGGTCCACCTGCGCGATTCGTTGTCAGGAACAGGCCTCCCTTGAGTATTGCCATTTTGACAGCTGTACTTCTGAACTCTTCTCTGCATAGAAAGCTCTCTACTACCTTCTATGCCCCCCGGAATTCTAACAACCCACCAGGGAGTCCTAGTATCAAGTGCTACTTGTCCTGTGATATCTGTTTCTTTCAGCCTCCCAGATCAAACGAATGACCCCTCTAATCTCCATTCGTGACCCCTCTCCCTGACATTTATTAGGAGTGCTGGCTCTTGTCAAGACACACCAGGGTTCTGCCGTTTCCTGGTTGCATGACCTTGGACAACTGACTTCATCTCCCTGTATCTCCATGAGCTCTTCTGTAAAATGAGATGTCTTTTCTACCTGACAGGGTTGCTGTGTAAAGATTTTTTTTAAAAGTCTTCAAATCTCTTCAGCACCAAATAAACACAAAGAATTTTATTGACCTCTCAATAATTAAAATCGAGGTCAAGTTGACAAACACTCGTGAAATGATGAGGTAATGGGAACACTGCATAACTGTAGGGAAACTAAGAATGATCCCAGTGTGGGATCAAAAGGACACACATCAAACGGTCGCTCTGAATGATGGTTAGCTCTTGATGATGGGATAATGGTTGCTTTTTATTTTCTATAGTTTGCAGTTTTAGAGTGGGAATGGCATAGATGTATAATTAGAAAATATCTCTCAAAAAGAGAAAACTCAAAGTCTGCTGGCTAGTTCGCTTGGATTTATACTCCACCATGCACTATGAAGGCTTCCAGAAGTGCATAAAAAAGCAAGAAAAGAAGGAAAACACCAGGAGAATGAAACAAAGGGTAACATGAGGACAGGCAAGAGCTCAGGCATCATGATGGCTTTCTTTTCTGTTCCGAAAGTGTCCTTGGTTGTCTCTTAGTCGTGAGTTTAAGAGATACGATTCATTTTAGGAAAGGAAGGAACCGTTTTACCGTACAATGTAAACATTTTAGACTCAGACTTTAAAAGAGAGAAGAATTTTCGGCTGGTTTTGAATGGCTTAAAGATTGAGATTATGTTGTTTGTGACACAGCCGGCAGCCCCAGGACAAGTTTCCCAGTGGGATTGTAGGGGAAAATGCCACAAGGGTGTGGCTTTAAAGAACAGAGATTGTCACACCGTTCTGGAGGCTCAAAGTCCACATCGAGGGCATCAGCAGGGCCAGGTCCTGTCTTTCTCTGAGCTCTAGGGGAAAACCTTGGCCTCTTTCCGTTTTGTAGCCTCATATCTTTCTTGGCATTCCTGGTTGTAAATGCATCTTCACATGGCCTCTGTCGTCCTATGTCTGTGTCTATGTTTATTGCATTCTTTTTAAAAAATCACTGTATTGGGGGCTCGTACAACTCTTTTCACAATTCACACACCCATCCGTTGTGTCAAGCACATTTGTACATTCGTTGCCATCATCATTCTCACAACATTTGCTTTCTGCTTGAGCCCTTTGTATCAACTCCTCATTTTCCCCCTCCCTTCCTGCCCCCTTGTTTTATTCTTTTATAAAACATCTCTCAGCAGGGTTTAGGCTTAGGACCCACTCTGCTCTTATATGGCAAAAGAAAAAAAACAACCTTATTTTGAAACAGAACCATTTTGATAGGTAAGGGGGTTAGGGCTTCAACCTAACTTTTTGGGGAACACAATTCCATCCATGACACACGATTACTATCATTTACATTGTATTATATTTGCACGGTTCATTGCAAGGCACAAATATAGGCATTAAAATATATCTTTGTATATCTGGTGTGTTAGTCCGGGTAGACTAGAGAAACAAACTCATAAACATGCATATGTGTATGAGAGAGTTTTCTATAAAGGATAATTATACATTAAGAAAGCATCCCAGCCCAGTCCAGATAAAGTCCATAAGTCTGAGATTAGCCCATATGTCCAATACCAATCTATAAAGTCCTCTTCAGACTCACGAAACACATGTAATGACGCTGAATTCAGGAAGATCACAGGCCAGTAGGTGGGAAGTCTTGTGAGTCCGGTAAGCATCTCAGCACTGGCAGGGGTCTCCACGTGGCTTCTCCAGCTACCAGGGCTGCATCATAGTAGGCCCATATGGCTTCTCTATCCCAGGGCACTAGTATAGTTCCATGTGTCTTGTCAGCTGCATTGTCTCCCAGGGAGTGAGGAGAGAGAGAGAAGTGTCTCCTGCCTCCAAGAAGAAAATACCGGAGTTTTCCCAGAATCCTCAGGGGAAACCCATACCCACACAGAGGTCTCATTGCCTATGATCTGATTGACACACTAGACTCCACCCCTTCACTCTGAATCCTCTCAAATCCCAAATTGACAGCAGATTATGTAACTAACACACCTGGTTAGTTTTGATTTTGCTTATCTCTTGTGAACACATTGCATGAAGTAGTCTGGAAACAAAGAAACAAGTCTAAACTGGGAATGAAGTTCTTATCCTAGCCCTGCCGGCAACGAGCTGGTCCCCGGTGGCATAGTGGTTTATGCATTGGGATGCTAATCAGAAGGCCATCAACCATGAACAGCTCCATGGGAGAAAAAGAAGTCACGATACTGTAACAAAGTGTTTTTGCTTTGATACTTAACCGGTAAATATATGCACAGAGACCTATAAGCCCTATTATTATATATTAATATATTGACATAATCACTTGACAATATTTATAGTGTCATTTGGACTTATGTTAGACAATGTTTTCCTTAGACTTGTATGATATTAAAGTCATTGAAATGTCTTTTTTGCAGAGAGACCTCTCTCCCCTAAGGCTGTCAAAGGACTTGAAACTGCTCCGCTTACAAAGAATTATTATACTGTGGTGAGTGTCCAGATGGTGAACAGAAATTTTCTTGACTCTCCTTATGGAATCTTCTTACTTGTCCAACCACTGATGTGTGTGTGCAACACAAACAGAAAGCTGGATAAAGTGGCGTTAAAAGGGTTCAGTGTCAAAGACATTACAATCGAGCTCTTCTACTTAAAAGCCTCCTTATGGATGTCCAGAAATTCTAGATACAAGTGTATCAGAAAATTTCAGAGTAGCTCAAAACTTCAGAATAAGGCAATTTAAAGAAAGGTGAAAGAGAAGTTGATTAATGTGGACGCATTGTGGTGAAATTTGGGTGTCCTTGGGCAGCGCAAATGGTTGAGCACTCAACTACTAACTGAGAGGCTGGCAGTTCAAATCCACTTAGAAGTACCTGGAATGAAAGGCCTGGCTGTCTATCCTCCAAGAGTCATAGCCCTTGAAGCCCTACGGAGCACCGTGCTACCATGACACACGTGAGGTCCGCATGACTCGGAATTGACTTGAGGCAACTTTGCGTGTGTGTGTGTGTGTGTGTGTTGAAATTCAGCAGTTAGATATAGCCTCATCAGCTGTTTAAAAGGTGGGTCCCATGATTCCTGTAATGCCATGAGTTTTAAGTGATTGCATTCTATGATTTCTCTTAGCATCAATCAATCCATTATTATGTTCTCTGAAATATTATCCACCCCGTTCTTGAGGAGTGCCCAGAAGGAAGACTGCCCTTGGCACTGAGGGACGAATGAGCTGACTCCGGCTTGAACACAGAGAGAGATGTCAAAATATATTAGCTATAAAGAGAGCATGTGCAACACTCAAACTAAGTTCCCGTTTGAAAAAGAAATCACATCGCTCTCTTTACTCCACGTTCTGCTTTTTCTCATGTCTCCCTTCTAGTCACAAATGAAAAGGTCAAGTCATCATTTCCTCAAAGTTTCCCTCACGCCTCCCCACCTCTGCTGAAAGCCACCTGCAGTTGTTAACCCACTGTCCTGGGCAGGCTCCTTTCATTTGGTGCAAGGACAAACCATTTTGAAACATCTCTGTGCAATTGTTTACATAGCTCACAGTTCCTTTAGGTTCCTGTCATCTCTTTCCCGTTTCTATTGCCAAGTTTAAGGACGCCTGGTGGTGCTGCTGGGGAAGTGTTGGACTGCTCACTAAGGCATTCCACTCGGAGGGAAAAAGATGAGGCTATCCTGCTCCCGAAAAGAAAAACCCTAACCCTCCTTGAAAATCCTAGGTCGGGTGGCTAGGGGTCGAAAGGAACTCAATGGCACATGGTAATTGTCGATTCTATCTCATATAGCTCTTAAAAGAGCACAATGTTCAAGGTAGTCCTTGCTTTACTAGTGAAGCTTAAAGACAACTTAGAATATAATTTTGGTTTCAGGTCTAAAGATGATTTCAGGGAGGTCATTTCTGTCATTTATCCAACCTCCATGACTCCACAAAGCCTAGGGTTCATGAGAATTTGAAATTCTGTTGTGCATTTCTTCACTTTTCATCAGGATTCTTCTATGGAATCTGTGACCAAAATGTTTAGTGGTAGTCACGCACCATCCAATTCTTTTGGTCTCATGGCAAAGGAAGCAGATTTTTTAAAGTCATTTTATTGGGGCCTTGTACAACTCTTACCACAATCATCCATCCATCCATTGTGTCAAGCACGTTTGTACATTTGTTGCCCTCATCATTCTCAAAACATTAGGAAGCAGATATTTGAAGAGGCAATTAGCCACACATTCTGTTTCCTCCTCCGAGTGCCAACTTTTCTCCTTCCTCAATGGCTACAGGTGAACTGAGGCCAGTGGTTTGTCTTGGATGGCTGCCTGCAAGCTCCTTAAGACCCTGGGCACTACACAATGAACTAGGAGGTAGAGCAGAAGCACTAAACACGGTATTAGGCCAGTTAACCCAGTGTTCCATGAAACGATGACTCTAAATCCCTACACTAGGGCATCAAATCCCACGAGGCTTTTACAGTATATAAGCAACCTCAGCAGCTACTTGGGAAAACTAATCATTGCTGCAAATATGTCTACCACATAACTTTCGCCAATGCCACTTTTGACAGATGTACAACTTATTGGCAGTAATTACAATAATCAGCGATGTGATACTGCCTTTAATCAATGTATTTGTTCCCGTCGCTGTTGGCCCTCCTTTTCCTTTCCCTCTCCCTCCTGTACCTGGTCAACACTAATAAACTTTGCTCTCGGTCCAGTTTTCCTTGTATGCTTGGCGTATTTCCCTCAGTCTGTCTTAAAATTTTAACATTTATTTTTATTTTTCTTAAAGTTTTATTGGCATGTCGTCCACATATCATATAATGCAACGGTCCCATCAAATTAAGAAGAGTTGCTCAATCATTACCACAATCAAGTTTAGAGCATTTTCTTCTTCCTTGTGCTCATTGCTATTCATGTAATTATTTTTTAAATTATGGCAAAGATATACGGCAAACCATCCTCCAATTCAACAACTCCTCCATGTATAATTCGGTGCCTTTGCTTAGTATAATGGTGCCAAGCTCCATCTACACAGAAGCACCTATTAAGACATGTCCTCTTACTAGCCGAGTCTGCACTACATTTTGTTTGTCCATTCACCAATCGATGAGCATTTAGGCTGTTTCCAACTTTTGGTTACCGTGACCAATGAACATGGGGGGACAAGTGTCTTTGGGGTCTATCCGTCACGTGGAATTGCTGAGTCAGATGGTAGTTCTAGTTTTAGCTTTTTTGAGGAACTGCCATAGGGTTTTCACCATGACTGCACTGTTTTGCATTCCTACCAGCCATGGGCAAGGGTTCCAATTCCCCCACCCACCAGCATTTGTTGCTTTCTGTTTGTAATTTATCTTTGGCACCCTATGCCACTGCCACTGACAGCAGGTTGATTCGGACTCATAGTGATCCTATAGGACAGAGGAAAACTGCTTCATAAGGATTTTGAGGCTGTACATCTTCCTGGAAGTTGCCGGCCCCATCTTTCGTCCGATGGAGCAACTGAAAACTTTGAACCAGTGCCTTTTCCGTTGAGTGGCCCTAGACTTCACCCCCACTCCCACCAGGGTTCCTTTAGCCCGCTTCGTGGGAGAGAAATGGTATCTCAGTATGGTTTTCAATTTGCAGATGTCCGATGGCTCATGATGCTGACCATCTTTTCATGTGCTTGGTGCTCATTGGAATGCCCACTTTGGAGAACTGCCTGTTCGTCTCCTTTGCCTATTTTAGGACTTGGCCATTTGTCTTTTTGTTGTTAGGTTGTCAAACTTTTATGTGTATTTTGGTTATCAGCTTCCTGTTGGATATGTGATTGTTTTCAGAGACATTCTCCCAAGTGGCTACTTGTCTTATCATTTTTTGATAAAAAAATAAATTTTTAGGAAGCCTCATTCATTCACTTTGCCTTTTGGTGTGTGTGCTTTTATTATCATATGGGACAATTCATTGTTGAAAGCTACACCTGACTGTTGCCCCTGATTATTCTAAGAGTTTTATGATTGTTGCTTGTACATTTAGAATTTAATCCATTTTTAATTTGTTTTTGTGTATTACCAAGAACCCTGTTTAATTTTCCTCCATGTGAAAATCCAATTTTCCCACCACCAAATGTTGAAGAGACTCTTCTTTACCCACTGAATAGGCTTGTCAAGAATCAGTTAAGCACAGATGTGTGGGTTGATTTCTGGACTCTTTGGTTCCATTGGTCTGTGAGTCTGTTGTTATACAAGCACCAAACCACTTTGATTATTATAGTTGTATGCTTTAAAGGAAATGTGAGTCCTCATTCTTTGTTTTAGCTATTCAGGGACTCATACCTATTCCAATAAGTTGAGGATGTTTTTTTATATTTCTGAAAGAAGGTTGTTTAATTTTGATTGGGACTGCACTGAATCTATCTCTTTGGCAAGTATTGACAACTTTAACTATCAAAATTTCTAATCCATTAATATGGATCATCTTTCCATTTATTGGCGTTGTTTTTAATCTTTCAGCAGTGTTTTACATATAGTTTTCATTGTACAAGTCCCTCACAACCCTGATTAGATATAATTATAGATATTTTATTCTCTAAGATGCTATTGTGCGCAGAATTGTTTCTTTAATTTCTCTTTCAGATTTCTCATTTCTGGTATTTAGAAACCCAACTAAGTTTTGTTGGTGGTGGTGTTGACTTTTTGCTACAGCTTCGTAAATTCCTAGATTTGTGCTAGAGGGTTTTTTAAGACTCTGGGACTTTCTATATATCCACTTATATCATTTGTAAATGAGATGGTCTAACTTATATTTTCCAATCTCGTCACCTTTTCTTTCTTTTGCTTGGTTGGCTGCTCTGGCAGGATTGTCAAGACAACATTGAATAGAAGTAGTTAGAGAGGACATCGTTAGCTTGTTCCCTTTTTTTGATCAGAAACTTCAAGAGATTTTTACTGTTAGCATTTGTGGAACAAACTTCTAGACAGGAAGCCAACAGGATAGCTTTAAAACACGAGAAATTACGGGTCAGTTTTGTCAGTACCATATATACTTGTGTATAAGCTGAGTTTTTTAGCACATTTTTTTGTACTTTCCTTTTTAAAAAAAATCATTTTATTGGGGCTCATACAATTCATCACAATACATAGATCAATTGTGTAAAGCATACCTATACATTTGTTGCCCTCATCATTCCCAAA
>NW_022103917.1:8235469-8250103 GCF_000313985.2 Echinops telfairi
GCCCAGCGTCTCCCTTCACCTACCTCTCTGTTGCCCATCCCCCAGAGAGGAGGTTATATGTAGCTTCCTGTGATCAATTCCCCCTTTCTACACCCCCCTTCCCTCCTGGTATCACCACTGTCACCCCTGGTCCTGAGGGGTTCATCTGTCCTAGATTCCCTGCGTTTCCAGTTTGGCTTGTTCCCTTTTTCAAGGGGGGAAAGATCTCATGTATTATGTTGCCTGTTAACTTTTCATCCATATCTTGAATCACATTGAGGAATTCCCCTTCTATTCTAAGCTTCTTTGTTGTTGTTGTTGTTGTTTTTAATCCAAGCTTTAGTTTTTGTTGTGTTTTTTTTTTTAAATCAAGAGAGGGTGTTGGATTTTACTTTATTTATTGGATTAGATGCTTTTTCTCCATTCGTAGAGATGTTGATTCATTTTCTAGATAGTCTACTTTGTCATGTATGCTTTTGAATTCTGTTCACTAGCATTTTAGTGAGAATCTTTGCATCTGTATTCCTAAGGGCTTTCTGTTTTGTAGTTCCTCTTTTCCAGGAGTCTTCTTGTGGTGTTTTTGTCAGGTTTGGGTATCACGGTTATATTTCTTGCATGGAACAAATGAGGGAATACTTGTATTTCTTTTTTCTTTTAAGCATTTTTGGTGTTAAGTCTCTAAATATTTGGTTCAATTCTCCAGTGAAGCCATTTGGTCTGGCGTATTTTTTTTTTTTTTTGGTGGCGGGTGGGGTGGGTGGGCGGTGGGAAGATTTTGAAGCCTGATTTGATCTCTGCATTTGTTGGGGGTATGGCGAAACTTCCTATTTCCTCTTGACAACGTTGGGGTAGGTTGTATGCTTCTAAGACTTTGTCCGTGTCATCTAGCTTATCCCGTTGGTTGTTGTTCACTGACGTCCGGCGGGTGTTGACTCATCTTGGTCCGCTGTACAACAGAAATAATGACTGCTTGTTCCTGTGCCGGTCTCACAATTGTGGTTACGTGTGATCCCATTGTGGTAGTCACGGTATCAGTGCATCTCCTCGGGGAAGGGGGCTTCTGTTTTTCGATGACTTTCTACTTTACCAAACATGATGTCCTTCTTCAAGGACTACGTTTTACTGAGAACATGTCCGCAGCATGTGAGGCTCACCATCTTCTCTTTGAAGGAGCATTCTGTCTGTACTTCTTGCAAGACAGATTGTTCTTCTGGCAGGCCATGCTACTTTCAGTATTCTTCCCCAGCACCACCATTCAAGTGCATCCATCCTTCTCCAGTCGTCCTTATTCATTGCCCAGCTTTTGCATGCATATGAGGCCATTGATCATACCAAGGCTTGGGTCAGGTGCACCTGATATAGAATCAGAAACTAGGTTATTTGTCCTTGGTGGAGTGTGTTCTTAGGCCCCCCGCCATCTTCTCTGATCGACTTGTCTCAAACCAGACCTGTCTATACGCTCAATGACTTCTCTCTTGGCCAAGTGCTCCATGTATTATAATCTTGTAACTCTGGACAGGATAGCGACCTCTTGAAACTTTCAGAGATACAGGCTACGAGTTGGAATCAACTCGATGGCACTTGGCTGGGTCCTTGATTTACAGGCATTCTCTCTGGTTTTCCATGACTTCACTCCGGTCTTGATGCAATTCTGAGGGCCTGGTAAGTTCTCCACTGAGACTAAGGTGACTTTGGGCATCCAGTTCTGACCTGTATGCAACATGTTCCAGGAGTGTACTGGACGCATGGCCGCCCCTGTCCTGCGGTTTCATAGATGCTGTAGTTCTTCCCGAGTTCCTTCCCACTGTGGGCGCATCCATATATGCAGCATAGAAGGGGCTGCATCGGGTCTTCAAGGCTGTGACCTTGCAGAAATAGATCTCCAGGCCCATCTTTCAAGGTGCCTCCGGGCGGGTTGGACTCAGCAATCTTTCGTTTAGTAATGAACTCTTTAACTGCTCGTGCCACTGAGCGGTCCTCTGCTCTGTTATTCTGAAAGGGCGATTAGCATCTTTTATGGAAGACAGAAGGGTTTACAGCCCTTGATCTTGGCTCCTTCATTTCCCTCAAAATTCTCTGCCAACTCTAAACCACTGAAAATATCATTTATTTTTTCTATTAGTTATGTTTCTAATCATCGTCTGCCTCTCGCGGGCGTTCTTTGCTCACTGTAGCTTGATGTGCCAGGGAGGACTGAAAAAAGGAAAAGAACCAAAAGGCCATCTATGTAGTTCAGTTGTCACACGGAATTGGTATGTGGTGCTTAGCACCTGGCCTCTTGACACTCACGGTCTCATGGGATGTTGTGAGATAGGTTTCCGAAAAGATGGCGGGGGATCCTTTGCAGCAGAAACACCCAGGAGCTTGTTAAAATCGCAGATGGCTGGCTCCCATGCTGAAGCTACTAACTTAGAATTTCTGTGCACAGATCCTAGGAAACAGCATTTTAACAACTCCTTATCTCCTCCTCTTCCTCTTCCTCCTCCTCCTTGAAACAGGAGTATTGGTATTCACCAGCCTAAAGCTTAGAGAGCCCTGGTGGTGTAGTGGTTTCAAGTTGAGCTGCTATCTGCATGGTCAGCAGTTCAAAACCACCAGCATCCCCGAGGAAGGCAGACCGGGTCTTTCTGCTCTCCTTACCAGTTACAGAGGGTCACTGTGAGTCCGCATTGCCTCTTTGGCAGTGAGTTTGGTTTGGTTTGGAAACAAAATCTTGAGAACCAATAAAAGGAAAGGTTGAAGGAGGACGCAAGATTCAAAGTGTGTCTTGGAGAAAAGGAGGGGCTTAGCTAAGCAGAGAAGACCTGCCAGGGGATTCCTGTGCCCTCTTGTGGCTGAGCTGGTGGATGTGGTGCTGGTGCATGGCCACCCTGTAGCACCGGGAAGAATTGCCTGAGAAGGTTTCCAAGACTGTCACCTTGGGAGAAGCAGACTGCCTCATTTTTCTCCGGCAGAGTGGTAGGTGGGTTCGATCTGCAGACCGTTTGTTTAGCAATTGAGCACTTTAACTATGACAATTTAATCCCCCAGGGGATTTGGTAGGAGAATTGTAAGAGCAAAGGCACCCAGGCCAGAATGCCCATACCTGGGCTTCATCTCTGCAGGCCATGTAGTTCACACAAGCCTCTCCTCCAAGCGCTCCTCGTGGCCACCGATTCCCCCTTGGTGCTGCTCCTGCAGCATGCTGTAATACAGTTGTCCTTTCTGCTGTCGCAAGTCGGCCAGACGCACAGTAATCCTACTGTTGGACTCTGAGCTTGAGCCTCTGTCTGCAGAGGGAGAAACGACCTTTTCCTCTGTCCAAATGGAAGACCTAATCAGTAAAGACCAGTGTAATTTATCTTTCCCCACGTTAGCCTGCCTTCTCAGAACTTACGGTGGCTGTCGAAACGGTAGGCCTAACTGAAGCTACACGGAGCAGTGACCATAGCAGGCAGCTGTCGAATCCCAGCGCCGTCCCGGGAGGGCAGCATCCTGAGCTCCTGGCCGCCGCCACTCCCTTTCAGCATCCCTTCACTTTCCTCCCTCCCTCATCTATCCTCTCACCCCGATTCTTTTCTCCCTCTCTGTTGCTCAAGGAACCTTGGTGGCGCAGTGGTTAACATGCTCGGCTGCAACCCGAAAGGCTACCAGTTAGAACCCACCAGGCTCCTTGCCAGAGAAAAGATGCAGCAGTCAGCTTCCAGAAAGATCTCCCCCCCTGAAAACCTTCTAGGCACTTCTCTGTCCGATCATCGGGTCACTGTGAGTCAGAATCGCGTCCGTGGCAGTGAGCGTGGTTTGGGTACTCTGTTGCTCACCCATCCTTTTTCATCATCCAGCCTATACGGCCTTCCATGGTTTATCCCTATCTATTCTGTTCTCTGTGCCCTCCCCCTCCCCCCCACTTTCTGTCTTGTTCTTCCAAATACTTCTTCCATCCGAGAGCTGGAGGTGGCGGGAGTGACGGGAGCTTGTGAAGTCAGTGAGTCTGATGGGGAGACAGTGCTGTTCGGTGAAGGCCAAGGACCTTGGGGTATGAAATCCGTCACTGCCCTCAGACGGAGACAGGCACCAAGACACAAGTACCGCCAGCCAGACATTGCTCCCGGAAGCCTTAAAGGCTTTAACTAACCTTCATTCATTTTTACAGACTGCAAAATTATCTCAGAATTCCTGTAAGCAGATCAGTTTGCTTTCATTTAAGGCTTCTGAGGCCATTTTAGCCTTCCTTTTTTATCATTGGACAGACCTCTACTTTCAGCTGTTGTCTATGCAATGAGCCTCTTAAAATAATGTCTTCATACTCCCAGCACCCTTCCCCTTTGGAACACAGGGTTAAAGAAATGAACTGACGCGAAAGCCTTGGTGGGAAACATAGGAGATCTGTTTTACTGGGAAATCAATAGTCTGTGAGGGAAGCCCAGAAAGCCACCCCCTTCTCTGACTTCACACCATCTGTTTTATCCCGAACTCAGGCAAAGGTTAGTTGAACCAAAGGATGCCCAGTTGTCCTTGTGAAGCCAGAGTCAGAGTGGCAAAGAGTATCTGGACATAGACCATTTGCAGACCCCGGGTTGGATTTCATCTCGATCAAATTGTCCTGCTCTGAACAGGGTGGGTCTGCCAAGCTCCCTGCGTCCTGCCTCCTCACGGAGGCCTTCTGTTTGGGAACACACAGCCTTCTCTGTCTGCTTGCCTGCTGGTCCTCCTAGCATTAGATGCCTGAGAAAGAAAGAACCAGTCTCCCAAGTTCTTCAGTTGGTCCTTTGAGAAGAGTATAGCAGTAAAAGTCCCAGTGAATTGGGGAAAGAATCCCGAGCATCCATGCTGACATTCCTTGATGCTGCTCAAAGCAAAGCGAGGACCATTCTCTTTAGTACATTCCCATGCAGCGGATGGTATTTTTTTGGTGTGCATACCGTATATACTCGAGTATAAGCCGATCCGAATACCAGCCAAGGCACCTAATTTTACGACAAAAATCGCACTTAAAATGTGCTGAAAAACTCGGTTTATACATGTGCATATACCGTAATGTAATAATAAAAAGATTCATTCACCACCTTGGTCCTTTTCATTTTGTCAAGTCAGCATTTTGTCACCTGCAATGCTTCAAAGGTAGGAGCTGGGTAGCAGCTCTCTGGAAGTCATTGTAAGTATCTGCCTGCAGAGTTCCAGCAGAGGTGGCACCCTGTAAAGTACACTGCTGCCTCTAGCGAGTCAAACCTTTGACACGTTTCCTGCAAGAGCTCAGGGATGCCATTTAAAGAGGCTCAGTTGCTGGACTTTTAAAAGAAGCTGACATACTGAAGCTGTGCCAGCAGGGTAGGGGAGTTTGGATTCTATCAATGATGGACTTCACATGATGTCTACTTGCCTTAATGAGGAGCTGATATCAAGGGCTCAAGTAGAAAGCAAATGTTTTGAGAATGATGGTGGCAACACATGTACGAATGTGCTTGCCACAATGGATGTAGGTATGGATTGTGATAAGAGTTGTACCAGCCCCCAATAAAATGATTTAAAAAAAAAGAAAACATAAACTGATGAAAGGATGAGAAAGTATCGAACTGCAAATGAGTTTTTATCATAATGAGAGAGAAACTTACAAAGTTCACTAAAATGTTAAAAAAAATCACATTTGATGAGGACAATCCTATCAGTTCTTTTTCCTCAGGTTGAAAAATTCCCTCAGGCTTTGACTATCCCACCCCCCAACAGACATTCCATTCCAACTCATAGTGGTAGAAGAACCTTGTAATATTGATGGGAGCAGACTGCCAGGTGTTTCTCCCGCTGGGTGGGTTCATTTTGCCAACCTTCTGATCTATGGCGGAGTGCTTAGCCATTGAGTCACCAGGGCTCCTTTCGTGGGGGCAGTGGGGTAGCACTGCTCGTCAGGGGCAATGAGGGCAAATGAGGGTGTGGCATGATTGGTTAGGAGATGCGGTCTTGGAAGACATTACCAATAAAGAGAAATGAATTGATTTCAATGCATCATGAATGTAGCCCCAGTACGTATCCTCTCACTGCCATCGAGTCAGTGCTGACTCACAGTGACCCCCTGTAACTGTTAACGAGAGTAGAAAACCTACGGGTTTCTGAGATGGAAACTGTTTCCAGGAGTAGAAAGCCCAGTCTTTCTCTTGAGGAGCTGCTGGTGGATTTGAACTGCCGACCATGAGGATCCCCGTCCAACACGTAACCACTAGGGAGGGAATATATCTATTTTTCCAGGCCCCTGGATTTACACTTAGGGGGCACAATTCTTGAGGAACTGAAAGTAGACTCAAGTAGTGGGGAGGGAGGGCCTACAACTTTTGGGAGAGACCCTGTGACTTTGCGAACCAGGTTCTGAACCAGGAGGGCTTTTGCCCATCAGATGACATTTGGCAAAGTTCATAAATATTTTTGGTTGTTATAATTGGGGTGGAATGTATCCAAGACATGTCAATAGCCATGCCATTGGGAAAAAAACCCCATTTCAACCCTTTAACATGGGGGGAGGGGCTGTTTTCTGCTCCCCCAGCACCTACCTGTACAGTGGCTCACTCCTTCATCATGGCCTTGAGGTAGGTGTAAGGTCACAATCTGGGGTGAATTGAATAAAGCTTGAAAAAAGTAAAGCCCCCTGTCAGGTGGCAGTGCAGCCAAGTCCACCACTTTCCACGTCTGCTGTTTCCTAGGGAGCCCACAGGCACCTGGTTCTTCCACTTACTCGGGCCTTCTACCTTTCCAAAAGAAAGCAGCATGCATTATCTTGTCAGTAGATGGCTGGCAGATGCCAGATATTTGGGAGTTATTTGTTGAATGGGCAAGTGGGCTTGAATGCGTCACACTGCCATCTCCCAAACAACCTCCCCCCGCAAAACACCAGACTAGCTGCCAGCAAGTCAAGGCTGACTCATGGCCACCCCCTGTGGGTTCCTGAGACTCTGTTTATGGGAGTAGAAAGCCCAGTCTTTCTCCCTCGGAGCTGCTGGTGGTTTCAAACTGCTGACCATGTGGATCACAGCTCAACGCATAACCACCATGCCACGAGGGAGCCATTAAATGGGGAGCGTAGGAGTCCATCAGCAGAAAGGGGGGGACCAATTACAAGGATCTACATATAACATCCTCCCTGGGGGATGGACAACAGAAAAGTGGGCGAAGGGAGACGTCGGGCAGTGTAAGATATGACAAAGTAATAATTTATAAATTATTGAGGGTTCATGAGGGAGAGGGGCAGTGGGGAGGGAGTGGCAAAATGAAGAGCCGATATCCAGGGCTTAAGTAGAAAGCAAATGTTTTGAGAATGATGATGGCAACAAATGTACAAATGTGCTTGACATAATGGATGGATGGATGGATTGTGATAAGAGTTGTACGAGCCTCCAGTAAAATGATTTAAAAGGGGGGTGGTATAGGAGCCCACCAGCAGCTCTCTAGTTCCATAAACAGTCTTGAAAACCCACAGGGGTCATTATGAATTACTGTTGACTCCATGGCAGCGAGTTTGGTTTTCTTCAGTTAGAATGGAAGCACCTTATGGGCAGCACAGTGTTTAGCAACAGCAATGTGTGTTGTCGTCCGCTTCCAGAAGAAGCTGGGAAGTGGGGCAAGGCTTCAAGGCAGGCAGGGGAAACAAGACTTGCACATCCAAACATTGGTTCTTTTGCCTCCAGAATTTTAATTCTGCTGTAATTTACCATCCTGATAAATATGATTTCTCATCCAAGTAATCATTTTTCAGCATCCTTTTCTCTTTGAATTATTCAAACCTTTAAGGTTTATTAAAAGATTCGTTTTAACCCTGCTTAAAAATCTAGAGTCCGAGAATTTTCTTCCCCAAAGGTCTCATTGAAAACACAACTTTAAACAAAAGTATTCTGTGATGGCTGACATCATTCCTTTACATAATCTTGTCACAGTGTTTTAAGATCGTGAAACCAAGCCACTGCCATCAAGTCGATTCTGACTCATAGAAACCCTGGGGGCCCGAGTAGAACGGATCCTCTGGATTTTCTAGAATCTTTATGGGAGCATGAAGCCTCAGCTTTCTCCTGTGGAGTGTCTGGTACAGTCAAACTGCTGACACTGCAGTTAACAGCCCAATTCATAACTCACTATGCCACCAGGGAGTTAGTTGGCCTTAATTTTCTTATCCGTGAAATGGGACTAATGATCTTTTGTTAGCTACCTGAGCTAATTTCTAAAGATAGAACGACTTAAAGCTCTTGAAAACACTTGGATGAATACTGCGTAAGTGACAAGGTTGGCCAGTTAGTGGATCACCATGAAAATTCATGTTCGTATGATTTGTTCTATGACAGCCACTTATGTGTGATTATTGAAATTAGTTAGATTGAACCGAATTGCATTCAGATTTTGTGCCCTTTACAATGCCAGCCTAAGTAAACAAGACACCCCCCCCCCCACTATTTTGGTTAAAAGAGAAAAAAATCTCTTTAGAAGCTAAACTGAAATTGTCTCACGGATTCTCCTGACAAGCACAATAATGGGACCTTTGTTTTTCCCTAGGTGTTACAGAATATCTTGGACACGGAAAAAGAATATGCTAAGGAACTTCAGTCTCTTCTTGTTACTTACTTAAGACCCCTGCAGTCCAATAACAAGTAAGATTATATTTAAAACCTCTTGCTAAATAAAGCAAGATGATGCCACCCGACGAAGTCATCAACCTTAATGTCACTGAATAATTGATTTTGCCCTTTAGAAGAATTTCCACAGATCACAGGTTGCCAAGAACATGGTCAGGGCCACAGATTTTCTGCAAGATGCTGCTTTGAGAGAGCCTGACGCTCTCTTCTCTCTCTCTTTCTGGGTTGTGACAAGGATGGGCAGATCTGCTTATCTGCTATTTTATTTTAATCTTCTCCAATTTGGAAGTGATGCATCTGGTTGTATCTTACCACGAGAAGACTCCCTGGCGCTTTCACTGCATAAAGGGGAGGTCGTTCTTCTGACCTTTGCTCACCAGAGTAGAACTTCTGAGAGTGGAAAGAAAGTGGTCTTTTGTGTGGTTCAGAAGAGCAACTAGAGCCGGCATTTCATGCAGACATAGGTTAAGGATAAAATGGTGGTGATTTTTGTTTGTTTGTTTAAGCAAAATATTCAAAACCATCCTAGCTTTTGGAATCCGAAGTGTTTATCCGAGGCCTCAATTGAAAACTTCGTTTTCATGGAAGTAAATTTTGTGGGATGGATGCCCAAGCTATCGACTAAAATTAAGCTTAGCTAAGTCCACATAGTTTGCAATTGTCCCCTTTATCAAAGTCACATAGGCTTAGGCATAATAATGGCTTGCCAAATTCCCTGCTTCATTCTTTTCATGGTGGTGTGGAAATCTTAAACCGATTGCTGTCGAGTTGATTGCAATTTAGGCCAATCCCATGTGTGTCAGAGTAGAGCTGTGCTTCGTAGAGTTTCCATGGTTGACTTTTTGCACGGAGATTGCCAGGCCTTTCGTCTGAGGCTTCGCCAAGGATACTCAAATCACCAACATTTCTACTGGCATTAACCCACTACATCATTGACAACCCTGGTGGAGCACAGTTTTAATCTGACAGCCATGTACGATTAACCTTCAGAATCAACTTCACAGACACTACCAATTGGAAATGGGAAATTTGGGTGGGAGACTCAGCGCCGCCACTGGCCCATGTCCTTCATGTGCAGCCACCACTCCGCTATCATTGGGGGCTCTCATGTTGCCGTGATGCTGAACAGGTGTCAGTGGAATTCCAGACTAAGACAGACTAGGAAGAAAGGCCTGGTGATCTATTTCCAAAAAGCAGTCCACAAAACCAGTCCGGGTCACAATGAGCAGAACGATAAGTGATCACCGGCGTGGGGATGGCACAGAACAGAGAGGCTCGCCAGGAGTGAGTGCTGACATGCTAGGAACTAACCATACGAGGGTTTCATTTTAGTGTGTATTCCTGTATTGGGAGAGTTCAAACATCATCAAGGATAAGTGCTTTTTGTTACTATTGCTTAAAATACGAAGTGGGTTTTTTTTGCAAAGTGTTTTTTGGATCATACTTCTTAGAGCTGGATGAGACTTCAATAAGCCAGGAAGTCTAGTGCTGGGAAGAAATGACTGTGTTTCTCACTGACTAGATAGGAATCATAAGTCCAGGAAAGTTTAGTGTCTTGCCCACCACACAGCCAGTCCATGGGGAGACTATGTCTCCCGTCACCAAATGAAATGTGCCTCCTTTTGTTTTGGGAGTGTGTTAGTTTGGGTAGACTGGAGAAACATATCCATCGAAACTCGTATGTGTATAAGAGAGAGTTTTATATAAAGGGTTATTGTACATTAAGAGAGTATCCCAACCCAGTCCAGTCCAGGCTCATAAATCCGATATTAGCCCATATATCCGATACCAATCGATAAAGTCCTCTTCAGACTCACGAAACACATGCAATGACACCGAATGCAGGACAATCACAGGCCAGTGGGTAGAAAGTGTTTGGATCCAGTGGTGGCATAAGCATCTCACTGCTGGCAGGGGTCTCCACGTGGCTTCTCCAGCTAAGGGCACTAACATAGATCCCTGTGTCTTGTCAGTAGAGCATCTCCAAGGGAGTGAGCAGAGTGAGAGTGTGTCTTCCGCCTCCAAGGAGGAAATCCCAGAGTTTTCCCAGAATCCTCAGGGGAAAGCCATGCCCACACAGAGGCCTTATTGGCTATGATCTGATTGACAGGCTAGACTCCACCCCTACACTCTTCATCCTCAAATTGACAAGCGATTATATAACTACCACAGGGAGTGGCAAGCAGAGGAGGTGGAGAGGGGCCCTAGGGAGGGGCCATGGTGAGATTGCCGATTTCAAGGTGGCTCCTGAGCAATCCCGCAGCAGTGAGGGGAAAGGCAAGGCAGAGCTCCGGGAAGAGGAGGTGAGAGTCAGATCTGTGCTCTTCTTAATCCATTCCGGATCCTGTGTCAGGGGGTTCCTGCCAGGTCTGTCTTGCAGGCCCTAAAGTGATTTGAGCCACCCAGACCGTTTACTGCCTGATCCCTAAGGAGCAAAATAAGCCCCCCAAGTAAGAGTCTTGCTACTCCGAGAAAGCACCAGAGGAGGGCTTTGCCAGCTTGCGGTTCCGGAGGGTTTTCTAGCCAAGGAACTAGGGGCTGCTTACACTCCAGTGCTTACTGGTAACATTTATTTGTATCTCCTTGTCTTTATCAGTCTATAAAATGGACTCTTTTGCACCTACTCCCTAGTTTTATTATGTCAATTAGGAGAACAGCCGGGTGGCAGCCACTGGTCTTTTAAACACTTTTTTTTTTTTCAGGGGGAAAAATCCTTCCTTGAAAATCGTGAATAGAGAGCAAAAAACTCCAGTTAGACTGTATCCTTTCCAATCCTGGCTTAACCTCTCCGAGCTTGGGCTTCCTTACCGGTGAAGTGGAGCTAGCCTTCCCACCGACCTCAATTTGCTGTGACGTTGAATCGAGTTATTTGTAAAGTGATTGGATCAGTGTAAAGCACATGGAGTGGTGGCCCTTGTTATTATCAATGACTGCTTGCTAGGGTAGGAATGGTGGCAAATTCTTAGTATGGAAGCCTTGGAGGAAACTGTCCAGTTTGCCTTGATTTGACTCCACTCTGATAAAACAGAAACGGAAAGAAGGAAGGCAGGAAAACAAGGAAAAGAAAGGCCACATTATTTTCTGCCCTCCTGCTTCGCCTGAAGATGTTCTTTAACTGATTTGTGAGCATTTTAGTTTAGGAGAAATTGGGTTTTGCTATTTTTTCCCTAAATATTATATGAGCCTATATACTCTTCCTCAATTAGCTTCTCAGTTATCAAGAGGCAGTTAGTAAAAATCGTGTGTATTTAATGTTCCTCTATAATGTATTGTTTCTCCCTTGATACTAGATATTAAGCAATTACTAGTCACTTACTTGGGTGATACAAACGTGAAGGTTAGTAGTTTGAACTACCCACCCAATGGTGCTATAGAAGAAAGGCCTGGCGATCCGTTTCTGGAAACATTTTGACCTGGAAAACCCTATGGGACAGCGCATCCTGGTGGTAGCACATGAGGTTTTTATGAGCCAGAATGGCTGCAATCGTAATGGGTTTTGGTTTGGTATTTGTTCCTTTAGTTTTTAAAACAGCTAGCTGTCCCTTACAACCCATTCATTTTCTAAGGATCATTATTCTTGTAGGAAAAAAACAAATCCAAAGAAGAAGTTAAAGAAAGCTGCCTAAGACCATAAATTAGATGAATTTAAAAGCAAACCCTGAACTATAAGGATCACTTCTCCGAAGTGCCAGATGATAGCAACTGTCAGTTCTCTCAGCTGGAGATAGATAACTAGCGTCAGCTTCAAACAGTACTCACTGAAACGGGATTTCCCCCCCCTTTTTCGCAGTCTGAGTACTGTGGAGTTTACAGCTCTGTTGGGAAACTTTGAAGAAATCTGCACATTTCAGCAGACGCTCTGCCAAGCATTGGAAGACTGTTCCAAGTAAGTGTTACGTGTTGCCATGGGGCTAGCCAGTGACATTGTTCGTTTTTTGTCTTCTGAGCATTCTCTTAGACAAGGACACTCGACAAGTATCACTTGTTTATGATACAGCTTCTACATTGTTAGTGCTTTGACACTGTGAACACCACCACCTAGTGCATGTTCTCATTACTGTGACTTCCACATATATCAGGGCTCAGGCTACTACTCTATCAATTCTGACTTCTGGGAATAGAAAGCCTCATCTTCCTCCCACAGAGCAGCTGCTGGTTTCAAAGTGCTGACCTTGGGGTTAGCAGCCCAACTTGTAACCCACTGTCATACCAAGGTTCCCTTACCAGGATTCTAAATCTAGTAAATTCTTACTAGCTCTATTGAGAAATCATCTGTCTGCTGCTTTTGGTCAATGTAAGAGACACACAGAATCCTAATTGTTCATGGAGACTGCCTTGACATTGGTTACATATTTTGTTTAGTTCATGGCTACTTATTGGGAAAAGTCATTCAGACGATTCATTCCGTTTTATAAGCACGTGGTTCTTGACTTAGTCATTCTTTGCAGTAGGCGAAGGGAAAGCAGATCGTTATATCAAACCCTGCATGTATCTGATGATTAGCACGATTGTGGACTCCTGGTAGCATACTGGGCTGCTAACTTCAAGGTTCGCTCAAAACTACCAGCTGCTTCAAGAGAGAAAGGTTGTTGAAATGTGCACATACATCCTACAGAGTGATTTGTAATGATCAGCAAGCAGTATATTTCTGCAACAAAAATGATTCTCCATGTAGAAAGAAAATGTTTGGGAAAGAATGATGGCAACATATGTACAAATGTGCTTGACACAATGGATGTATGGATTGTTATAAGAGCTGGAAGAGCCCCGATAAAATGATTTAAAAATAATAATAATAATAAATCCTTGGGGAAAAAAAAGGATTCTCCAAGATCATCATCTCGGGGCAGTTGGCCACTCTCGTCTATCAGGAAATGACAGTTTCCTGAGCTTTGTGGGGCACAGGTGGATGGATGTCTAGGGAGGAAGGCGGAATAACAGTCCACTTACTGAGAGAGATCTGGGTGATTGATCTAGAAGGATATGCTTCAAGTGAGAAACACTAGAGTTTAAAGCAGAATTCAAAACCTAGCATCTGATTGATAAAGCTGTTACAATAAGTTCTTCTTTGAAATTCGCCCCCACCCCCATTTTTTTTACATTTATCCGCATTTCATTCTAATTGTTTTTCTTGACTTCCTGTTTCCTCCTTTACATTGTGTATTTCGCCTGTTTTCCTTACAGGTTTCCGGAAAACCAACACAAAGTCGGAGGCTGCCTACTGAACCTCATGCCGCATTTTAAGTCCATGTATCTGGCTTACTGTGCAAACCATCCGTCAGCAGTAAATGTACTTACACAGCACAGGTAAAACATTTAACATTTCCTCAACTCTGATGTTTCACAGGGAAGTCCTTTCTAGAACCACCTTCTTTGGAAAGCGGAGGTCTCCTGTTGTACTCTTAAGTATCTCATATTCATAATGCTAGGAATTGTTACATTGTTACAGGTGTTCACTGTTCATTAATCCAACAAATATTCTATCAAATATCTACTGCGTATCGGTCCCCTGTATTCAATGATGGGGATACAGTAGTGAATGAAGAAGAAAAGGTCCCTCTCCTCGTAGAAAGTAGACCCTGGAGGTGAAGTCACACATTGTAGGCGTGTTGGATTTGCTGGAAAAGGGTAAAATGCTTGAGACTCTGCTAGGTGATAGTAACCTTGTCAGGGCGGGGCTGTGAGCGGTGTCAAGGAAGGCTTTTCTGAAGTGAAACTTCTTGAAAGCCAATAGGGTGGCATGGCCTTACTGAACAAAAATTCACCTGTATGGTTTATGACATTTCACTTCTCTTTATTTGGCAGTGAAAGTGGAAAGAACGTAATATTTTTTGTCTTCTTAATTTTATTTAGTTTGTTACTGTGGTTGAGAAAATCCATATTTCCAGTTCAACCTCTAATACATGCATCGTTCAGGGACTTGCTGCCATTCTCATCCCACCCTGCTTTGTTGCTTCTGAGCTAGATGGCCACTTATTTACCTTCAAGCCTTTAAGACCCCAGACACTATATCTTTTGATAGCCGGGCACCATCAGCTTTCTTCACCACAGATCATCAGTTTTACAATTC
>NW_022103917.1:8251198-8257449 GCF_000313985.2 Echinops telfairi
CTCCCAGTATCGCCACTCACACCACTTGTCCTGAAGGGATCATCCGCCCTGGATTCCCTGTTTTTCCAGTTCCTTTCTGTACCAGTGTACATCCTCTGGTCTAGCCAGACTTGCAAGGTAGAATTCTTATCTAGATAGATCTGCAGAGATAATAATATGCACCCAAAAAACAAGGCATAGCAAGACAAAGTGACAAAAGAGAACACAATGACAATGAAAAAGAAAACCAATGACCCATAAAAGAATAAATTAATTTAAAAACATGAAAAAGAAAAAAATTTACAAATTTAGAAAAGAAAGAAAAACCTGTAAATAGATCGAGGTCTGATTTTTGACATCTAGGCGTGTCCTCCAGTCAAGTCCGATGGGGTGCCACGCTCTGGCCTCTGAGTTTATCCTTTGCACTCCCTTGGGAGCTTTCTGATAGCATTTATTTTTGTGAGTACCATTAGGCTTGGCTGTTCCCAATGAAGCCATTTTGAAATCTTCTGATGGGCTATTGCATCCCGTGATGGGGAGCTGAGGTGTATGGTTAGAATTGAGCCTCTGCTAAGTTCTGCAGGGGCTGGAGGGAGGGCAGAGAGAGTGAGTCCTGGCTCAAATGCCACAAACTCTCTTCATACTGAGTTTTAGTAAGCTCGTAGCACACCTTGTTTGGCTGGAGAGCAGGCCTGGGTAGCCAGTGGAACTCAAGGTTTTCTCTTAAGCCTTATGTGCCCATTTCTGTTCTGAGCCTACACTGTTTTTTCTTTTAAAATGATGTTTCAACAGTCTCCATTCTTAATTTTGCTTTTTACCAGTTGTGCTACCCGAGACAATTCATGGAGTGTCTAACCTTATAAAATGAGGATGAAGCCACCCACCTTGCAGGGTTGGTGTGAGCATGAAATGAGATCGTCGGTGCTGAGCCTTCTATCATGTGGCTGAGTCAGCATCGACTCAATGGCGATGAGGTTGCTTTGATCTTTGAACCTGATGTAGAGTACCAAATGGCTGCCATCAGGCTCCATATCTACTTTATGCATCTCCGACATACGAATCACTCGCCACGGAAGAAGAAATTTTTCAGGCATACCAGAGAGCAGAGAGAGTATAGTGTATGTATACCCTTACCCACCATTCAGCTTAAGGAACAGATGGAATCAATTGAAGCACACTGTATACCTGTCCTCTCCAATAGTTCCTGCACCGCCTTCCCTCAACAGAGGGAGCCACAAATCTGAACTTTGTTTGCTACATACTTTAGTCGGGGTCCTCAACAAAGCAAAGAGTGATTCAAGGGTTACGTTTCCTTTGATGGCTACATCAACTGCCAGCATTTCCAAGGACAACTTCCTTAATACTAACACGGTGAGAGCCCCCTCCCTCACATATCAGCTTCCTGTTTACATGATCACAGATTCTTTTCCTTTTGATTAGGAAGACAACAAAAAATCTTAGAATAGTATTTCTGGATAAATACCAGCAAGAAGTGCTATACCAGAAATGATAGACTGTCTCGGGTGTTAAAGAGTTCTGTTGTAACTCTCTGGGTGAAAATATTACTGACCACATTGACCGATGTTAGTAATGTAATTCTAGGAATAATAACTGTAAACAGAAAAGCTTTCAAGTGGAGGCGCTTGGGTCAGATGTAAGGAAGATGGGGTTAAGCATGAATCCCCAGGATATAAACCATTTGCCCAAAACTACTAGCTGCTCCTCAGGAGCCGGGGAGGCTGTCTGCTCCCATAACTATTTACAACCATGGAAACCCTATATAGGATCACTATGAGTCGAAATCGACTTGGTGTCAGTATTTTTTTAAGTGATCAGAATTATGTCCTTTAGAAAGTGTCCATTTTAAATGAAAAGATAAACAATTTATAGAACTTAAATAAATAATACTAGCCCTAGTGGTGTCAGAAGCCCAGGGGGTGTTGTGGTCACATATTGGGCTGCTAACCACAAGGTTACAGTTCGAAACCACCAGCTGCGCCAAGCGGGGAAGATGAGGCTTTCTATTCCAGTACAGAGTTGCAGTCTCAGAAACTCACAGGGGCAGTTCTACCTTGTCCTATCATGTTGCTCTGAGTCAGAATCCACTCGATGACCTTGGGGGTGCAGTGGGGTATGCCTTGGGCTGCGAACCACGAGGTCAGTAATTTGAGACGAGCAGCCGCTCCATGGGAGACAAGTGTGGATTTCGAGTCCTGTAAACAATTATACTTTCAGAAACTCACAGGGGGCAGGTTCAAACCTGTCCTACAGGGTCGGTATGACTCAGCATCAACTCAACGGCTGTGAGTTATTCATTTTTATTTAGTTTTGGCTAAAAATGCCCAACCATCATCTGAGCCTTTTGTGAGGTACAGCCTTGTGGTTGGTAGAGGGTCTTGCCTTGATGTTGAAGGCTGCTGACTGCTCAGGTTGGTGGTTGCTGAAGGTTGGAGTGGCCGAAACCCTTTCTTCAGACAAGACATTCAAGAAGTTTGCTGCATTGATTGACTCTCCCTTTAGGAATTGGCAAGGCTTGGGGGGATTGGAGAGATAAAGGGTGTGGCTGGGCCAGTGGAGCCATCAGACCCAGCCCCCCCCACCCCCAATTACAATAGTAACATCAAAGATCAAGGGATACCTAGTTGGTAACTCACTTCCTTCTAGCCCAGTGGCTGACCTTTACATTTCAAAGGTCTTCCAAAGGAAGCTGATCGGATCTATAGTCAGTCCTTAAGGCAAATTCACCGCCATCAAGTCAGTGCTGAAGCTGAGTGACTCCCCTGTAGGTTTCTGAGATGGTAGCTGTTTCAGGGAGTAGAAAGCCCAAGTCTTTTGCCCGCAGAGCTGATGGTGGTTTCCAATGGCCAGCCATGCAGATCACAGCCCATCGCGTAACCACAACACCACCAGGGCGCCTAATCAGTCATTAACCCCCTCGGAATTAAAAAGAAAAAAAGTCAAATTCACTGCCACCGAGAAGCCAACGCATGGTGACCCTATAGGACAGAGTAGAACTGCCCCTGTGGGTTTCCAAGACTATGGTGCATTATGGGAGTAGAAATCCCCAACTTTCTCCTGAAGAGCGACAGGTGGTTTCAAACTGCTGACCTTGTAATTAGCAGCCCAGCTCATAACCACTCTACCACCAGGGCTCCTATTAACCCCCATAAAAACTCACTGCCATCAAATTGTTGCCGACCCATGAAAAGCTGCACCTTTCTCCTTGAGCTCGGAGTGGCTGGTGGTTTCAAAGTGCCAACCTTGCCAATCATAGCCCAACTTATAACCCCAGGGCTCCTATCCGCCCCCTCCCCTTATCTTTTCTTCTCTATGTCTGGAGACCACTGCATTGGGCTGCTAACTTCAAGGTCAGTAGATCAAATCCAGCAGTTGCTCCTCAGGATAAATCGGAGGCTTCATTCCCCATAAAGTTGTACAATATCAGAAACCCAAAGGTTCTCTTCGGCCCTCTAGGACAGTGGTTCTCAACCCTCCTCAGGCCGCTGCCCTCTAATACAGTTCCTCATGTTGTGGTGACCCCCAGCAATAAAATTATTTTCATTGCTACTTTACCACGGTCACTTTGCTACTGTTATGAATCGGGCGACCCCTGTGAAAGGGCGGTTTGACCCCCCAAAGGGGTCACGACCCACAGGTTGAGAACCACCGCTCTAGGATTACTATGAGTCAGAATCGACTCGATGACAATAAGTGGGCTTCTTTTTTTTTGGTCTCTGCTTAAACCACACACACACACACACACACACACACAGACATCGAGTCAATTCTGAGTCACAGACTTTATAGGACAGAGTAGAAGTGCTCCTTAGGGTTTCGGAGACTGTCCGTCTTTCCAGGAACAGACAGCCTCCCATGTCTTCCATGATGGGTTTAGAACTACCGATTTGGGGTTAGCAGCCCCACCCTTAACCCACTGCACCCCTTAAGGATCTACGGACTGCCGTTCCATAGTCCATTCCGACTCCGAGCCCTGGATAGGGCTTCCGAAGGCTGTGTGTCCATCAGCAGACACCTCATTTGCTCCAAAAACCAAACTTAGTGCCATTGCGTCAATTTCAACTCCTAGATCTACCCTGTAGGACAGCACACAACTGCCCTTGTGCGTTTCCGAGACAAATTCTTTCATCTTATGGCCATCGAGTCCATCCGAATTGTGACTTACCCCAGGAGAAACCCACTCACTGCCGTGGAGTTGATTCCAATTCCAAATCATAGTGACCTTATAGGGCAGGGGAGAACTGCCTCTCTGAGTTTCCAAGACTCTTCGCGGGAGTAGAAATCCGCAGGTTTGTCCTTCGGAACCGGCTAATGATTTCAAACCTCTGACCCTGCGATTAGCAAGTCAATGCATAACCACTATGCCACAGGTTTAGTGGCTCTTTAACTCACAGCTTCAATAGGCCAGTCAGGTGAACTTCTCCATGAAGACCCCTAGGGGGCAATATTGTACAAAAAATGCTCATGACAATTGCTTTTCCTTTCAATAATGTATGGTTACACCCACCGAGATGCTTTTTCAGAAATGTAGTAATAAATGACCTGAATTTGGATATATAAGTAGATCGCCATCTTTTGTGTGCCCCAACATTGTCGGTCGGCTGATATATTTACATGGCCATCCCAAAGATCCACAGACACTCTTGTCATCGTCTGGAAGTGACTTTTGTCATTTTCTCCTCGTCCCTTTTTTGGCTTGCTACTATAGCTGCTCTTTCTTCCTGGAAATAACCTCTCACTTACAAAACGATGCACTTCTCTCCCATGCTTCAGTGTAGTGTTCTTCCTTTTCACAAAGCAAAAGGACCCAGGGTTGAAAGAGAGCAAGGTGGGCCTGGGGTGGGGGTGGGGTTTGGGGCAGGAGGTAGGGGTGGTGGAGGTGGTGGTGGGGAATGGATAGCCATCAAGATCCATCTGGAGCTTCCTTCCATCTCTATTGCAGCTCCTGTACCTTTCCTCATGTTAGTTTGATTCCCTCTCTGTTCACCACTGTAGCCAGTAATGAAGACTTACTATAACCTCAGAGAGTTGGGGCCTTGCTTCGAGGACAAGGTGCATAGGCCAATTTCAGAGAACAAGCTCTGCTGTTTCTATCTTTGAGGAACCAGGGCAAGGAGCAGATGAGACTGCTTACAATGAAACAAACAAAATTTTTAAAAAGGAGGTAGTCTATTCTGGGACAGAAGAAAAGACAAAGGGCGAAGAGGGATCGCTCGTCCAGTGTGAGCGGCCCTTCTGGGGGTTTTCACTGGCAGCACACCTCCTCTTGCTTCACCATCTCTTTCTCTGTCATAGTGCCTCCCATGAAAGACTTGTGGGAGGAGCTTGTTTGGGGAGAGAGAATTCTTGGGAGAGGTATCCTGGAGGCGTAGTGGACACTCATTGGGTTGCTAGCCTGAGGTCAGCAGTTTGAAACAACCAACTGCCCCTCGGGAGAAAGAGGAGGCTTTCTACTCCAGTAAAGAGTTACAGTCTCGGAAACCCACAGGGACAGTTCTACTCTGCCCCACCTGTCCTGTGAGGGTTGTTATGAGTCAGAATCGTCTTGATAGCAGTGAGTTTGGCCTGCTAGGACTGATCTTGAAAGAGATAATGATTGTTCAAATTAGGAATCTGCACAAAGGTTCCACAGGTAACATTGTTTTACAAGATGGTTAGGTTCTAGAGTGCTATTTTTGTGTACAATAATCTTCTTGAGCTTCCAGCCCAACCCAGAATGTACCAGCAACCCCATCCACCATGTAAATTGATTTCCTAATGACAGGAGACATTGAGAGCCGCTGATGGTGTGTCACATCACGTGATAGAACATCTTCCGCTTGAAAAGCAAGTCTGAGCTCGGGGCTGCTATGTCCCAAAGACCATATAAAACTAAAGACTGCATTGTCATTGTGGAGTAAAAGTCTGCCAAGCTTGCCAGCCTTCCACTCAACAACATAAAAGGGAGAAAAACTGCATTTTAAAGACGGGGGTTATTCTTTGATATAAAGTTGTATGATTACTTGGTGTGTAAATTTTATTTGGGTAAGTGACATATGTCTTTTAGGGTCTGTTTATCAAAATGGGCAGTGGTTTTATATGGCACTTAAAAATATTTTGTTGGGGGCTCGTACAATTCTTATCACAATCCATACGTACATCCATTGTGTCAAGCACATACAGTGAACCCTCGCCACTTCGCGCTTCGACTTCCGCGGCTTCACTCTATCGCGTTTTTTTGCGTAACAGCGCATGCTCTGTCATTACTGCCACTG
>NW_022103917.1:8258334-8355033 GCF_000313985.2 Echinops telfairi
GCTGGTGTGCTTCTTCCATGTGGGCTTTGTTGCTTCTGAGCTAGTTGGCCGCTTGTTTATCTTCAAGCTTTTAAGACTATATGGCAGTTTTTTAAAAAAAGGAAATGAGTGATTTTTCTTCTTCTGAATAATCAGTGTTTGCTTTATAATACTTCGCCAGGCCGGTTGGTAGAATGCTCCATGAAAAGGAATAACAAAATACACATTAATTAGCATTTGCTTTTAATTCTTGTAAACCTTACAGCAATAGAGTGGAATATAACAGTAATTAGAGTAGACCAGTCAATCAATTAGAGTTGAACTTCACATCAATTAAAGAAGAATGTGTTAAGGATGCAGGCAGTCATTTTGTTCTGGAAAGAAAAAAATAAAACAAGACTTGTTTACTAAGTTGAATAGAAATTAGGAAAGTGATTTTCTTTAAATTACATTTCTACTCAAATGCACTCTCCCAATGCAGGTTATTTTTCTAATTGGATTCTACATGCCTTGAATTTACAAATCTCGGTATGCTTTAGATTGTAAAGAAATAGCAATTGAATTTCCATTAAGCTGGAAATCAAAGAAACTAGTAGTTTACAATGATATGGTTTTAGCTAGGTTTTTGCCTTGGAAGAATGACTCGTAATGCATCTAGTGACTTCTTTCATCTTGTAGTGCTTACTTTAAAGTTTGCAAAATCTGTTCTTGTCGACAGGCAGTGTAGTAAAAGATGTGGAGATGTGGGGCTTGGCTTCAGACATGGTTTGAATCCCAGCTTAGCCACCTGCCGACTGTTACCCATCCAGTCTTCGGTTCTTGATCTGTAAGGGAGGGGTAACACCTGTGTTGAGACGCTGACTTGAATGCTTACAAAGATCTTAGCGTGACATGGTAGCCTTCAAATACCCACTTTGTAACCTTCTCTCTTATATTAGAAAGTAGGCTTTATCTCTATTTGTACAGATGAGTCTGTTGAGGCTCATCGACTTCTCTGGTACTTCTCTCCTCTTGGATGCTCCTGGATGGAGCGGGACTGCAAAAATGAACAAAATGGTCAGCATTGACGGTGAGCTGTGACCACTCCGGGAAGCTCTAGCTTCTGCCTGGTTTCCCGCTCCCACACACTTGGCACTGCATGACTCAACGCTGCTGGTGCAAGAGCTGAAACTTCATCCCTTTCCCTCCCACTCGCAAGAGCCCAAGGAGAGAGCGTGTTGATTATTCAGAGGAAGAACGAGCGCTCCTCCCCATCGTCAACCCCCTTTAGTACTTGAATGATGAGTGAGAGCGAGTTTCTTTGACCGCACTTCACAAGCTGTGGCGACCGCCCCCCGAGAGTTGGGAACCACTGCAGATGGATGATGTGTTCTGGGGAGGATAAGTAGGTCACCCTGCAGTAGAGGGTTCCTGATGGGGGGTGGTGAGAAAGGTTTGGTGGGGCCCTGAGGAAAGGTTAGGCTTAATCTTAGAGGCAAATAGAGGGTTTCCAGTAGGGCAGCGAGGGAGTCGAAGGGATGGTTGCCAGGATGGTTTTGAACAGGGGTCCTCAAACTTTTTAAACAGGGGGCCAGTTCACTGTTCCTCGGACCCGTTGGAGGGCTGGACTATAGTTAAAAAAAACAACAACTATGAACAAATTCCTATGCACACTTATTTTGAAGTTAAAAAACAAAAGGGGCAAAAACACCCAGCGGGCCGGATAAATGTCCTCGGCGGGCCGCAGGTGGCCTGCGGGCCGTAGTTTGAGGATGCCTGGTTTCGAGGACAAATAGCTTGGAGACCAGGAGACCAGTTGGACGTGTCCCGTGAACCGATGGATTGAGGTGAAGCCTGGGCAAAGGTAGTCGTATGGAAATGATCGCACAACTCCAAGAAGACTTGTGACTACCGGGGTGTGCACGAAGCAGCGAGGACATGAAGGAGTCAAGTGATACAGCAGCCGTTTCCAAGTAGACCACCAATTCGGCAGTGCCTTTCCTTCGCTAATCACATTTTCTTACATGGATTTTTAAGCCGCCACAGGAGTTCCCATACTTGCTGGTGGGAAAGAGTTGGTCCAGAAGGGTGTGAAAGGGGAGAGAGCGCTCAAGCTTACAGTTAGATACCCAGATGGCCCACCTGACCAACGCTGGTTCAAATGTGCAAGCTGGACCTTGAATAAGGAAGTGGGAAGAAGACTTGGTGTGTTGGAAGTCCAGGGCTAGGGAAGAGTACTGAAAGCGCCCTGGACTCCCAGGAGAAGAAACCCGCCGGTCTCGGCAGAAGTACAGCCAGTGTGTTCCTTAGAGGCAAGGAGGAGAGACTCTGTCGCACGCACTGTGGACATGCTGTCAGGAGAGGCCAGTGTCTGGAGAAGGCCGCCATGCTGGGGAAAGTAGAGGCAGCAAAAGAGAGGAAGGGCCTGGACACGATGGGTTAACCGTGGACGCAACCAGAAGAACAATCGTGAGGCTGGCACAGGGCTGGGTGGTGGCGTGTTCTGTTGGGCATAGGGGTGCTAGGAGTTGGCACTGACTCGGCAGCACCTAACAACAGCATCCACTCTTTTGAAACGCTTTCGGAAAAAACAAATGGTTGCCTTATGGAAGCGGTTGCGTGGCTTGCGATGGTGGATTCGCCGTGGTAGGCGAAGACACTTTGTGGTTAGTCATAAGCATTCTGGTGTCTGAGTTCAGAATTTGATTCTAGCACATTCCAAATGGACGCCCCAGTGATAGGAAGTACTTGTTGAGTTGCTACCCTGGGCATTTGACCAGCCAATACCAAGAGTAAAGTGACTGAGAAAATTTTTTAAAAATGTTTTTTTTGAACTGTATGTGGAGATCATCTGCTAGGCTCTAAGCCCCATGAGTGCGGGCCCTTAACGGGGGATACTTTTGTTGTGTTCATGCTTCGTGCGAGCCATCTAGGACAGAGCGGCGCGTGTTCGATGTTCAGGAAATGATGGCTAGGAGAGTAGAGGAGAACAGGATTCTCGAGTGTTCAGCTCCCCACTGTGTTTGCACGGAAGGGGCTGGATGATGGTTCATTGCAATGGGTTGGCATGAACAGCATCTGCACAAGTGAAATGGATTGTATTGGTCTTTGTCTTCTGCGTGGTGCAGCCCACTCAGGGGGATGAGGGATTTCCATGGACTGTTGGGCAGTGACAGAACTGTGTCCCTTGGTTTCCTAGTGATGAGCTGGAACAATTTATGGAGAGTCAAGGTGCCTCCAGCCCGGGTATCCTCATTTTAACAACAAGCCTCAGCAAACCGTTCATGCGACTGGAAAAGTATGTGACTCTCTTGCAAGAGCTGGAACGGCACATGGAGGTAAGTGAAGGCATGCTTGTGACGCTTATGTGCGATGTGTGGTTCCGTGTTCTGGAGGGAGGGGCCAGCTGCTTCTACGCTGGCCTTGCTCAGTCATTCCAAAAATGCCTTGGCCTCACCATTTGCTTTACTCGATTTCCCCTCTCCCCAGGTTTCTGGGTTTTATGATGACTTCTTTTAATGTTTATGCAGCCAAAGAAGATCTTCGGGATCATTTTTCCCGCCTGAGTTCTGTTGCTTCCTCAGAGCGATTGTAATTTATTGACTTAGGGTTTCTTCTGTAAAAGGTGGCCTGTTGAAATCAGACAGCAGTCCTTCGCTGCTCCTTCTTATATCACAACCAACATTTCTGGGTAGATCAAGAAAGCGAAACCAATAGAAAATACAAAGCACACCCAGTCTAAATAGAGATCTCTCTCTAGGGCACTGTAGTTCTTTATCTCTCCTACTCTGCACTAGACGAGAAGATTCCAGGGTTTTCTTAAAGATGAATATCAATTTTCCTCTCTATGCATGCACCTCAAAACCCCCTCCCAGTTTTGTTTATGAAATTACAGTGTACATGCAACCGTTGTCTTATAGCTCTCATCATGTAAGGATTAAGATTTGCAACGAGGCTTGATAATGGTCTATTTTCTCATCACAAACGCACATTTTCTTGTTATTAAAAGAAACCTCAGCAGGTAGAGCTTCTGGAGCCGTCCTTGCTCAATCATGCGCTGAGGACTGAGCGGTGGGTGGGAGAGGAGGGCCGTGGGGGAGGCTGCATTTACCCTAGTTGCTCTTCCTGTGTCTGGGGGAAGGTTTTGAGGTTTTAAAAGGGTTGGTTAGCTTAAAGGGAAAGGATGCACACTGCTGGCCCCATCAACACGGGGAAGGCTGCAAGGCGGGCACTCTGAGGGAAACCACGTATTCAGGTGTCTGGCCTGCCTGAACGCTGCAGGCAATGGGCAACTGGCAACTAGAGCAGTTGGGGCTCTCTCCAAGGGTCTGGCCCAAAGCTTAACCTGTGCACGGAGCCCTTTGAGGTTGATTCCGGTTCATTTCTCATCCGAATGCAGAGACCTGTGGCCTTAGTTTCGGTCACTGCTCAGTACTAAAGAACAGCCACGTGAGGGCACGGACTCAGGTGTTCCCATTGCCTCCTCTGTCCCGCCATTCACCACACATCTGGGATGTCCTCCGGGTGAGACACTTACTCTAGCTTCCTGATGGGTTGGCCAGGCTGCTGGCCGACGTTAGGCTCGAACTGGAAGATCAGTTCATCAGCTGATTTGGGGAGGGAGAAGTTTCGTTAGCAAGGAGTAAAACGGTGCTTCTCAGAAGCACTGCCATTCTTGGGTCAGACCCCAAAGGTGAGGTATAAATCTACACCCAGGAAGCTCTACTTCCTGTGGAGATGTGACTTCTTCAAAGTCATTTTAAACCTCTCACTTCAGGGTTGTCAATACCACGGAATAGGCATTGGTGGTTCAGAGGTAGAATTCTCAACTTCCCTGCGAGAGACCCAGGTTTGGTGCCTGACAAACGTACCTCATGTGCAAACCCAAGCCTGTCTGATAGTGGGAGCTTTCGTGTTGCCACTATGCCGAACAGGTTCAGGCTGAGATTCTAAATGAAGATGGCCTAGCAGGAAAGGCCTGTTTCCCCAATTTGAATGAAAATCCTACAGATCACAAAGGCGGGTCCCCTTCCCATCACGGGCCTGGCGAGGGACCAGGCAGGGTTTTGTTCCATTGTGAATGGGGTTGCCAGGAGTGGGTGACTGACTCAATGGCTCTATCCACAAATGCCATGAAACTGTGGCCATGTGTGACGGTCTTGCTTCCAAGGGGACACATGGCAGGAATCTTGCACGGGGAGACTTGCCATCTTCCGTGGTAAATCTGCTGAAAGAAAATGAAGGTGTTTTTTGGGAAATGAGATTAGGTTGATTGTCCTGTAACTACCACTCTTGTGTCCACAATACCCTGCCTCCTATTAGTTACTAACAACATGATTTAATGATGCTCACAAAAGAATGATTCTTTATTATTTAAGGCATAACAGCAAGTAGGAAAATGATAGCTCTTGCCTCCCTACCAGTCTGAGTCTGTTGTTACCAAATACGTTCCAGGTTCCCCACTGTCTTAATCACCGACTGATGGAGGGTTTTGGTTTTTCAAATGCCCCAATGCGTCTCTCTTTTTCACATCTGACTGTATTTATGTTGACTGTTCTGTGCACAGCCCTGCACGTCTTAGTAAGGAGACGTGCGACTGCTACTGGGATTGAGAACTCTCTCGTCACAACCACCTATCTGTTATTCCTCTAAGATTGACTTTAAATATATTCCTTTAATAGGATACTCATCCAGATCATCAGGATATCCTGAAGGCAATCACAGCATTCAGAATGCTCATGGTAGGTGACGCTTTCAAATGATAATTCTCCATTTTATATGCTTTGTTTGTAAGTGAGCACGCTTTTTTCTTAGTTTTTCTTTTTGAAATCCGGTGTTTTGTGTGTGACCTTTCTTTGCTTATGCAAAGGTCTTTCGAATGGAAACACTAAGCTTTAGTGACAATATCACTGTGATTGTTTGGCCGAGTTTTTGTCGTTCAAACATCATACTTACCTGTGAACGGTAGCCAGCCCAAGGCTGTAAAGCAATCCCAAGCCTCAGCCACATTAAGCATGGCTGTGTGGGTGGGGGGTTTCCTTTTGTCTCTTTGTCCTTGCCCCTTGTTGCTTACCTCCTCTGTCACTGATGGCTATCACTATGGATTCAGCTATTTGTGCCAGACAGTGAGGTGGCTCTTTGCATATGAAAAAGAAATCCTGCATAAACTCTAAAAGGCCAGAAAAAAACCCTAAAATGCAATTGCTTTATATAGATTGCTATTCAAAGGTACCTGCCTTCTGAAGCATTTTGAGCATGATGGTGTGCCTCAAAACTATTGGTTTAAAACCACGTGGTGACATTTTAGAAGGAGAGCAAACTTTATTTTTGAGGGCTGGGTTAAGTTTAGCACTCTTAGCGATGGATCAGTATTTCATTATTGATTCTTGCTGTAAAGGTGTGAGGCAGCGTTGGCAATCCCCTGGCTTATATTGCTACTAAAAAAGATCACATGCCTATGGTTAAATTGCACGTTGAAAGCTAGAATAAGGCATGAAGTTCAGATTGTTGTTGTTCCAGGTCAAAATGTTGAATATTATCAATTTTGTATGGTTCACCTTAATAGTACAGGCCTTTGGAACCTGTGATACATCTTGCCATTTGCATTCCTTTTTTTTTTTTTGGTAGATCAGTTGACTATTAAAATTTGAAATAAAATATCTTTCAGATCATTTGATATGATTACTTGTTTCGCCAGTTGTAGCGTACTTATTACCAGTGTGGATGCTTAAAAAAATATGTATACAAGGAATTTATTTCTCATCTTCATTTAAGTGAGATAGCCAAAGATTTATAGAAAACCCACTTGCCCCAAACTGTTATATTCATTCAGAAATAGTAACAGATTTAACCCTATGCTGCTTTCATATTCAATTTGAAAGGAATGCTGTTAAATTACCTGGAGATAGCCTCGTACTTTCTGGAGCAATGATTTGAAAATATGTAGGTGTATACACGTATTCACATAGTGTTGTAAGCTGTGAATTAATGACTCCTTGGTTTGAATCTGCAGCTATCATGGAATTCATTTGCAGTATAAGATGGATTTGATGAATTTGGACATGAGGGAGTTAGCATAATTTTCTCTTTCTTTATAACTTCGACAGTGATTCATTTTGTTGTTGTTTTGGTCTTTGACACTCTCAAGTTGTCCCTTGGTTGGACTTGGAGCATGCTTTAGAAAAGTCAAATTGCTTTGTTGTTCAGAAAAGTACCAGTGTTTCAGAGAAACACGCTTTAGAGGCGCTGGAACTGGTACCTACCTGCAGATCTGCATCTACCAGTTGGCTCTCTAGGTTTCAGTGGATGCAATTCTACTCCTTATTTTCCCGTACTCTCTACAAGAAGAAACAAACTCTTCTTAGCATTTTGCTTGAGATTTTGGAAAAATAAAAAGTATTTCTTCTCGAAAATGATTGGGGACTCCAGGCTAGAGCTGTAAGGTCCTTCTGGGTGTCAGGAATGGAATGGACCAGGGGATTCCTGATGGAAAGTAGAGACTAAGTGGAGCTCTCCGAGCCAAAAGCCAGAGCTTCTTTTGATCTTGTGTTGGGTCTGGTTCATAAGCATTTCCATTCCATTGTGTTCTCTTTTGCTTCTGCAGGGACAGTGCCAAGATCTGAGGAAGAGAAAACAGCTAGAGTTGCAGATACTCTCGGAACCCATTCAGGCATGGGAAGGGGAGGACATGAAATCCTTGGGAAATGTGATTTTTATGTCACAAGTCATGGTGCAGAACGGAGCATGTGAGGTATGATGTTTCAAATTGCGACACTATCTCTTCCCTCTTCCGCCATTCATATTTTGCTTCTTGTATTCTGCCATCAAAGATAGATGCGAAAACATGCATATCAGAAGCTGAGCACCTCCCCTTTGCCCAACAATCTGCTAGGTGATTTGGGAGAGAGGGGGACAGAAGCAGCAACGATCCCTACCTGACAAGAACTTGTTCCAAGCAAATGAAAACACAACGTGTAACGCCGAAGCAAACCCAGAGAAATCATGTCGGCTTGTGCTCTTTCAGCAAGAGATTCTATAGCCCTTCAGAGCAGGAAGCAATCACGAAGAGTATAAAAATAAGACTCGAGGAGGTGGCCCGTGAAGAGACCAGGGGAGGATTTTGAAAGGTAGAGGCAGACCATTCTTACCACAGGAGAGAGCAGTAATGTGTTGTTCTGAAGAACAGCGAAGAAAGCAGCCTGTGGGGAGCAGAGGAGGACCGTGGCGCATTCCCAAAAAGACTGGTGGAGTCAGGTGTGGCGAGCCATGGTCATCAGGCTAGAGAAGTTCAGATGGATGTAGCAGGCGATCAGAAACTATTGAAGGATGAAAGGGCTATTTATGACACAAAGGTGTATATTAGGTAAACTAGGGCAGGGCAGGGGGGGGGCGCGGGCAGGACTAGAGACAGAAAGGTCAGCTGAGGCGGGATGTGCTAACACCAGCTAGAGAGGTGGTAGAGGAAATGGAGCCTAAGGGGCAGGTCCGACAGACACCGAGAAGGGAAAGTCAACAGGAAGTGGTGACCCATAGGGTTTGATGTTCAGACCTGCTATCTTTTAAGCACCTGCATATAATCCCGGTAGAGAGGCTCTGTGGCCAGCTATGATAAAGTAGCAGGGATATGTAGGTGAGAGGTCAAGGTTCGAGCCAGAGCTTCCGATGTCATGAACAAATATGCCATCCAAGGGAGCAAATATCCCGAGGGCAGCACAAAGGGCTGCAGATGAATTATTTGGTTTAGGGAGTTGCCAGGGGATGGGAGGGAAGAAGGTCGGTTGCATCATCTGGTATGATTTATTGGGTCCCTCTCCCAAAACATTTTCCTCTGCTCCCGGGTATCTCTGCGTTGGAGAGTCGTTACATTGGGTTGATAAACACTCTAATTTCCTATGCAGATACCCTAGGGAGGGCTCCCAGAGAGAATCAACTTATTCAGTTGTCAAATTATCTCCTTTGGGATACACTTCGCGAAAGGAGCAGGAATCGGCGCCAGAAGATAACAAAACCAAACAAAAGAGGGCGTTCCACAAAGAGCACTCGAGGGTGGTCAATTCTCTGAGTGCCGCCGAAGGTTCAGAGGTCAAAGAGCATGAAGACCATGTTATGGAGGACCTCAGTGGGGAGAACATGAAGGCGGGCTGTCATTGGGAGATGTGCAGATAGATGCTCAAGGCGAAAGAGGCAAAGCTAGTTGTGAAACAGGCCAGGCTGCTGCTCTGAAGTGAATGGAAGGAGAAGAACCCGGGCACATGGCTCATTCTATGAAAGATTGCTGGTGAGGACAATCAGATGTAGTTTTTGCACCCACTAATGACCTGGTGACTATGCATAATTGACTATGCAAAGGCATTTGAATGTGTGGATCATAATAGATTATGGACAGCCTTGAGAAGAATGGGAATTCCAGAATACTTCCTTGTGGAACGTGCACATGGACCAAGAGGCACTCGTGCGAACAGAACAAAGGGACAGAATTGGGTTGTTTTAAAATCAGGGAAGGTGTGCATCAGGGTTGTCTCCTCTCACCATACTTAGTCAATCTGCATGTTGAGAAAACATCAGAGAAGCTAGATTATGGGTAGAAGCATATGGAACCAGGATCGGAGGAAAGCTTATTCACACTGGTAAAATCCAGATGAATGACTCAGCCTTGCTTGCTGAAAGGGAGGGAGGAGGACTTGAAAGGCTGGCTGATGAAGATCAAGGACCGCAGCCTTTAGGATGATGTGCAACTCAATGTCAAGGAGACCCAAAGCTTCACAACTGGACCGATAGGTAACATCAGGATACACTGAGAAGAAATGGAAGTCATCAAGGATTTGCTTAGATGGCCAATAGAAACCTGCCACGGCAGCAGCCATCAAGATATCGGACGACACATTGCATGGGCACCGCCGCTGCACAAGACCTTTTGAAAATGTTGAAAAACAAGCATATATCTTTGAGAACTTAAGGCGCTCCCTAACCCAAGCCATGGCATTTTCAATCACCTCATACGCATGCGAACGTTGGACCTTGAATAAGGAAGACTGAAGAAGAGTGGTTGCATTTGACTTGTGCGGCTGGAAGAGACTATTGGAAGTACCATGGCTGCCAAAAGACTAAGCAAATTTGCCTTGGAAGGAGTACAGCCAGCATGCTCCTGAGAGGCCAGGATGGAGAGATTGTCCCTCACATTCTTTGCACATGTTGCTAGGAGAGACCAGTCCCTGGAAAAAAGAAATCATGCTTGTTAAATTGGAAGGACAGCAGAGAGAGAGTGAGAGAGAGAGAGAGAGAGAGCTTCTATGAGATGGACTGACAAAGTAGTTCCAACAATGGGATCCAAAATGACAACAAGGGTGGTACAGGACCAGGTGGTGCTGCCATCTTCATATACTGTACAGGACTGCCATGCGTCAGAACTGACTCAAGGGCACCTA
Organism: Echinops telfairi; assembly: GCF_000313985.2. NCBI lineage: Eukaryota > Metazoa > Chordata > Mammalia > Afrosoricida > Tenrecidae > Echinops > Echinops telfairi. The sequence continues at coordinate 8,268,717 of NW_022103917.1, forward strand.
ACAACAACAACAACAACAACAACAACAGCAGCAATTGATTGCATACCTACAATTGCATACCTGTTGAGGCATCGAGAGAAGCACTTTAGTGTGTGTGTGTGTGTGTATTCATTCTTTGGCTTTACATGGGTACAATAATTATCCTGGTCTTAAGGATTAAGCATAATTTTATGAATAAGAATTTCATAAACATAGTCTACTACATTTCCTGTGACTTGGAAACAGTTTCTCATTGCTGCTTTTCAAATTAAAGCCTCCAGGCATACTGCAGTTGAATATATAAAATCTGTTTCAATGCAGTGATTCCAAAAGTTCTCGACAAAGAGCAAAGTCTAATTTCCATTCTCCATTTCATGTTTTTCACTTCCCTTCAGGAAAAAGAAGAGCGGTACCTCATGTTATTTTCAAATGTTTTGATACTGCTATCTGCAAGCCCTCGGATGAGTGGCTTTATCTATCAGGTTAGTAGATTTCATATAAAGCCAATAGTGGGACCCAGAATGAAAACAGGTTTCCATCCAAATGCCCTGTCTTTACCCTGACATTAAAAACTTCAGCTAGAGAGGGCAGACTGTTTTTGACCCTTCATTGTAATCAATCAGCTTATAAGAGCTAATGTTCCTTAGATCCAGAACATTTGTATTGCTCTAATGAGTTTATCCTGATTGCCCACTGCTTGGGCAATGAGCTAAATCCTTAATGTGTACATGGAGATATCAGGGAGCCAGGGTGGCGTAGATGGTTAAATGCTTGGCTACTGACCAAAGCTCCAAGGTTCGAACCTGCCAGCAAGCTCCACTCGGGCAAAGACCTGGCAATTTGCTTTCCCTGTAAACATGCAAACTTTAGGAAACTTCTGGGGCCAAATTCTACGCTGTCCTACATGGTGGTTATGAGTGGGAATCAACTCAATACCCTGGTTTGTTTTTGTTCCTGCTGTTTATGATGTTGTCCATTATATCTTGGTCTGTTCTTATGTGCTGTCGAGTTCATTCTGACTCGCAGTGACCCTATCTGGCAGAGTAGAATTACCTCATAGATTTCCCTAAGTGCTAGTTCTTTTTTTTTTTTCAAAATAAGAAATCATTTTATTGGGGGCTCTTACAGCTCTTATAACAATCCATACATCAATTTTATCAAGCACATTTGTATGTAGGTTGCCATCAAGGTGGTAATTCTTTTTTTTAAAATCGTTTTATTAGGGGCTCATACAACTCATCACAATCCATACATACATCATCAATTGTGTAAAGCACATTTGTACATTCATTACCCTCATCATTCTCAAAACATTTGCTCTCCCCTTAAACCCCTGACATCAGCCTCTCATTTTCCCCCTCCCTCCCTGCTCGCTCCTCCCTCATGAACCCTTGAGATAATTTATAAGTTATTATTTTGTCATATCTTGCACTGTCCAACGTGTCCCTTCACCCACTTTTCTGTTGTCCGTGCCCCAGGGAGGAGGTTATATATAGATCCTTGTAATCGCTTCCCCCTTTCAAACCCATCCTCCCTCCACCCTCCCGGTACTGCCACTCTGACCACTGGTCCTGAAGGGATCATCCGCCCTGGATTCCTTGTGTTTCCAGTGTACATCCTCTGGTCTAGTCGGATTTGTAAGGTCGAATTTGGATCATAATAGTGGGGGGTCGGGGGAGAGGAAGCATTTAAGAACTAGAGGAAAGTTGTATGTTTCATCGTTGCTACATCACACCCTTTCTGGCTCGTCTCCTCCCTGAGACCCTTCTGTAAGGGGACGTCCAGTAGCCTACAAACGGGCTTTGGGTCTCCACTCTGCACTGCCCCCCCCCTTCACAATGATATGCTTTTTTTGTTCTGATGATGCCTGATACCTGATCCCTTTAACACCTCGTGATCATACAGGCTGGTGTGCCTCTTCCATGTGGGCTTTGTTGCTTCTGAGCTAGATGGCTGCTTGTTTATCCACAAGCATTTAAGACCCAGACGCTATCTCTTTTGATAGCCGCGCACCATTAGCTTTCTTCGGCACATTTGCTTGTGCATCTGCTTTGTCTTCAGAGATCGCATCAGGAAAGTGAGCATCATAGAATGCCAGTTTAATAGAACAAAGTATTCTTGCATTGAGGGAGTACTGGACTGGAGGCCCAATGTCCATCTGCCTACCTTAATAATAAACCTATGAATATATGCACATGGGTCTATATCCCCATTCTCATATATAAATATATTTACATATGTACATGCCTTTATGTAGACCTCTACAAATGCCCTTTGCCTCCTAGCTCTTTCCGCTATTTCCTTTGGCTTTCCTCTTGTCCCACTATCATGCGCACTCTTCATTAGGGTTTCAGTAATTCCTCTCGGTTGCATTACCCTTGATCATGCCCTACCAGGCCTCCTACCAAGGTGCTGATTCTTATGAGAGCAAATCACCAGTTTCCCACGCCCCTCCCTCAGGAATGATGAGTCTTCAGAAAACTTGAGTCTTTATTTTCTTTACTGATTCTCATAATAATGTGTTCAGGGTGGCCTTGGATGTGCTAGCACACAATGCATACTTTTTCTTTTTCAACTAGTTTTTTATTGTGAATTGGGGGGTGAGGGGGGGTTACATTTCAGACCAGCTCTGCATTCAGTAGTTCAAAGACCTTATCAACCTCATATTCTATCCCACCACCCCCCTTCCCTTGATTTCTAGTCTCCCCCTTATGGACCTTCCTCCTTTGCACTTAAGTCAACACATCTCAACCCCATGGTCCATTGCTTCATCGTCTCAGCTCTGCCTTTCCTCCTTTGGGGGCCTCCAAAGTCTTTTCCCTTCAGTATACAAGTCTTGGTCTTGGTGTTTATCCTTATAGCCGTGGTCTCATACAATACCTGTCTTTTTGTGATTGTCTCACTTCCCTCAGCATAATGATCTCCTGGTCCATGGATGACATGAGGTGCTTCGTGGTTTCATCACTGTTTATTTTATTTTCATCACTGCAGTTTAGGAGTGCATAGTATTCCATTGCGTGTGTGTGTGTGTGTGTGTGTGTGTGTGTGTGCGCGCGCGCGTGTAAATTCTTTTACCCATTCTACTGATGGACATTTGGGCTGTTTCCAACTTCTTGCTATTGTGAAGGCAGGCTTTTTGCTTAAAAGTTTTGTGGGGGTAAAATGTTGGTAACAAGATATTTGCCATTTCAACATTATTCACATGTGTAATTTAGTGATATTAACCCTAGTCATCATGGTCTGCATTCAATGCCATTATTGTTTCCAACTTTCCCCCTTGCCCATCACAAAGGTTCTGCTTAAAATTTAGAACAGAGAAATATTATTCAATGGACAGACCAAGGAAACCTCTTCAGCCGTAATTCAGCAGTGATTCCCGAGAGGGTCAGCAAATCTAATAGAAATAAAGAGAAACCTTCAAAATCACAGAATTCATGGTAATTCTCTTTTTCTGGTAGGGAAAAATAGCCATAGCAGGAATGGTGGTAGCAAGACTAGACGAACTAGAAGGGAATGACTACACATTTGAAATCACAGGTAGGTAATTTTCTTCTTTTTGTGGAGCTGCTTTAAATCCTTTTTGGAATACAGTGTGGCTTAAATAAATAATGGTTATTTTTTTTCTATCATATTCAAGTTTTACACAGGCATGGCCAAATCTCTGCCATTCCCTGGGAAAATTAGGGCACAGAGAAGTTTTCTGGTCATTCAAAAGCCATGGTTTTGCCATTAGTCCCACTCTTCTCTTGTGTGAGAGCTACTTGTTCAAGCTAAGAAATAAAAAAATGCCCTGATGTAAATGTAATTTTCTTTCTTTTCTGTTCTCTCCTCCATAGACTTTTATCAGCAGTTTTTATCATCAGCCTAGGGATTATTAAGATCTGGGTGTGTTTCTCAAAAGTGCTGAAAAGCCAGGAAACTTTCTTCATACATCGAGTAAATTCCAGTCATTGCTAATGCTCCCCGGCAGTTGAGCATATTATTCCCTTTTGCCAGGCCTGTGAGACTGTCATGTAATGAGTGCATGTTTCTGCACTGATGTGTCACAGTGGTTGGGACAGACATAATGGTTCCAGGCCTTCATCTCTTCTTTGAAGAGTCAGCGTCTGCCCCAATGACTGGAGTCAACCTTAGTTTGATCTTGTTCCAACTTCGATACTGTGGTAACCGGTATAATGCTCTCATTTTTGACTGGACTAGATAGACGATGTATATCAAGGACATGCTCGAGGTTTGGGCTTGTGAGCTCATTTATAGATGAACTAAAATTCTGTACGCAGTAGAAATTGAGGAGAGTTTTAAACGTCAATATGAATCTCTATTCATTCACTTTAGTAACATTGCTTGTGTTTGTTTCTTATCTCTAAGTTTAAACAGGGTTACACCATAGGTCCACCACGTGTCTGTCAGTTTGTTGTACTGTGGTGGCTTGCATGTTGGTGTGATACTCGAAGCTATTCCCTTGGCATTGAAAATGCCAGCAGTGCCCCCCCCCCCACGCAGATAGATTTCAGTGGGGCTTCCAGTCTGAGACAGACCAGGAAGAAAGGACTGGTGATCTACTTCTGAAACTTAGTCAGTGAAAATCTTGTTGATAACACCTACCAATGATTGTGTGGATGATGCAGGACTGGGCAGCACTCCATCGATAGATCCCGCAAGTCAAACTCACTGCCATTGAGCCAATTCTGACTCATGATGGCCGTATACTGTAGTGCAGGGTTCAACTGCCCCATGTGAGTTTCCGAGACTGTAACTCTTGGCGGGTGTGGAAAGCTTCAACTTTCTCCCCCGGAGCAGCTGGTGGTTTCAAACTGCAGACTTGGCTGTAAGAGCCCTTGACAATTGACACCCATGTTTTACTTGTATGAAGTCTGTTGCTGATGCAAGCTGAAGGCCCGCCTTGCCTTTTTGCTTCCCAATGCCCCTCATTGGGTGATGCAGGTAACCTCACAGAGCGACTTGTGGTCCATTGCACCAACAGTCAGGACTTCCAGGAGTGGCTGGACCAACTCTGCAGACTGACCCAAGGCCCTGCTTCTTGCGGCTCATTATCGAAAACCTCATCATCCTGCAGTGCTCACTCCGTAAGTGGCCCATTTGTCTTGTACAGGGACCGTAGAGTTTTCATCACATCCTGCCTGCTGAAGACTGACCAAAAAGTCGTGAGCATGCCTGTCATCTCTGGGTCATTTGTGATATTTATAGATTTTGAAGTACATTTCAATCTCACTAATTCAGATTCTTTCCTTGTGAAGGCCTGCCTGTCAACATTAGCGAGGAGGTTTACTTTGAGATGCATAGTTTTGTTCAATAGTATTAAATTACTCTAACTAACTGCTAATCGGTGTTTCTAACCAATGGTCCTGCTAAGATCTCTTAATGAGCCAGTAAGACCTATTTTTAATCAGTTATTTCTATATGAATAAGATGCTAAGTCTAAATCCATCATTTACCTTCATCAGTATTTCAACATCTCCATGTAATCTCATATATGCTAACACCTTTGCTCAGTAACCCTCTTCAAAGATAAAGTTTTAGCATTGCCTTCTGAGTTACCATAAATTCAGAATTCATGGAATTTGAATTGATGAACATTTACTGTACTTTCTGGGTAAAATGGGTGATTGTGATACTGTTAACACTTAGAAGCGGTGATGCCAAAATTCCAGTTCTGAGCACTGTGCTGTGGTGGGAAGTACGTGGGTCTTGGCATCAGACTGGGTTCAAATCTTGTCTTTGCCAGTTACTAGCGAGTTAACTTCATTTTGCTGGGTCTAAGGTTATTCTGACAAAATCACCAATTTAAGCACCTAATGCAGTGCTAAACACATCACTGAATCCATTAAATATTAACTTTTGTGTAACTCTCCTGCCTGATCATAGGATACGGAGTCCGTTTTTGTGACTACAAAGGGCCAGCTCTCAAACTAGAGACCTTTGTTTTCCCATCTTCCTTTTTCTATGGCTGGCTTTGTTGGTCATGCTCAAACCGATGGAGCTACTGTGAATTTTCTCACTATGTGGCACCAGGTTGGGTTCAGATGGCAGACTGCCAACATCTCATCAGACCTTTTCCCAGTCTTTTAGCTCTACTGGACAGCCCCGAGGACCCTTGGAACCTCCTCAGATTATAAAACCGTGGAGTTTAAGTTGTCTGCGACCTGCACCCCCACTTAGACCTTCAGCAGCACTAGGTTATAAAGAGGTAACTTTGCTACATGTGGTATAAAATGCTTCTGACAAGCTCATTTCATAGCGTATTAGTGGGAATGTGTTAGAATTTATGCGAGGCGATATTCCGCCAGCCCACCTTGGCTTGCTGGACTTGGTGATTTTGATTTCTTATTTTTTATTTCTCTCATTGTACATCCACGCATATTTAGTGAATGTCCTTTCGAGTTTCTGGGTGTCTCCTTGTAGGGTCTCTGTGGTTCCTTTATAACTAGTTCCCGAAATCAGTAAGCTTGTACATGCATCTCCCACAAGGTCCACTTAATCTGAGTTGAATTGCCAGCCAAGCAGATAAAATTCTGCATTGAGGATCACTGTGATCTACGAGTCAGTAACGCTTTATCGGACCATGACCTGAATTAGAACTATGGGAGTGATATATGTTGCAGTCGAAGAAGGAAGTCGTTTAATAAAAGGGATGCCTTGTTAAAAAAGGCTTTTCAGAAAAAAACATTTGATATTTAGATAGGGTGGGGATTGGTTTTTTGTTTGTTTTGTTTTGTTTCTTTTTTTGCTCTTTGAGTTGTAGTCAGGAAATGCTAATCACTAGCGGTTAGCAAGACCATGTGGAATGTTACCCTTCCATCCTAACAGGGATCCCCTCCTCCCCCAACTTCTGTCAAGTTCAGATCTCAGAAGGAGGCTGATTTACTCATCACTGTTCTTGAAATTGGTGCGTGAACAGTACATTGGTGACAGTTATGAGATGCAGTAATCACGGTGCAAAGACAGCCTATGTCTCTATGAAGTGTTGTGTGTTGGGATGAGTGACACAGACTAGCTTAATTTAGCGTTTCTTTTGACTGAAAGGGAGAAAGGGGGAGCTTTCTACTCCTGTTAACAGTTATCATCGCAAAAATTCACAGGGGCAGTTCTACCCTGTCCCACTGTAGGGTGGCTCCGAGTCGGCATCGACTCCATAGCAGTGACTTTTTTGATTTTTACTTAATACACCGTACGTCTGCTGTTTTGATGAATTGTTGTATCCAGCTCTTAGTAAAACAAAAAGTGGAAAAGTTGTGGGCCTGGGAGAATTTGTTGACACTTTCAGATCTACGTGAGAGGAGCCATACCCCTGGAGTGGAATCTTTAGTATGTGCCTGGATTGAGGATTTGATCAGAAGATAGTCCTGTAGGTTTCTTTCGGAAATTGACCTGTAATTCCTGCAAGCAACCAATTTTCTTCTCTAATCTGGGAGTGACGCTTCACAGTTCTCTGGGTCCCTGTTTAAACAATGTCCATTTTGTATCTGTGAGTTACTAAACTCAAGGTCAGGTGAGCACAAAGGATAGAGCAGACTTCATCTTTCACAGAACTAATCTATTAAAACAACGGCATGGTCACTTTGTTTCTGCTGTGGGAAGAGTGATTAATATAGTCTTACTCGGTGGTGTGCATTTCAGTTATTTTCAGCATTTGTTATTCTGCACAGAACTGTATTCTTTGGGCTTTGCATGATGGTATTGCACCTAAAACTAATGCGGGGGACATGGTGATATTCTTTCGGTGTAATTGATGATAACACTAACATTTAAAAATGTTGTTTTAGAATTATTGATAAATGGATGGGGGTCATTATAATCATCAACCTCTCACGCTCATCTTCTCTTTCTTTGCATATTCACTTTAGAGGATGTCTTATATCTTGAAGGTAAGGGTAGAACAATATTTTTGGCTTTCAGTGACGTCATAATGCTTGCGCTATAACCTTTGATGCTTATTTTGCTCCTTGTTACAATTGGTGGCTAAAATATGAAGATGCAATTCTGACGTGTAAGTAACATCAAAGAGCAAGCTCTTGTGAAATAAATATGAAAGTGTCGTCTTATATGATCCTAAACAATGCTTGTTTGCCTGCGTGCTTTAAAAAAATATTAGTGTACCTGCTACATGTGAGCTTTTTATGTCCATCTGTTTTCAAGTCTAAGTGGAACACTGCGGTGAAGTGGACGAAATTAAACGTCGTTTCATACAGTTTACAGGGTGATTCCTGTGCACATGGCTTGGGGTAGTGGAATAGGAAGATGAAGTCATGACCCGTTTATTTGGAGAAGCAATTTTTTAGACCTCCTTGTTATTCCCGTGGCAGAACAAAATCAAAGTAATCAACACCTCTTATCTGCCAATTAAAACTATTCTTTTATGTAGGTCTACGTAAACTTGGCCAGAGAGGCATTGCCCCTCATCCAAACTTAGTTACCAGGAAATTCTTCATCTCACTCATCTATCTGTCTTTGGGAAAATGATTGCTTCTCCCTTCCTTAATTTTCCCATCTGAGAAGAAGAAATTGTGCTCTTCTTCCTGGGACTCTTGCTAAGGAAAATTATTTAAGAACTTTTGAAGCTTTTGAAAAGGCACAAATACCACCTTAACAGAGAGCATGGTGATTTGATTCTCGTAAGAGTACATTGGTGGGAAACAGGAATCAACTTCAGGATCCTGTTCTTCCTCCTGGGTTCCCATTCATTTTCTGTCCAGAAAGGCATTTGGCCTCTGGCAGCATCCACCCCCATCTTCAGTAGGCCTACTCCATTCCTATGGCGATTGAGAGGATCATGTCATTGACCCTGTTTTGTTTGACCTCCCAAAGTGTATTGGAGCCATGCTTATATGTATATATTAAGTTGTGAAGCACTCATAACTAAACCTGCCCAAATAAGAAAGAGATGTTCTGTTTGTTCATTTGTTCTTTTTGTATTTGTGTGTGTGTGTGTGTGTGTGCATGTGTGTGGGGGGCGAGGATTTGAATTCATTAAGACACCTCTATACTTACAGGAATCTAGTAAGAGCCCCAAAACCATGAAGAAATTTCTTCACAAAAGAAAGACCGAAAGAAAACCATCAGAGGAGGAGTATGTGATTCGGAAAAGTATGTATTTTGTGCTTTTTGAGGATTGATTACAGACGAGCTAATGAATTTTGCTTTAAGCAGCTGATGGGAGCAATTTGTCCTCAGCATCATCTGCTACATACAAATGAGTGGGGAGGCTTGGTCATCCTGCAGATTTTTGCAGTTTCCTGCTGCACTTCCTGTCATCTTAGGCGGACACCACCTGTGTTATCTTTGCGTCCAGTCTTTTTCTCTGCTGGGTTCTAGAACTACTAAAGGGCCCCATTTGATCTGGAAGCATTTCCCCCCTCTTTGTTTCCAATGCCTGCGACGATCTGTATAGAGGTAGAATACATTGAACTGCAGGCTAAATTCTTTCTGGAAGTCGAATTCTCAATGGCATCCTTGGGTAGCCAAGGAATCAGCCTGCTGGCATCTCAAATACGGCTCTGTATTTGGGGACGAACGCAAAATCAATCAACCAGTCCATAGTACTTCCTGTCCTTGACCAGAAGGCTGTGAACAAGATACTTTGGGGCAAATGTTAAGGACTAAGAGATGACTCACAAAGAGGTGACAACTTTGCATATCTCTGTGGGGGATAAGGTTTGGATCAATCTTTGCTCCACTTCCATTCTCCATCCCCCACTTCTCACCCACACTTGGGTGTGAACATGAGTATGTGACTAGGGTGCTACCCTATTGTGGTCTCAAGACTGAGTTGGGTGAATCGGTGACTAGGCTGGCTGGTTGGAAAATGGGTGGGGTTGTTGGAGGGGAGAGCTTCCTAGAGCAGACGACCTTGAACTCTAAAGGAGAGGAAGGATGTGGTGTATCAGACGTAAACTGAAGCCAGCACCCAGCCCAGTGCTATCATTGTGGCTTCTAAGAGGCAGCTGGCAAGACCCCCGATGGCGAGCCCTGACCTGCAGGAGCAGCCACCCTTGGTGCTGACTCACCGAGGTTGACCCCAGTGCTTATCGGTACGCCGTCACTCTGGTTCCCTCGTGAGGGGGGTAGGGTAGGGTTTTCTTCAGACTTACTGTCACATCCCCGTCAGAGCAGGCAGTCCCAGGGAATGGGGAGGGTGGGGCACAGCAGCAGTTTGAGGGCTATGAGACACATATTGCTATGAAAATTAACTGTGAATTAAATTTAACAGGTACGGCTGCTCTGGAAGAGGACGCTCAGATTCTCAAAGTGATCGAAGCCTATTGTACCAGCGCAAATTTCCAACAAGGTCACAGCTCAAGCGCTTGTTATTTCATGCCACCGGGTTGATTCTGGCTCAGGCCTTCTCCGTAGAGCAGTGCTGCCCCCAGAGGATTGTATGATGCTTTGATTTGTCTGGGAGCAGATCACTAGGGTTTTCCACTTCATGGAGCCACTGCGTGGATTTGAACCACCGAGCCTTTGTGTAGTTTAGTAGCTGAGTAACCAACCATTGCGCTCATAGCGCCACGATCCCAAGGCCATCAAGTTAATTAGACTTCTAGCCTCCCGATAGGACAGAGTAGAACTGCTCACTGGGGTTTCCTAGACTTTGAATCTTTATAGGAGTAGACACCTTCATTTTTCTCATAGCTCGGCTGGTAGATTCAAACTGCTGACCTTGCAGTTAGCAGTTCAGTGATAACCCACCAGGTCCCCAGGTTCCTTATAGTTTAGGTAGGCTCACCCAACTTACTGTCACTAATTAATAGTGTGTTGTTGTTGTTTACCTGCTCACTGGCTCTTAGAAAAGGAGAAAAGCAACCCAGGCGGCCTGGTAGTAAAGCAGGTGCTTTGCACATCTTTCAGATAAGGTGGTTCTGCCTGCAAGCGGTTTGTTTACCCACTCTTTCTTTTCACCCAGAGAGAAAGGGGGAGGGAGGCAGAGAAAGAGATGCAAGCATTACACACAAAAAAAGTGGGAGGTGATAGAAATAAAGAAAAGGCTTTTTTTTTTTTTTTGGTAAAGTTATTTGCCTTTGAAGTACACAGAGACCAACACTAGTTAGGAATTAAAGAGCCCAGAGAGTTCCTGTGTCTGTGAACCGATGCTAATCTTCTCTTATAGACAGATTTGGAAAGGAAGTCAAAATAAGATCTTTGATCAGCCGCATATTTAAAAGAACATTGCTTCACCAAACTGGAAACGTAGCTACCTAGCAGGGCCTCAGCAAAATATATAAAGAGTGTCAGGGTGCTATTCAAATACGTAATAACAACAACAACAAACGCACTCACTGCTATCGAGTCGATGGGGACTCATAAGGACCCTATAAGGTGAGGCTATTTCCCTGCATGACTCTCGGGCTACAGACGGAGTGAGAGAACATTTTTCTGATTCATGTCGATGTTGTTTCGAAGTTGGGTCCCATTGCGTCTCTTGCCTTTCACCATTCGAGGTCCCCTCGGGTCCTTTTGTGAAGGTTGTGCACCTGCATAAGAAATGAATCCATTTGAACAAGAACACTCCATTTTGGACAAACCAGTTACCAATCATTTGAGTGTGGTCAGAGAGTCCTGAGGTGGATTTACCAGGATGCCTTCTTGCCGAGGAATGCGTTTCCAAGGCTCTCCCGAGGAAAACAGTCCATGGAAAATTGACCCATTTGACTGTGGAGAGGGGACTGGCAGACCTTCTGTTTCACAGACACACCTGCTGGTGGCTTAGGGCCTTCCCAACTCTGATCACAAGTTTCCAGGAGCCAGGAGAGGAATGTAAGAGTAGTTTTCTAGTAAGAATTAGGAAAGAGAAGGGGATAAGGAGAAAGTATAAAAAACAGCCCTAATGCGAAAAGGAGCCCTGGTGGTATTGTGGTTATGAGTTGGGCTGCCATCTGTATAGTCGGCAGTTCGAAACCACCACTAGCTAAGCCGGAGAAAGACCGGGCTTTCTATTCCCGTCAACAGTTACAGTCTCGGAAACCCACAGGGGCGGGGAGGTCACATTGAGTCAGCATTGACTTGATGGTGATGAATAATGCAAAAAAAAGAAGAAGAAGAAGAAGCCCCAGGGTAGTACAAATGGTTAACAAATTCAGCTGCAACCCCAGCGTTTGGAGGTTCAATCACCCAGAGGCAACTCAGAAGAAAGGCCTGGAGATCTACTTCCAAAAAATCAGCCACTGAAAACGCTATGAGGCATAATTCTGTTCTGACACGTGAGGGGTTAGAGTCATCTTGGTGGCATTTTTTTTTTACATCAACTTTGACCTCATCCTCTCTTGTATGACCTTTCCCCATGATTCTTTCTACAAAAAGGCAGGTATCTGGTCTCAAGAGTCACAGTTTTGGCCCCTCCTTGCCACAAGCTCACCAGGGACATGTGGGGAGTGCCTAGCACAGTGCTTGGCACATGGCAGACATTTCATTATCATGGGGACCTACTGAGCTCTATCCCTCTCTAACGACGATTCTCAGTCCCTTGGAACTCTCAGTACATCATCCTCTTATTAAGCACCAATGAAGGGCTGGAGCCTACGCAAGGCAGAGCCCCATGTGCCCTCGGTAAAAGAAAGGTAGATGCATGAGTGAAAGCCCAGAGTGCTGACAACTCTGAAGGAACATGGATCAGAAGAAAAGAGGGCAATGGCTCAGGGAGACCAAAGGCCCAAAGGTCTTGAAACTTGAAGCTTATTTATGAGACCTGAGAGGAATGATCCAGAAATGAGGGGAGAAGCTGGAAGTGCAGAAGAGCCCTTTGGTAGGCCCGATGAATGTACGCCATCAAGCAAAGGCTGGGGATGCTTATATCATTGCTACTGATCTGATATTCTCGCCAACCCACTCCACTCGTGGCCAATAAGGAGTCTGTCTTTGTTGACACCACCTTAACTTTAGAGGACTGTAAAGAGAACAAAGGAGAAACCATGGTGTTTCTGAGGCCCGAGAAACACGGGGTGTCCCAGGGCAGTAGTACTCTCTCCATGACTTTAACTCAAGTCACGTAACTCTATCACATTGAGTGTGGTGCGTTATTCCCTGCTAATGTTCTGAGCAGTCACCAGAGGTCATGCAATTGATCCCAACTCATTGCAGCCCCATGCCTGTCTGAAATTCCAACGAATTCTTTTTCTTTTTTTGTGGCAGATGAAGTACTTAAAAAACTTTTATTAAATACTTTTATTGGGGGCTCTTACATCTCTTATCACAATCCATACATTCATCCAGTGTGTCAAGCACGTTTGCACCTATGCCGCCATCATCATTTTCAAAGCATTCTCTTCCCACTTGAGCCCCTGATATCAGCTCCCCACTTCTTGCCCCCCCCCGCCCTCCCCCACGAACCCTTGATAAGTTATAGATTATTTTTTCCCATATCGTACATCATCCTTTCTCGCCCCTCACCCATTTTTCTATTATTCATCCCCCTGGGAGGGGGTTCCATGTTGATCCTTGTGATCCATTTCTCCTTTCTCCCCACACCCTCCCCTAATCCTCCTGGTATCTTTACTCTCCTTGTTGGTCCTGAGGGGTTTATCTATCCTGGATTCCCCGTGTTGCGGGCTCTTAACTGTAGCAGTGTGCATGCTCTGGTCTAATCCGACTTGTAAGGTAGAATTGAGGTCATGATAGTGGGGTGAAGAAGCACCAAAGAGCTAGAGGAAAGTTGTGTGTTTCATTGGTGCTATACTGCACCCTGACTGGCTCATCTCTTCCCTGTGACCCCTCTGTGAGGGGATGTCCAATTGTCTGTAGATGGGCATTGGGTCTCCACTCCGCACTCTCCTCATTCACATTGATGATTTTTGTTCTGGGTCTTTGATGCCTGATACCTGATCCCATCGACACCTCATGATCACAGAGGCTGGTGTGCTTCTTCCATGTGGGCTTTGTTGCTTCTGAGCTAGATGGTTGCTTGTTTATCTTCAAGCCTTTAAGACCCAAGTCACTATATATATCATCTGATAGCTGGGCACCATCAGCTTTCTTCACCATATTTGCTTATGCTCCCATTTTGTCTTCATTGATCGTGTTAGCAAGGTGAGCATCCTAGAATGCCAGATTGTTAGAACAAAGTTTTCCTGTGTTAAGGGAGTACTTGAGTCAAGGCCCAATGTCCATCTGCTACCTTAATTCTTAACATATAGATATGAGTACCTAGTTCTATACCCCTCTCATATGTTTGTGTGTATCACACATATGTACATGTCTATATTTAGTCCTCTATAAATGTCCTTTGCTTCCTGGTTATTTCCTTTATTTCCTTTTTACTTCCCTCTTGTCCCACCATCATGTTCGACCTTCATTCGGGTTTAGTAATTCCTCGCTGCTACATTGCCCTTGATTGAGCCCCACTCGGCATCCTATGACCTTCCTTCCATGGCTGATATTTCAGGAGTAGTTTCTCAGGCCTTTCTTCTGAGATACCTCTTGGTAGACTTGAACCTGCATGCTTTCTGTTAGCAGCTGAGGATTTAACGATTTGCACTGCCCAGGAACAGAAAATGCACTGTCAGCTCCTGGTTTTGGGAGAAGCACATTGGCCAAAGATGAGTGTCACACAATTGAACCGAATACCAACTGCTGTCCTCCATGACATCCATTTCGGTAGACATTTAGAATTTTTCATATCAGTAAGATCCCGTTAGCTCATGCTGGGTAGCACCAATGTTACCCACCAAGTTCCATCCATAAGAGTAGTGGAGAGGCACTGGCGTCTATAAATTGACTGCACTAGGAACTCTCCTCTCTTGCACTCGTTGTCTGCAGGTCCTCGCAAAGACTCTGTTCCACAGGTCTTACTCCCCGAGGAAGAGAAACTCATCATTGAAGAAACCAGAAGTAATGGCCAGACAATCATTGAAGAAAAGTGAGTAGACCGGGCTACTCAGCTGGGGGCTGGGAAGGAAGTTCTGGCCGGGCTGGATGGCTCTTGTAAAGCTGGCACTGATGGACAGCCCTTACCTATTTGGGCATGGCACCCTCCTTGCTGAGCATGCAGTTAGGAACCTTGGGAAAGCAACCACCACCCCCAACACCCCAACAAGGTCAAGAGAAAAGCAGAGGCAGATGACTTAGAACATTCAGAATGACTCAGTGCTGTGGCTGTTGTTGGAGGCAGCTGCCCTTTATAGCACATGAGACTCTCAGTAGTCTGGATGGCTCTGTGCTATTAACAAAAAGGTTGCAGGGTCAAACCCATCCAGAGGCACTTTGGAAAAAAGGCCTGGTGATCCTCTTCCGCAGGGTCACAGGCCCGGAAATCCTGTGGAGCTCAGCTCTTCAGTGAAACACATGGGGCTGTCGTGAGTTGACATGGACCCTCTGGAAGCTGTTTTGATAGATAGCCACCCTTTTTTGGGGTTTGTTTGGATGGGTTTAGGAGGCACCTGGAAAGGCTACAGAATGGATTTCCATGCCCAATCCTGCTTGCATTGATGGGGTTAGGCACAACTTTCCATACTCACCGTGTACAAAATCCTACAGCCATCTGATGAGACATTACTCTCACCACTTTTATAGATGAGGAAACTAGAGTTCAGGGAAATGATATCACTGGCCTACCTCTCTCTGCACAGTAGTAGTAAGTGTGATTTAATGGGGGAAAAACCGGGTTTAGTACCTTATGGCTCATAAAATAATTACAAAGGGGCCAAAATAATTCATTTGTTTAAATGTGAGTCATTTCTGAAGTCAAGCCGTGAATTTGCATAGAGCAGCACATTTCAACGTGTTCGGCATTGCCGATGCGTTTGTCTGTCGGGTGCATGAAGCGATAGAGCACAATCGTAAAGGCATGGGAGCTCCAGAGCACAGTCCTGGTTCAGCTCCCACGCAGTGCGACCTGACACCAATCCTCTTACTGCCACACCTCCCATTTCCTCATCTATAAAATGGGTATGATGGTCCCACATTGGGAGGTTAAATGGATTAATAAGTAGAAGGGCTCGCCTACAGCAATCACGCAATACATGATGATCATTCTAGTAATTATTATCTTACCTAAATTAATTGCCAGCAGAAGATTTGTGAGGTATTGTTAGGAATGTGGCATTCTTGCTACTGTATATGTCCAGAAACACAATGACGAGGACAAGGAAGCTAGTCAGCCAAGATTTCACAGCTAGTGATAGAATCAGATCTGGAACCCAGATCTCCAGCTTCCTTGTCCAGGGAAAGAGCCAGCGAGGAGAAAAAAAAGTATCCCACAACCGAGCCAGGGTGCCTCATCGCTTCTTTGGTAATAAATGTACATTTCCCGAGGGCCCTTCTATAAAGAAGACTGGCCTCGGGTACTAGCGGGTCGTGTCAAGGAGCCCTGGTGACACCATGCTAACAAAGGGTGAAGGGGTGAACCCAGCAGTTGGCTCTGAAGGAGTAAGACCTGACAAACTGCTCCTGCACAGATCTCAGGAGACCCGTGGGGACAGTTCTCTTAGTCCAAACGTGTTCATCAACACCTAACAACAAGAAGAGCAGGGCCACAGGACGTTAGACCGATGCGGAAAGCAGGGCCCTAGCACAGATCGTATACCTCGTCATGGCCTTGTGGTCCCTTGCTCATCACGGTCATGTGCATTACCACCTCACAGATAGAGCAACCCATGTCTCCTGATGGCCCCCTCTCTCTTATTTTGTACTCATCTCCGCTAGAGGGTGAGTGGCCAAGGAGGAGGGAAGCATAGACAAAGGGAAATGGTATCTGAATGAGCATGGTGGGGAAGCAGTGGGGGTGGGGCGCCATGTAAAACAAGGAGCGCCAAGCAGTGCCCTTCCAGGAAACTCGATGGATCAACTAGAAAGTCCAGGACCTGCACTTTTACCTCCTCGGTTCCTCAGAAATTCGTCTCTGAATTTTATCTTTCTTCTAGGAGCCTCGTTGATACCGTTTATGCCTTGAAGGATGAGGTCAAAGAACTGAAGCAGGTAATCACGTATAAACAGAAAAGTGGGTGAAGGGAGACATCAGATAGTGTAAGACATGACAAAATAATAATAATTTATAAATTATCAAGGATTCATGAGGGAGGGAGGGAGGAAGGGGAAACACGAGGAGCTGATACCAAGGGCTCAAGTAGAAAGCAAATGTTTTGAGAATGATGAGGGCAACAAATATACAAATGTGCTTGACACAATGGACGGATGGATGGATTGTGATAGGAGTTGTACGAGCCCCCAATAAATGATTAAAAAGAAAAAGTCATTCTCTTGGACCACTCTCCCGTCCTTGCCCCACGCTGATAGATGCTTCCAGGAAATCTCCAGAAGGAAAGTGGTGAGATGGGGGTTTTCTTTTCCTTCTGTGATCAAGGTGTGCTAGATATCAATTGTAAGCAGGTGGCCTTGAGTTCGCGTTTCTTTCTGCGGCTTTATTTAACGTCTTCGTTAGCAGTTTGCCATCGAGTGCCAAACTTCGTTACCACGCTCATGTTTCCTCACACCTGTAAATAGGATGCAAGATCCCCCCAACTACCAGGGCCCCAATTCTGCCTTGCAGACCTGGTTAGATCAGATGATGCACAGCGGTACAGATGGGAATTGGAAACACAGGGAATCTAGGACAGAAGAACCTCTCAGGACCAGGGGTGACAGTGGCGATACCAGGAGGGAAAGGGGATGTAGTAAGGGGGAATGGATCACAGGGAGCCACATATAACCTCCTCTCTGGGGGACGGGCAGCAGCGGGGTGGGTGAAGGGAGACGCCGGACAGTGTAATATAGGATACAATAATAATTTATAAATTATTAAGGGTGCATGGGGGAAAGGGGAGGAGGAAGGGAAGGGGAGGGGGGGAAAAAATGGAAAATGAGCGGATTCCGGGAACCCAAGAGGCAAGCGAATTTTGGGAATGATGAGGGCAACAAATGTATAGATGTGCTTTCCACAATTGATCTATGTATTGTGATTAATTGTATGAGCCCCAATAAATTGATTAAAAAAAATTATCAAGGGCTCGTGAGGGAGGGGGGGAATGGGGAGGGAGGGGGAAAATGAGGACCTAATGCTGGGGGCTTAAGTGGAGAGGAAATGTTTTGAGAACGATGAGGGCAATGAATGTACAAATGTGCTTTACACAATTGATGTATGTATGGACTGTGATAAGAGTTGTATGAGCCCCTAATAAAATGATTAAACAAATACATAAAATCCAAACTTAAAAAAAAAGAGTTGTATGAGCCCCCAATAAAATGATTTTAAAAAACAAACAAACAAAAAAAATAGGATGTAAGACCAGAGAAGCCATGCTTGACTGTCAGTCTCAGCAGAACCATCCCTCGAGGCTTGTGAGCCTCTCTGCAGCCGTCATCGCTTTCCCACGACCCAGACTCTTCCCTGGGCCACGTGGGGATTTACCTGCCAGCGTGGTTGCAGACTGGTTGTACTTGATGGTGCCAGAGTGACGGATGAGTTGGAGAGGAGAGAGACCAGGGGCCACAAGGCCACTTAAGAGGTTATTTCAAAATTGAGGGTGAAACCTGAAGAGGTCTGGAACCGAGGTGATTCCAGTGAGGCTGTGGAGGAGGAGAAGGGATGTCAAGGAAGAGGATGGTGTGGCATTGGAATGAAGCATCCTGTGCATCCACAGATGACTGGAGGAACACATCGCGATATGTACATGCAAGGGCATCTCATCCAGCCACGTGGAGAGATCGAGTCTGGATGCATGGCACCACACGGATAAGCCTCAAAAGCTTCCTGCTGAGTGAAATGAGTCCGTCACGAAAGGACACATACTGTTCAATCTCACGTGACATAAGCACATTTATATAACAATGAAAAATTAATAGCCGTTAGCAGGACTTGCTGGGTACGAGAAAGGGGAACTTTTGGGACATTGAATTTGTTAGTGATGGTGGAACTACTGTGATAAGGATAGCGAGGATCATTATACAACTTTACACATAGAATGCATTTCACCACATTATAGATGTATACGTTGGGTTGGCATATGTTTTCTTTTGCCTATAGATGATTTTGCATATTTCAAAACGTGGACACACATACAGAGAATCTGGGATTAAAGATGACATTTTTTATTTTTAAAAATCAGTTCTTCTAGCATAGTTTCTCACACTTACTAGGCCTACAGTCCCCTTTACAGAAAAAAAATTTACTCGGCGCCTCCCTGCCGATTCAGAATGTTTGTACTGTAGCTTACAGCCCTGGATGAAGGGTGGAGATCTGCTTTTGCAGTGCCCCTAGATTGTCCCAGCACCCCAGAGGGGGCAGTATCGCCCACTTGGAGAAATGTTGGTTCTAGTGTGATATGATGATGCTCTTCATGAAAATCACAAAGTACCCAAGTGTGAGGTGATGGGAGAGATCTGAGTTCAGGTTAGACTCGAATGAGTTTGAGGTGCACGGAGCAAGTGAGCATTGGACCTCGTGCCCCTGGTGTTCAGGAGAGGCAGTCAGACACATTGAAATTTAGAAGGTCCCTTATCAAACCTGGAGTTGAATGAAAATAAGTGAAGAAAGTGTTGAATGAAAAGACAAAGACCGGACCACCAGGACATTGCCTTGTCTTGGGAACTGAGGAGGGTGAGTTTAAGACAGAACATGTAGCCAGCGATGAAGGCTGCTGATCGGGTGAGCAGGAGGGGCTTTGGGAAGGGGTCACTATACTTTGCCTTGAAAAACAATGTTTGCTATTGCAGGAGAATAAAAGAATGAAGCAATGCTTGGAAGAAGAACTGAAATCGAGAAGGGACCTGGAGAAGCTGGTCCGGAGATTGCTGAAGCAAACGGATGAGTGTATCCGGGCTGAGGCCGGCAGCAAGACCTCGGTTCTTCCGTAGCCAGCACTGGGCAGCTGGGCTCCTGGAAATGTTCAGCTGAGTGCTTTGACTCAGTTTGTTGTTGACTTCTTTGGTTTTTATTTTGTGTTTAAGTCTCTCTCTCTCTGCGTGTGTGTATGCCCCCGGGTGCGCTATGGTTGCTTGGATGTTTGTGGCTGTTTGGCTATTAGTTGATTGCTTTGTTTTGAAGCAGGGGATAATGTGGAAGACAGTGGTAGACGTCTTTCCAGGGTCCTTTCCATTCTCTAAGAAAAGGAAAGCGCATGCAGGCCAATGACTTCAAGTGGTCTTCAGATGGCCTTCATTTTACAGTGCCTCTGCACAACCATTGTCCTCAGGTCACTTTCGCTGAGTTCACTTGCTGTCCTACAGGGGCTGGCCAGGGATAGGTCAGTGCAAATCCATCTTTCCCCTCAAAGCTCGGAAGCACCTCGGTACTTAGTGTGACTAGGGTAGGATGAAACATAAACGTCTTTGCCTGAGTGGTCCCGATGCCCTTCCTTAGCCCATCATGTGCCAGCCCTCAGGGCACATGTCTTTTTTGATTATTGTCCTCGTTGTCTGCAAAACAAGACAAGAACGGTTCCCTTATTCCTTTTTCGTCCATTTTCATTTTAACTCAGTGAAGCAGAAGCTCTGGTCATTCATGCCAGCACCAAATCCCTTAGCAAGTTGTACTGAACGGTCCTCCCCTCCACAGCAGAGTTGACCACTTCTTTATAGTGCATGATGGGCATTTTTCTTAGCTTTCAGACTAGTGTGTAAGTTGGTGTGTTCCTGTGCTTTTTAGCCAACTGTACCAAACAGTGTGTAAACCTGATATGCCTGTGTTTCTTAGCAACGTAGGTAGATTCTGAGCAATTACATCCTCTACGCTGCACATTGAAACTATGACCTTTCAACTTTCAAAACAATCTATACTGAGGGATCCTGTGCCCTAGTAGACAGCTTTCGTTCACTTTAGTGCTCTCTCGTGTCTGCTGTGAGAAGTAATATTCCTTGCGCTCTTTGAGTAGGATCTAAGCATTATTTGCAGAAACGTTCTGATTGTCCACCTTATTTATCCAGAATAAGAAGGCCTCTGTGGTGACTGGGTGCTGGTTACTACTGAAGCTAATTATTTGGAGCTGGTGTACGCAAGCTGCTCAGCCAATCAAATCCAAGCACTTTTGGGAATCACCCAGAAACAACAACGATGTGAGAACAGGTTTAAGAGAGTGTCAAAGAGGGCAGCACACATCCAAATTCAACAAAGTTGAGAGTCGACCCTAGGTTCCAGGACAAAGCAGAACCTTTTGCCCACAAATACAGGCAAAATGTAACCAGATAGGGAAAGTCCCTGGAAAGAGAGGCACAGAGTCAACGGAGTGATCAAAGCTGTCTTCTAGGTACATTTCATGGGTGCCTGTAAATGTGGGCGTTCCAAATGTTTAGGAGTCAAACTTGGAGCTGGAAATTCCCAGCTTGCTAAAGGAGCCCCTTTCCTCTCTGATACTGGGGGCACCTCAAGGTCCCATGGCTATATAGTATGGGGCAGTTGTCTGTGTTGACTGCACAGTAGAAATAACACCGTCTACAGGAAGTGGGCTACTACCATGGTCCAACATCCGCCAGTCACACCCATTGTTCCTTGGAAGCGGAAGGGTGAACATTTCTAGGAATGGTGGTGGTTCTGTTTTTCAGCGCAGTGGTTTAGAATACAACACCCTTCACCTAAAAAAAAATTTTTAAACCACCACCAACTCCCATCTTCGAATCTATTCTGTCTGTGGATAGTCGACAGCTGGCAATAAAGGTGCCAGTAGTCAATAAGGTATAGGATTGTTTCAAATCAGGAAAGATCTTTCTTTGAGAGTGATATGTACATATGCATGTGTTTGGGTTTCACCTTCCTGCGGAGAGTCTCTGGGTCCAGACTGGTGTCGCGTGCTCACACACTAAACAATAATATAAAGGAAATGAAGCCATGTTAACCTGAGAGCAGTGTCTCCACGGTTGTGTTGTTTACAGTACTCTGTTAATGGGTCCCTGCCACCTTGTAATTCAATTGCTGTCCTGAAAGGCCTTTCAGTCCCTCTCCTGTCATGCCCCTTATTACACAGGCTCCATTTTTCTAACTTGTTTTTATTTTGAAGACTTTTAAAATGAACATTTTCAATAAATAAGAAT
This sequence comes from Echinops telfairi, assembly GCF_000313985.2. NCBI lineage: Eukaryota > Metazoa > Chordata > Mammalia > Afrosoricida > Tenrecidae > Echinops > Echinops telfairi. Next base: position 8,290,662 of record NW_022103917.1, read on the forward strand.
AACAATGCTTTATAAAATAAACCCTTGGTTTCTTGTCTTCTTCTTTTTTGTTTTCTGCTAGCTGGTATGCTGAGCGATGTCTTGTGCCATCCTCTCTCATCTCTTTCTTTTTGTTGTTGTTGTTTTAATCATTTTATTGGGGGCTCATACAACTCTTATCACAATCCATACATACATCAATTGTATCAAGCACATTTGTACATTCATTGCCCTCATCATTCTCAAAACATTTGATCTCCACTTAAGCCCTTGGCATCAGCTCCTCATTTTCCCCTTTCATTAAGTTGTCCACTCTCTTTAGACCGCCTAGTCAGTCTCGTCCCTTTTCCCGTGGGCAAATGTTTCCTCCCTACTTTACAGAGAAAATAGACACCGCGAGGCAGAACTTTTCTTAGCTTCTCCACCTCTTACTCCAACCCATAAACTATCTGCCCCTTTTCACCGTAATCTTCCAATATTCGCACTCACTGCCATCGAGTGGATTCTGAACCATATAGGATAAGGCAGAACTTTCCCTGTGGGTTTCCAAGGCTGTAAGCCTTTACAGTAGTAGAGAGCCTCATCTTTCTTCCGCTTCCAATATTACATAAAGAAATATCCATTTTCCTGTACAAGTTGATCCTTTGGTTTTGAGTCTTGTCCCATTCCTCTATATTTTGCACACTTTTGTCAATCAGTGAGACGCTGTATTTTAACCACAGTTGGAATGGTGGTTCATGATTAGCATGAGAAAATTTGCTATGTCTCAAGATTTATGAGCTAGATACTATCTACTGGCACTCAGTATCCATTCTTACCCCTTTACATCTCCCTCCCTATGGGAAAGCTCAAAAATACACGTTCCAGATTCTCTTGAACCTGGAAATCCTGATACAACATGGACTGTACTACATTTTTGGTTCGGACAATGAAACACACATGGACAAGGTCTGGAAGGTTTATGTCAGGCAAAGGCTATCTTGCTGGGGCTTCGTGCCTGGCAGGGAGGTCCTAAAGACATGTTTGTGGCACCTGTACACCATGTTCCAGTGCACCAAGTCACAGCATTGTGGGTGAGGGGCTGTAGTTGCATCAATGGTGGGAGCAACTGTTTCCTGACATCTGGATAACAGCTACAGTGTGATGACCTTGAAGCCAATGGTCCAGGCAAAGATCCCTTCAGTGGTTTCAATTTCCTGCCCCGAACCAATTAACACTACATTCACCTCTTTTGAACCAGACACTGCACTAAATGGTGCATCAGCGGTTCTCAATCTGTGGGTCTCGATCCCTTTGGGGGTTGAATGACCCTTTCACAGGGGTCATCCGATTCATAACAGTAGCAAAATGATAATCGTGAAGTAGCAACGAAAATAGTTTTATGGTTGGGGCGGTCACCACAACATGAGGAACTGTATTAAAGGGTCGCGGCATTAGGGAGGTTGAGAACCACTGGTTTGCATGGTTAAGCTCATAAAACATTCAACAACCCTATGTGGTGTGCACCATTGTTAGTCTCAGTTTACAAATTCATATAGGCACAGAAATGTTGAATAACGTGTTAGAAAGTGTGGAAGCTGGGATTTGAATCTCCTGGCCCTTGTGCCTCTAGGATTCAGGTTCTTTCTACCACATTCTCCCCTCTGCTTGTTGCCCCTCAAGCCACCTATTCTTTTTTCAAAATCATTTTATTGGGAGCTCTTACAGATATCATAACATTCTATAGTTCAATCCCATCAGTATTGTACAATTGCTACCCTAATCAGTTTTTAAACATTTTCTTTTTTCTTGAACTCTTTGATATCTGCTCCCATTATCCCCTCTCCCCACCCCCACCATACCCCCCAGGAACCCTTATTTACTTATTTATTTATTTATTGACATATCTTATACATCCGATATATCCATTCACATATAATTCTGTTGTTCGATCCCAGCAAGTGGGGTTATACAATCCTCAATACTATGAGCTTCCTATCCCCCCCTTCCACCCCTCTTCCTGTGCCCTCAGGGAATCATCACTCCTGTTACTATTTCTGAAGTGTTATCTATCTTGGCTTTCATGTATCCAATGATCTTAAATATGAAAACCAACTCACGCAAATCTGACATGACTAAGGAAGTGAAACAACAACTGCAATAGTAAGGGGTGGAACTATTAGAGAGCTAGAGGATAGTTAGGAGGTTCATCAGGGCTATACCGCAGCCTGGATATATCATCCCTTCCGTGTGGCCCTCTGTCCAAATTATCTTACAGGTGGATTTGGGGTCTCCACTGCACCCACGCCCCTTCCCATCAATTTGGTTGCCTGTTTTTGAGCTTTTGAGACCTCTTCCCACTGACACCTCATGCTCATACAGGCTGGTGTGCTTCTTCCCTGTGGGCTTTGTTGTCAAGCTGAGGATGTTTTCAGTGAGTTCTTCCTGGGCAAATCAAGGAAACTTTTTTTCTCCTCAATATTTCATTATGACTTCTCCATATTATTTGCCCCCTTGTCTCTGATAGGTTTCTACTTCCTTCGTTTTTATGATCTCACACTTCCCTGACTTTCACTCAACCGTCTTACCACTCCTCAGTCTCCTTCGCCTGTCCTCTGAATGGTGCAGAGGCATCTTGCTTTGGTAAAGATTTATAGCCTCGGAACGTCTGTAGAGTAGCTTTACCCTGTCCTGCAGACTCGAAATCAACTCCATGGCAATGAGTTATTATTGTCGGGGCTCTAAGCTTTCTATAACGTGGATGACTGGCCTCAGAGCCGGCAGGATTCAGCCTGTGACCAACCCCTGCTTCATCTCTCCCGTGACGCAAACTGCAGGCCACCTCAGCCACACTGCTATGCAGGATCATCCAGCAAGCACCTCTGCGAAGGCTGCCCAGAGGGCAGTTTATCTCTGCAAAATAAACATTGAACCCCTTCCCCAACAACATCTGTCTGTGCTGTGTGGCCTAGACAACACTTGTTTCTTTCTCATGCAGGGTTCTTTATGTGCTGACACCATTTGCCTGCTTCCTTGAGTCCTTCATCCATCTGCAAAGGTCGCTGGGCGGCAGAGATGAGTTGGGCTTGACTACTAACTTAAGCATCGATACCACTTTGAGGAATCAAGTCCATCTGGCCCAAGCCAGGGCATTTTCAATGGCCCCATATTCATGTCCATCAGTTTGTGCTGACTTGTGTGCTGCTGTCACACTGGAAACGGTGCCATCAGTATTCAAATGGCAGCAGGGTCACCTCCGGTGGACAGGTTTCAATGGAAGGTCCAGACTAAGAACAGACTACAAAGAAGGAATGGGCTGTGGACTAATGCAGGATCGGCCAATGAAAACCTTATGAATAGCAGAACACAGTCAGACATAGACTCTGAACCTCGCTCTTGAACATAGAATAGCTAAAGAAAATGGAGGAAATCACGAAGTAAAAGAACGGAATAGAACATTTTAAAGGCAGCTCAAGAACACAAAGTAAAGCATTATCAGGAAATGTGCAAAGACCTGGAGCTAGAAAACCAGAAGGAAAGCTAGTGTGCCCCCAAGACTTGATGCAATCCTTGATTCGAAGGAGCATTCCAACTGTATTTCTTCCAAGACTGATTTTTCAGGCACGCCATGGTACTTTCAATATTTACAAATGCACCAAATTCTTCTCCGGTCTTCCTTCTGCATTACCCATCGTTCACATGCATGTGTCCCTGTTAGGTGCCGTCTGACCACTTCCAACTCATGGCCACTCGTTGTACAACAGAACAAAACCTTGCCTAGTCCTCTGCCCCCTCCTAATGGTTCTGTTTGCGTCTATTGTTATAGCCACTGTTGTCAGTCCGTCTCACGGAGGGGCTTCCTCTGTTTCATTGACCCTCTTCTTTCCCTCTCTTGAGGGACTGGTCTCTCCTGATAACATGGCCAAAGTACATGAGAGAAAAATCTCAGCATTTCCTTTCTAAAGAGCATCTGGCTGTACTTCTTCCAAGACAGATTTGTTTGTTCTCCTGGCAATCCATAGCACCTCCACTATTCTTCGTCAACATCATACATAACTCAAAGGCATCAATCAAATCTTGTTGATTCATTGTCCACCTTTCACAAGCATGTGAGGTGATTGAAATACCAGGGCTTGGGCTGGGTTTAGTACACATTAGTCCTCAAAGGGACATCCTTGCTCTTCAACACATGCAGAAAACCTGCCCATTGCAATGCATCCTTTGATTTCCTGCTAGCTGCTTCCATGTACATTGATTGTGTATTCAAGCAAGGTGAAATCCTTGACAACTTCCGTATTTTCTCCACTTATCAGGATCCTATCTGTTGGTCCAGTTGTGAGGATGTTAGTTTTCTTTAAATTCAGTTGCGATCCATACTGAAGGCTGCAGTCTTTGATGTTCATCAGCAAGTTCTCCAAGTCCTCCTCGATTTCAAGGAAGGTTGTGTTACGGCAGACCAAAGGTGGCTCGTCACTCTTCCTCCAGTCCGAGCCTGTTCTCTTCTGCATGGAGTCCAGTTTCCCTGACGATTTGCTCAGCATACAGACAGAACGTGTGGTGAAAGGAGGCAATCCTGATGCACACCTTTCCTGATTTTAAACGACCAAGTATTCCTTTGTGCTGTTCGTATGACTACCTCTTATACAGGTTCTGCATGAGCACAATGGATCATTCTGTTATTCCCATTCTTCTCAATGTTATTAGTAATTGCTTTTGATACACACAGTCAAATGCCTTTGCATAGTCAATAACAAACACATAAGTAAACATCTTTCTGGTATTCTTTTAGTTCAGCCAGGATCCATCTGACATCAGCAATGATATCCCTTATTCTACTTCCTCTTCTGAATCCAGCCGGAACCTCTGGCAGCTCCCTGTCAACATACTGGTGCAATGTACTGGTTGGATGACCTTCACTAGTATTTTATTGCATGCGGTGTTAGTGAGATTGTTCTATAATTTGCAAATTGCGCTGGGCCATGTTGCAAAAAGCACAAATATGGGTCTCTTTCAGTTGCTTGGCCTGGGAGCTGTCATCAAAGTTTCTTGGCAGAGACTAGTGAGTACTTCCAGTGCGTCATCAGCTTTTTGAAACATTTGAATTTGTACTCTTCCAATTCCTTGTTTTTCACTAATGCCTTCTGTGCAGATTTGACTACTTCCTGATCATATGCTACCTCTTGAAATGGGTGAATGCCAGCTATGCTATGCCCTTTTTGGCTCTCTGACTCAAGGTTTTTGCGCAGAGTTCATGATCATACTCTCCTTTGTCTTCTTGAGCTGACCTTTAAAGTTTTCTGTTCCACGCCTTTGCTTCATTTCTTCCATGTGCTTTAGCCACACTGTTCTCAAGAGCAAGTTTCAGAGTCTCCTCTGTCATCCACTTTGGTCTTTTCTATCTTTCCTGTCCTTTAGTGACCTTTTGCTTTCATTATGTATGTTTTTCTTTATGTCACCCCGCATATGATGTTCTTGATGTCATCCCACAGCTTAACAGGTATGGCGTCATTAGTGTTGCATGTTTACAATCTGCCCTTGAGATCCTCTTAATCTAAATGGAATGTACTCAAGGTCATGTTTGGCGCTCTTGGACTCATTTTCATTTTCTACAACTTCAACCTGAATTTGCATATCAGCAATTGAGGGTCTGTTCCACAGTTGGTCCCTGGTCTTGTTTTGGCTGATGATATTGGACTTCTCCACCATTCCTTCCCACAGATACAATCAATTTGATTCTTGTGCATTTCATCTGGTAAGGTGTATGTGTATCATCACTATGTATGCTGTTGAAAAGGTATTTGCAACGAAGGAGTCGTTGGTCTTGAAAATTCTATCATGCGATCTCCAACTTCATTTCTGTTACCAAGACGATATTTCCCAACTACTACTCCTTCCTCTTTATTTCCAACTTTTGCATTCCAGCCACCAATAATTCTGAAAGCATCTTGATGGCATGTTTGATCAATTTCAGACAGAAGAAGCTGGTAGAATTCTTCAATTTCTTCATCACTAGCTTTAGTGATTGGTATGAAAATTTGAATAAGACTCATATTAACTGGATTTCCTTTAGGTGTACAGATAATCTACTGCCACTGCCAGTATTGTAGTTCAAGATGAATCTTGACGTGTTCTTTTTGATGTTGAATGCAATGCCATTCCTCTCGAATTTGTCACTCGGGCATAGTAAACCATTTGATTTTCTGACTCAAAATGGCCAACACCCTGCCATTTCAGCTTGCTATTGGCTAGGATATCAATCTTTATTGATTCTATCTTATTTTTTATGATTTCCAATTTTCCTTGTGTGTGATAGCACTTATATTGTTCTATAGTTTGAGCACAATGAATTGGGGATAACTTTGAGAAGAATGGGAATTCTGGAACACTTCATTTGGAAGTTGTACATGGATCAAGAGGCAGATGTTTGAACAGAAGAAGGGACTACTACCAGGCTTAAAATCACGAAAGGTATGGATTAGGGTTGTATGCTCTCACCATACGAATTCAATCTGTATGCTGAGCCAATCATCAGAGAAGCTGGCTTATCTGAAGAAAAGTGTGGCATCAGGATTGGACGAAGGCTTATTAACAACCAGCCATATGCAGATGACACAACCTTGCTTGCTGAAAGTGAGGACCAATTGAAGTACTTGATGTTGAAGATCAAGGATTGTAGCCTTCATTATGGATTGCAACTGAGTGTAAGGAAGACCAAAATCCTCGCAACTGAACCAGTAGGTAACCGGATAAATGGAGAAAAGGTTGAAGTTGTCAAAGCTTTCGTCTTACTGGGATCCGTGATCAATGTTCATGGAAGCAGCAGTCAAGAGATCAAGACTTACTGCATTAGGTAACTCTCCTGCACGAGACCTCTTCAGAGTATTGAAGTGCAAGGGTGTTACTTTGAGAACTGAGGTGCACCTGACCCAAGTCATGATGTTCTCGATTGCATCGTAAGCATGTGTAAGGTGGACATTGAGGACATTAAGGAAGGACATAGAAGAATAGATGCATTTCAATTGTAGTGCTGGAGAAGAATATTCAAAGGACCATGGCCTGCTAAAAGGACAAAATATTCTGTATTGGAAGATGTATGACCAGAGTGTTCCTTAGAGGCAAGGGGGCATGACTTCATCTTTTTTTTTTTTTTACTTCATCTTACATACTTTGGACATATTGTCAGGAGAGACCAGTCCCTGGAGAAGGACATGATGTGTGGTAAGGTGGAGGGGTCATGAAAAAGAGGAAGGCCTTCAACTGGTGGATTGACCCAATGGCTGCAACAATGGGCTCAGGCACAGGAACGATTGTGAGGAGGGTGCAGGACTGGGCAGTGTTTCGTTCTGTTGAGCATAGGGGTGCTATGGGTCAGAGCTGACTTGATGGCACCTAACAGCAATAATTTTCCTATGTTCATACTCCATACATTCCATATTCCAACTTTCAATGGTTATATTAGCTTTTTCTTCTCATTTGGAGTCAGGCTTTACCAGCAAATGAACAGCTCAAAAGCTTTGCTTCATCCACGCTATTAAAGCTGACTCGACGTTAAGAAGTCCTGGTCATATTTTGAAGGCCTTCTAACCGGAGGGGCTCATTTTCCAGTAACACATCAGACAATGTTCTGTTGATATTCACAGTATTTTCTGTGGCCAATCCCTCAGCCAAGGACTGCTTACTTCATCTTCACAGTGTGCTATGTTGTTGTTAGGTGCCTTTGAGCTGACTCTGGCTGATAGCGACCCTATGTACAACAGAGTGAAACACTGTGGGGTCCTGCGCCATCCTCACAATTGTTCTTATGTCTGAGCCCACTGCTGGAAGCCACTGTGCCAATCCATCTTGTTGAGGGCCTTTCTCTTTTTCATGGCCCCTCTATTTTACCAAGCATGGTGTGCTAAGGAAGGGGTAAATTTGTGTGGTTATATCTGTGTTAATTATCTAGTACTGCTATCACAAATATGAGGAATGAGTTGCTTTAATAAACTCCCCCTTTTGTCTCACAGTTGATGTAGGTTGAAGTCCAAACTCAGAGCACCAGCTTTAGGGGGAAGGCTTTCTCTTCTGTTGGCTTTGGAAGAAGACCCCGTGGGCCCAGCATTCTACCCTTGGAGACGTAGCTCCACGTTTCTTAGAATCAATCCTTTTAGGAGATTCTCAGCCCAGGGGCTCCAGGTTCAAAGGATGTACCGTGTTCTCACTTTTTTTTCCCGGTGTTAGTCTGGTTTCTCCTTTTCTGCTAGCTTCTCTTTCCTTTTATCTTCTATTAAGATAAAGGGTGACTTAGGCCACACCTCAGGGAAATTCCCCTTACTTTGGGTGGGCTTGTGACTTGAGTAAGGGTGTTGAAAGCAACTTTAATGCTGCATCATCAACATAGCAAAAACGAATCCTCTAACATTCACTTGGATCTACAATTAGTGCTCATGGAAGCAGCAGCCAAGAAATCAAAGGACGTACGGTATTTGGTAAAGAGTCCTGGTGGCATAGTGCATGACTTGCTGGGCTAGTAACTTCAAGGTTAGCAGTTCAAGCCCACTAGCATCTCTGAGGGAGAAAGATGAGACTTTCTGTTCCCATAAATATTTATAGTCTTGCATCCCTATATACAGTTTCTATGAGTGGGAATAAATAGGCTTAATGGCCGTGTGTGTGTGTGTGTGTGTGTGTGTGTGTGTTTAATTACATTAGGTAAATCTGTTCAAGATCTCTATAAAGCAGCGGTTCTCAACCTGTGGGTCTTGACCCCTTTGAGGGTCGAATGACCCCACAGGGGTCACCTAAGCCTATCAGAAAACACATATTTACGATGGCCTTAAGAATCGAGACACCTCTCCTCTATCCGTCTCCAGGCGGGTCTGCCCACATGCAGATATGCCCACATATGAGTACCCAGCGTGAAGACTGTTTACCCATGCTACACCATGCTCCAAGACAAATTTTCATTTATTTGTAACTAGAAATAAATATTTCACGATCTATAATTACATATTGTTTTTGTGATGAATCACTATGCTTTAATTATGTTCAATTTGTAACAAGGAAAATATATCCTGCATATCAGATATTTATGGTACATTATGATTCATAACAGTAGCAAAATGACAGTGATGAAGTAGCAACAAAAATAATTTTATGATTGGGGTCACGACAACATGAGGAACTGTATTAAAGGGCCGCGGCGTGAGGAAGGTTGAGAACCACTCCCCTAGAGTGTTAAAGAGCAAATATGTCACTTTGAGGACAAAGGTGCCCTTGATCCAAGCCATGGTATTTTTAATCACCTCATATGCATGGGAAAGCTGGACAGTGAACAAGGAAGCTCAGAGAAGAAGAAGAATCGCTGTCTTTTAATTATGGTGTTGATGAAGAATATTGAAAGGATCATGGACAGCCAGAAGGACAAGCTCTTTAGACTTGAGGATGGTGGGACTTCACCTCCTGTACTTCGGAAATATTATCAGGAGAGAACAGTTCCTGCAAAAGGACATCGTGCCTGGCAACGTTTAGGGTCAGTGAAACAGAATGACTGCACCTCAGTGAGATGGATTGACATGGTGGCTATAACAATAGGTGCACACACACAACAACTGGGAGGATGGCACGGAACCAGACATTTCATTGTATTGTCACTGGGAGCTGGCGCCAGCTCGAGGGGAACCTAGCAACAACCACAAAAATCTTGCCTCACTCACCAAAGGCAGGGCTTAGGATTTGCATCAGATTGCAGCATGGAGGACAGCCACGTGGTCCTGGGAATCATGGCCGAGCCAAGTTGATGCAGTATTTTGGGGGTGTAGAATTCAATCCATGACAAGATCCTTTGGTTGGTGAACCAAAGATCATATTGTTCTCAGGAAACCATCCTGAACATAGAACTAGTCAGTTCGACTGAAACATTTGGCAACTCCGATGGTTAATTTCTTTGATCCATGAAAGATGTTCGTTGCATGCAGATTCATTCTCATGTTATGCAGATGCTCATCCAAAATGTAGCCTTTTTGTTTTGTATTGTTTTGTTTGCTCTTCATTTGCCTCACATGGGGTGTGGCTGGTCTACTACGTGCACACAGTGTCTTGGGCTCACTTTGCATTTTATTTGGTCTGAGAGGTTCCAACCATTTATTTTTAATGAAAAAAACCTCTTTATTGTGAATTCGGTGCAAATTTATGGAGCAGATCATCAGCTTTATAGTCAACAACTCATCAAACCTCCCATTACCCTATTCCCATCCCTTTTTTGGTCCATCTCTCTCTGGTTGGATTTTGTCTTTCTCCTCCCCCGAGTAAACCTGTCTACCCACTAACTTGTTACTTCTCCTTCCATTCCTTCCACTGCCAGCTGTGGTAGGTTTCAACCATTTTAAATGGTCTTTCTATCTGTTGCACCACTGGCTGTAGACCAGAGGCCAAATAGAGACCTACTTGATGCTCTCTTGTATGATCATCTGCCCCAGAGAGCAGATTTTCCTGGGACAACAATGGTTGATCTCATGGAATCCTTCTAACACCCAAAAGGCATGCATTATTATGTTGCCCATTTTACAGATGAGGACTCTGAAATCCAGAACAGATGACAAGACTTTCTTCTGGTTATAATGTTGTGGAGTCTAGATGAAGACTCTATCTGCCTGTGATAGTTACACAATCTGGTGTCAATTTGGGACTTGAGAGGATTAAGAGTGAAGGGGTGGAGTCTAGTCTGTCAATTGGGTCGTAGCCAACGAGGCCTCTGTGTGGGCATGGCCTTCTCCTGAGAATTCTGGGAACTCCTGTATTTCCTCCTTGGAGGCGGGAGACATACTCTCTCTCTGCTTACTCCCTTGGAGACACTCTACTGACAAGATTCATGACACTACGCTGATAGACCCTGTGCTCTGAGAACTGGAGAAACCACATGGTGATCCCTGCCAGCACTGAGATGCTTACAACGCCACTGGATCCAAAGACTTTCCACCCACTGACCTGTGATTGTCCTGCATTCTGTGTCATTGCATGTGTTTCGTGAGTCTGAAGAGGACTTTATAGATTGGTATCGGACATATGGGCTAATATTGGACTTACAGGCTTGGACTAGACTGGGTTGGAATGCTTTCTTAGGGTACAATTACCCTTTATATAAACTCTCTTATGCACATATGTATGTTTAAGAATTTGTTTCTCTAGTCTACCCAGACTAACACACTGCCTGATTTCAGGGTTGATCACCACAGCATATTTTGCTTTTCTTTTTATTTTATAAATGAGGATGTCATTCACAGAGATAAAGAATGTAATGAAAATCCTACTTGGTTCCATGTTCCATGTTTCTCTGTCTGGAAGAACTTCTCACTGTTTTCAATGAAGGCCTCGGAAAATGAATTCCCTCCAGAGACACTGGAGTGGAGATGTTGTTCTTTAAGCAGAACAACCTAAACCAACAGCTGTTGGAGCACATTGTTGGTATTTTGTAGTTATATGTGTCCTCTCAAACAACATATAAGGAACCCTGGTGGCGCAGTGGTTACATGTGGGGCTGCTAATCGAGAGGTTAGCAGTTTGAAACTACCAGTCACCCCTCATGGGAAAGATGAGGCTTTCTACTCTTAAGAGTTGCAGTCTCAGAAGCCCACAGGGAGAAGTTCTACCCTATCCTATAGGGTTGCCATAAGTCAGAATTGATGTGATAGCAGTGAGTTTAAATTACAGGAACAGTGATATATTGGACGTTGATCATTTTCTCTTCATCTAGAAATAATAATTATTAGGTATTTCAAGCTCTCTCCACCCTTCCCAATACGCACTACCTTAAATTGAATGCAGAAATGACGTTTATAAAAATAAACGTGCAGAGGATGTACACTGGTACAGATAGGAACTGGAAACACAGGGAATCCAGGGTGGATGATCCCTTCAGGACCAGTGGTGTGAGTGGCGATACTGGGAGGGTAGAAGGAGAGTGGGTTGGAAAGAGGGAACCAATTACAAGGAACTATATGTGACCTCCTCCCTGGGGGACGGACAACAGAAAAGTGGGTGAAGGGAGACGTCGGACAGGGAAAGATATGACAAAATAATAATTTATAAATTATCAAGGGCTCATGAGGGAGGGGGGAGTGGGGAGGGAGGGGGAAAATGAGGACCTAATGCCAGGGGCTTAATTGGAGAGGAAATATTTTGAGAATGATGAGGGCAATGAACGTACAAATGTGCTTTACACAGTTAATGTATGTATGGATTGTGATGAGAGTTGTATGAGCCCCTAATAAAATTATTTTAAAAAAGTTGTACAAGCCCCCAATAAAATGATTTATTAAAAAACAAATTAATTAATTAAAAATTATAATAAACAGGCATTGGTTGATTTATGATACAAATCTTATATGTAAATCAGTGAAGTGTGGTTTGGAGCAAATACCATGTGCTAGTTTGGAAACAATCATAAAAGCAATAACAAAAAATATATTTTCTATTTTGATCTATCATATCATCTCAGTCATTCTCTAACCCCAGTTTTTCCTTCATGAAATATGTTGCACATAGTAAGGCTCTTGATACTATGGTTATTTTCTCCTTGAGCCAGCACACAAAGACATTGGATGAGCTATTTAAGGATAGGCAGCTGTCATTTATTCTCCCACGAAACAAATAGGGTGCCAATTATATGTCAGATCCTGTGGCAGGCCCTGGAGTTACCCTGATGAGTAAAACAAGTTCTTGGTTCTCCAGAAGCTCAGAGCATAACAGGAACAATTTCCACCCTGATAAATGCGATGAAGTGAAAATGCAGGGTGCAGTGGGGTGAGACAGTGATGGTCATAAGAAAAAGCAAGGTGCCTGGCTCGTAAGGCAGAAAGCATTCGTAGCTTTGCTTAGAGGTACTTAGAGTTCAAATTTCTGAGACTAAGAGAGGGATTGGCAGGACATGAAAGAACTCAATTATTTTGGTCTTTTGCTAGGGTCTATAAGCAGGAGCGTGGTTTAATGAAAATTGTGTTTTTCAAAGTTCATGCTGGGTGTGCATGGAAAATGAGAGAGAACAAAGAGTGGAGGAAGGAAGGCTAGGAGGCTGTGATCGTGTTCCAGGAGAGAGATGACAATTTGGAACAGAAGTCGCAGCAGAGGTAGAAATAAGTAAATGGGGTTGAGAACTCTAAGGAACAGGTTTGAAGGGCATGGCTGATGGGCCTGGAGAGAGAAGAGAGTGCAGATGTGAGAAGTCCAAGTAGGTTTCTGGCTGGGCAGTCAGGTGGAAGACTATTCCACACACAGAAATGAGAGGCTCAGAAAGTCTATCCAGTGGCGTGAAGACAAGGCCAAGAATCCTCTTTGGATGGGTGCGATTGGAGGTTCTGAGAGGTACCTACCATTTGGAAGGGTGGACTGTCAGAATTTGTTCATCTAAATCCTGGGGAGCAGTTAGGGACTAACGTTGGACTTTCGAGAACCTGGTTTTAGAAGCTGAGGCTTCTCCCCATTCCCTCCATTCCTTCATGGGTAGAGTGAAGGTGGAGGTGAAAACTATGAACACAGGGAGAGACTACCCACAGCGAGCATATAGAACAGGAAGCAGAGAACATGAAGGATGGGTCCCGGTGCCCTAGGGAAGGGCAGGGTGACCTCCTGAGGAAGCAGCTGGAACGGCTGAGGAATGTTCTTGATGTAAGGCTGGAATTGAGGAAAAAGGTGTGGGCTATGGGAAGTGGCATTTAGAGGATATTCCTTATAAACCATGGGGAAGGAGGGGCTAGCCTAGGAGTTTACAGTGTTTGTGCATTTATCGTATTGTCTCTGATAGCAGATGATAGTGTTAGAAATATGGTTATTAGTGGTAGCTATAAGCTGAAATAGAATCATTTTCTAAGGAGAAGTAAAGGAGTGAAATGCAGGGACAAAATGTAAATAAACACGGGGCACGATTGTGGGACAAGTAAGTTAGTTAGCATATTATCGTTTATAAAGTTTGCAGTCCGCATCCTCCTTCGGTGAATAATGTCTGGGGTATTCACAGTTTATCAGTGGCCATCTCAGATAGAACCATTGATCTTTTTTCATCTGCCACAGAAGAGAAAGCAGGAAAACCAGAACTCACAGAAGAAAGTGGTCTACGGGACTCTCCGCAGACACTGTGGCCTTCTCTCCTTTGAGACCAGAGGAACTAGATGGTGCCTGGCTGCAGTTAGCAGCTGCTCTGAGAAAGGTCACAAGAGATGGATTCTGATAGAAGGGAAGAAAAATGTGGAATCGAACTCAGATTTTTTTTTTTTTGATGTCGAGACTTCTTGGTTCAGTTGAGACCAGAGGATTCCCCAAGACTATCGCCCTGAGATATTCCATACACCTAAACCAAAACTGCCCCCTTGAGGTCACCTTTTAGATAAATAGCAGATTGCCTCAGAAAACAAATAATATGTAGCGGTTACCATGAGTGTAGGGGGAAGGTGGGGAGAGAAGGGGGAGAAATGGGAAACTGACTACAATGATCAACGTTTTAACATCTCCCCCCATATCCCACCTCCAGGGGAACGAACAACAGAAATGTGGGCAAAGGGAGAGAGCCGACGGTGTAAGATATGAAAATAATAATAATTTATCAGGGGTCCATGAGGGTGGCAGGGTGGATGAGGGAGGGAAAAAAAGAGGAGCTGATTCCAAGGGCTCAAGCAGAAAGAAAATGGTCTGAAAATTGATGATGGCAATAAATGTACACATGTGCTTGCTACAATTGATGTATGGATTGTTATAAGAGCCACCAATAAAAAGATCTAGTAACTAAAATATAATATGACTAGTGAGTATTTGAAAAAAACCCACAGTGAAACAAACATCTGTGGGAGACCTAATAGTCAACAATTACTCTAAGACAGGGGTTCTCAACCTATGGGTTGTGACCCCTTTGGGGGTCGAATAGCCTTTTCACAGGGGTTGCCGATTCATAACAGTAGCAAAATGACAGTGACGAAGTAGCAATGAAAATAATGTTATGGATGGGGTGTCGCCACAACATGAGGAACTGTATGAAAGGGTTGTGGCATTAGGAAGGTGGAGAACCATTGCCAGACAAAGATGAAAGAAAACATTGAGAATGGAATGGAGGATGTGAACACATTGTGGAAAATGTAACCAATGTCACAGAACAATTTGTGTCAGCATTGCTAAATGGGAACCTGGTTTCCTGTGTAAATTCTTACGGAAAACAGCATTGTTTTAAAGGGGGCAATGGGTATATAAACATGACAAAAATGTTTGTGCACTCTAAACAGAGTTTCCCTTATGATCCCTGCAAGAGGGAAGGATGCCCTTTGGCCACACCCATCCCCACTTCCCCCTTCCCGGCAAGATGAGCAAATACAGAGTTATCACTCGTCTACTCTGAGGAGGTGGGGACATTCATGCCATCAGGTAGTGTTTCTCTTTCTCCAGACTGGGTGAAACCCTCCTTTTAGTTAGGCCTGATGTTCTAGCCTTCCTAAGGCCCCACCTGTGAGAACCAACGCCTCCCTAACTGCCCCAGGGCCCATTCCCGGTCGAGCACCGATGCAGAGGATCACGTGTAGAATCTTTGCTCCCAGCAGAAGGAAAGCACTTCGCATGTCTCCCCAGTGAGCCCCTGAATCAACCAATGGCACCTCTACTCACATCAAAGTGCTCTCATGGGAGAAGGTACTATAAGACGTTTTCTGAGCATAATTTCTGCCTTGGGTTTGAAGCTCATGCTCCAAGCAAGCCCTAGAGTCACGTAGCCGAGCGCGGATGAATCTGTCTACAGGGACTGAAGGGTCGGGCCAGACGTCGAGTTTTAGCCCATTTCTCGTTCTTCTTTCGACAATGATAGATTTCTGATAGATATGGGCTATTTCCTAGGGGCCGTATAGGACAGAGAGGACTTTACAGGAGTAGCAGACGTCCTCTTTCTCATGAGGAGCAGCTGGTGGTTTCAAACTCCTCACCTTGAGGTTAGCAGCTCGCCATGAGTCAGAGTGGACTCGGAGGCAGTGAGTTGGATGGGGGTCATTTGTCATACACAATGCTCTTTAGCAGTTAAGATGAAGAAGCCGCTGGCCTTCGGAGGTGACAAATCCCTTGGTAAGAGGTGACCAGGAAGGGCTCTCTTGACTCCCCATCGGCCTTTCCCAGATCTATTTCCTTATAGCCTAAAGTGGAAGCCCCTAGACGCGGGTTTCAAAGGTAAGCTATTGTTTCCCCTTTAAGTCCTCATCCCCCTTCAGTTCAGCGCAACCAGTCTAGAGGACGATGGCAAGAAGACCCAGCTTGCTTCTCAGGTCTCCACATCATCAATCAAAGACGATAGCAAACTGCCAGAGAGTCGGCGCTCCCCATGATATTCAGTGATGTAACAAACTTCAGACTTCCTCATGGAACATCACAAGGGTTTGCACGATTCCCTCCAAAGACCTCGTCCTCCCCCCAACCCAGCATAGGGCTTTTAGATATTGCAGGACAACAGTAATGTTATCAAATCTTTATTATTCAAAAAATAAATAACAAGATAATCATCAGGTCTCGCTGGAAACAATGGAGACTGCAGATAGATACAAGAGATTTCCTTTAAATATGGTCCCTTCATGATGAGCCGTGGACAGGGCTCGGGGCTGCTGTCCCTGCCCTCCTTCACCTACAGTGGGGGAGACTGGGACGGGGTTGGAATTAGGTAACTGATTAGCAACTACCAGACTCTGTGTGTGAGTGTGTGGAGAGAGAGGTGGGAGTGGGTGGCGACCAAGTATCAGGGTAAGTGGTAGAAACAGGCTTCTCCCCATTTCCCTACCACATCTCCACTGAGAATCAAACACACGGTCCACTGAAAGACATTGCACTCAAGAGAAACAAAATGAAACTTGGCGAATCATTGCTTTGCTCAGCATTCACGCCGTGCGTGAGGATTTTCTCTTTGCGCATGACCTCTAGATGTCTGTACCAGCGGGGCTTCTGCTTTCAAATAGAAGCTCTCATGGAAGCAGGACGTGTTTGGGGTTTTCCCACCCTGCAATTCACTGATTACAGCCCTACGTGCTTGGGGTGTAGTAATAAATAGCTCTCCAGGAGGAAGATCCTAAGGTTATAAATAGGCAGTTCGACAGGGGGTGGTCTTAACTGCTTTGCTGTATTAGGAGGACCGCCTGCGTCAGCTCAGCTGCAGTTTCCCTGGGAAGTTTCGTTGTTCAGAGTTTGAGCAGGCCGAAAGACGTGAAGCCAGTCCCATGGTTCACGAGGCTTGGATCAGTCACATTGACAAATACTGAAGCACCGGGTTGTAATTCAAAAACTCCGCCCAGGTGGATGGTTTGCTGCCCACAAAGTTTGGTGGAACTGTGGGTATTTGTCGCTCTGAGTAAGATTCTCTCGGATTCACTTGGGGACCTCAGGCAGATGCTGGCTATAAACGGCACTTGTCCCAAAGCTCCCTGATTGGCACAGAAGGTGACTTGAGCATAGATATAATAGAATCCTTGTCTTTGAACGGTCAGCTGCTTCTTATATTTGAGCTCTACCAACTTTGTGCTCATCGTGTAATATCCTTTTTCGGCCCACTGTAGAACTGAAATGAAGAAGGGAGAACATTATGGTGAGGGGAAGCATAGCATGTTTCATATTGCAGTAGGAAATAGAGTTCCAAGTGGGATACATAGACAGCTGGAAGATCTGGGTACTGGGAATTTGCAGGGCCCTGCCAGCCCTCCGAAGCATCGGAGAAATCAGCATGGGCTTTAGAGTCCGTTGGAATCTGGTTCCACTTTGGGCTTCATACACGCTTGGGCAAGTCACTAAAGCTCCCTGAACCTCAGTGCCTCATCTGTAGCCAAAGCCAAACAAAAACACCCCGAGCTATTGACTGGATTTGGACTTTCAGTGATCTCATGTGTTTCAGAGAAGAACTGTACTCTATAAGGTTTCAAAGTCTGACTTTGGGGGAAGTAGATTGCCGGGCCTTTCATCACAGGTGCCCCTCGGTGGATTCAAACCACCAACCTCCGTGGTTAGCAGCTGAGCATGCAATCATTTGCACCTTCTGGGGGTGTCCTTTGTATCTGTCACATGGGGCTAATATTCAAGCCTATCTCAGAGACTTGTGGTAGCAGAGAGTACCAGCCATTCTAGCAGCCACCCACAATAGTTAAAACCAATTTTCCCTTGGATAAAAAAAAATGCCCATGCTTTCGAAATTTCTTGCCATAAGTTACACATGCTAAATTATTCAGACAAAATCCTTGTTAATACGAACCTCAACAGATTGCTTGCCTTGCTATCAAAAAGTATAGCGTCTGGGGTCTTAAAGGCTTGAAGGTAATCAAGCGGCCATCAAGCTCAGACGCAACAAAACCCACATGGAAGAAGCACACCAGCCTGTGCAATCACGAGGTGTCGAAGGGATCAGGTATAAGGCATCATCAGGACAAAAAATCTTACCATAGTGAATGATGGGGGGAGTGCGGAGTGGAGACCCAAAGCCTATTAATAGGCCACTGGAGATCCCCTTGCAGAGGGGTCTCGGGGAGGAGATGAGCCAGACAGGGTGCAATGTAGCAACGATGAAAAATACAACTTTCCTCTAGTTCCTAAATGTTTCCTCCCCGCTCCCACTATCATGACACGAATTCTACCTTGCAAGTCTGGCTAGACCAGAGGATGTACACTGGTACAGATAGGAACTGGAAATACAGGGAATCCAGGGCGGACGATCCCTACAGGACCAGTGGTGTGAGTGGTGATACTAGGAGGGTAGAGGGAGAGTGGGTAGGAAAGAGGGAACCGATTACAAGGAACTATATGTGACCTCCTCTCCTTTTGGACAACCGAAAAGTGGGTGAAGGGAGACGTCGGACAGGGCACGATATGACAAAATAACAATTTATAAATTATCAAGGGACCACGAGGGAGGGGGGAGTGGGGAGGGGGGGGGGGGAAAGGAGGACCTAATGTCGGGGGCTTAAGTGGAGAGGAAATGTTTTGAGAATGATGAGGGCAATGAATGTACAAATGCACTTTACTCAATTGATGTATGTATGGATTGTCATAAGAGTTGTATAAGCCCCTAATAAAATGATTAAAAAAAAAAGATTGCTTGCCTTGAATTTTATATTGCTAATGCATTCCTAGTCCACTTAGCTCAGCCTCAGTTTAGAGAAAAGGAGAGACCCCGTTTCTTTTTACCGAGCATGCTGCCACACACCCACAGCAACAACTAAAATTAGGCAAGGAAGTATGAAAATAAACCTGTCATTGCACTGTGGGTTTTGATCTCCCCTTGTAGTGGGTGCCATTGACTTGAAAGGACCTGTGTTCTTGTGGCTAAGCTGAGTACCCACCATCAGTTTGCCATTTTCTCGGCTGAGATGGTGAGTGGGTTCAAAGTGGTTTGTGCACCTGATTGCAAATCTCAGCTCCCACCGAGGTGTATGGAGGTGCAGTGGGGGCGGGGGAGAAGTGAAGTTCGAATGCTTCCTTGAGCCAATTTTTGATTCCTATTAGGTAGTCTTTAACCAATTCGAGTGTGAGACCCTTCCTACTAAAATGCATCCTTTAGGAATAAAGGGGTATCCTGAAAAGTCTGACTTTTGGGGGGCGGGGGTGTGAGGTGGCGCAGACCACTTCAGAAAGGGATGCTTCATCAGGATGTTTTTGACACAGCCACCAATACCCAGCATGTCACTTGGGGACCATTTGATGGAGAATGAAGGGGTTGGAGCCCCATCTTTCAGGCCGTTTGGGAACAGCATGACCCGATGACAATAAGAAACGTTCTCACTTGAACCCCGGGCAGGCTTTCTTACTGCGATGCAGTCTGTAAAATATTCTAGGCACAATGTCTAACAAGGGCCTTTGGGGAGAATCTGAGCCCCCTGAAAAAAATCCAAAGGCAAAAAGAAAATCCCCAACGGGATTCAGGACAAAGAGCCGTGGACAGCTATTTTTTCAGGGAGACTTCTCTGTTGCTGTTAGCCAACCCAAATGTGAAGGTGCCTTGTGGAAGATCACGTTGGAAACGTCAATAAACTTGACGCTGTCCTCTAAGTGTAGTTTTCTGAGAGAGGATGGCTTGTGATCTACACACTACAGTCAAACTGAGCAGTGACACCTTAGCCGATGTGATGCACAGTTGCAACCCTGCAAAGCAGATGAGGCAGGAAACTGCTGCACAAGCAAGCAGGTGGCAGCCACGGTCCTTGACGCCAGTGTGCCAAACTTCCCTCTGACTGATGTCCATCCCAGGATGACGTTGCCATGTGTTCCACCCACCGAAAAGCCGAAACTATCTTGGCGATAAGGTGGCGTCTTGTTCTGTTCTCAGGCCCTCTCTCGCTGCCTGTCTCGCTTTTGTATTCCTTTCCAAACCACTTTGCTGAATTTTTCAAAGACTGCGCTGAGGCTCTAGAACTGCCTTTATGTTGATGGGAGATTTTATGCTCGCGCGTATGTTTCCATCCATTTATCAGATTCTCCAGCACCAGCTATCACATGGTACCGATTTGGGAAGAAAAAAAAAAGATCTAAGGGCTAGACTGATGGCAGAGCATGTATGGAAATAAAATCGTTCCACGTTGAAAAGATCACAGTATGTCATCTGTCGTTACTTCATTGGAAAATCTAACATCCCAGCACCTATTGATCTTTGCAGCATTGGTTTTACCTTTAATTTCCCTGAGGTTGGCCGCAGGGAGGCTGTGGTTAATCACACTGGGATTGGCAGATGGCAGGAAATACCCCTCCTCGAGGCCCATTGACAAGCGGGTGAACCGAGGTTGGGAGGAGGGATGTTTCCAGTCAGGAGGTCACTACCTGTCCTTCCTTTGATGTCGAGCAATGGTCTTTCCACCCAGCAATTCATCATTTGGAAGCAGCCATTGAACAAGAACATAATCAGGACAAGGAGACCGCTTCCCACATCCCTATGTCCCTCAAGTCGCATCTGGGCATTTTAGCTCACTTTGAAGCCAAAGGAGAGCATATGGGAGGTGCAGGGGAAGCCTTGCCAATTGGGTCTCAGAGGAGCAGAGGAGCCTGGGCCGCATTGTTTCAGCACCCCAGCATTCCTCCTTGACCCGCAGACTGCGGTGGGACTCACCGGATGCTGTTTTACTGCTGGCGTCACTTATGACATGAGCTGCAATTCGAGGCTCCTGATCACCTGAAATCACACCCAAAGCAAACGTTCAGGCCAAAATAATACCAAACTGCGCACAGAACTATTTGGTCCAGTCTTATGAATAGACTACGTGAAAGGGAGAATAAACAGGTCTGGAATTGTTTCCACTATGGGAAAGGTTGAGTTTCGACAAATTTCAACCGTCGAGGTGGGTGTTCCCATTGCTCTCAGACTCTTAATAGTCACTTAGTCCTCGATGCCCATGAGCATAGGGTGACACAGACCTAAAACACAGTTTTCATTCAGCATAGTACAGAGTTACATTTGTGAAGAACTCCTATGCATTAGGCATCTTAGTGAGACCTCAGGTCTTGTTTACAGATTCACATAGTTAGTAAGTAAGTTAGTTAGATGCTTCTGGTGTCTGATTCAGACAAGCAACTGGTCAAACTAGTCATTGTAGCCTTCTCTCATGGCACCTTATGTGAACGTGTTGCTTCTTAATTAGATGTGCCAAATTCCAAAGGGCAGAAATATGTGGAAGTTCCTTTCGCCCCCACCTTATGAGCCTAGTACTGGATACTTTATGGATCCTATAAACTGAATTCCCAGTCTGGCTAAGTTTTCCACTGTATTGAAGACTGCTAGGCAGCCTCCACAGAAATGGTTCCCTCAAATTTCACCGTAACTAACACACAACCTGCAGCTAGTGAACATATCGTGCAGTCGGTCGTCTCGAAGGCATCGCCTTCATGGAAAGCTGGTGACCCTTCGCATCCAGCCGAAAAGTGAAGACAAGCTCTGAGTGCTCCCTTTGCCTCAGAAGCAAGATCTGTAATTCTGTATTTCTCTCTCTGTGTGGGGGCTACATCGACAAGGCCAGAGCACCATGCTTTTCCTCTTTCTCTATGTCTTTCTACCAACACCCCTTGATTACCACTCCACCGTCGCCATACTCTGTCGCTAAGATTATTTCAGAAATTACTGTGTTCGGTTTGGAGTACTACCTTCAAAGAGGAAGAGAGCAACGCGAAGGCATTCAGAGACAGAGAAACGAGGAGAGGAATGATCTGGAAAGTGCCATCGGGAGAACATTGGGCACTGATGATGGTAAGCCTGGGGAAGAAAAGGCTCAGAGGACCACACTTAGGATTGTCTTCAATACCTGGGCAGCTGCAGGGTAGGAGACCAACGATCATTTGCTTGCTATCAGCCCAAAGAGCAGAACAAGGCGCAGCAAGTACAGATTACAAGTAGGCAGTGTAGCAACCTTACTACCATCATTACAGCTATCTTTAGGCGAGTCCAACTTCCTTATGGGGTAGAAGTTGCCTCATCCCTAGGCAGCTTCAATCAAAGACCAGGCAGTCAGTGCTACTGGGAAGGGGACTTGTGCTCTGGGGATAATCCTGGGTTGGAAAACCGCCCAGATCTTTCCCACTCTGAGAGTCTATGATGTCAGGAGGAGGGTTGAGAACATTGTCCTAGAAATCACTCCTTGACCCTAGCAACTCCACTTAGCCACTGTTCCTCGTGAAAAAGTCTTATCAGTGAGCACAGGCTGCCACTGCTACCAAATAAGGGCTTTCCTATCGTATTTCCCTCTTTCGGTGGGTGGTATCAGGCTATCTGGTTGCTGTGAACACAGCTTACACAGAAAGGGATCTTTTCACACTTGGTCTTGTCAGCATGAAAGTCTTCATGACTTTATGTACACATGAAGGTTTTCCAAACAACAGGGGCCAGAGAAGGTGTCAATTTGTTTTCCTTCCAGACTTAAAAGTTTCTAGATTCAACACTGGACTATTCAATTATAATCCAACTAAACTTCCTTTCATTTTGTAAGAAATTGGTCAATGGTAACTTACCCTTTTGCATTTCAAACGTTTTTTCTGTCTTCTTTGTCTCTTCATTTAGCATTATGCCCTAAAATAAAAATCATTGCAAAAGATCATTTGGGCAGGTGGGGTTTGAGATGCTAGTCATCATTTGGCGCTTGTCCTTATTGTTTCTGAGGCGGATGACCAGATCCTGTCATGAATTTCATCATACCAACTGGGAGCCTGAGGTGAATCCTGACGCAGAATCCCAGTCTTATGATCTCCATTGCAATGCTTTCTGTAGATCAGAGGCTGGGATCCTGACCCCCTCCTGTGACCTCAACCTTCCTGGTTTTGACAGAGATTGATAAATAATACTGACTTAGAAGATGTTTCAACCCTGGGTTCTGGTATATGGACTATTATTAAACAGAAATCATTGGGTTGTAGCTCTTAGGATAAAAGTGGCCTGAAAGCTCTTAGGAAAAGGTTAAGTTTGATCTCAGGAGAGAACTCCCAGATTATGGAAAGACCTTCCGACATTAAAAAAAAAAAGTTCTTTCCCCTTTTAATGAACTGAAAAGATTGTCTTGTTGCTAGTTGCACCGAATGATCTGTATTTATTTAGAATAATCAGCATTTAGGAAACAGGTCATCTACCAAGGCTGCTGATGTTCAAAGGCCAATGCTTCACACTTACCAAGTGAAGGAAACCTAGAAGGACTTAAAGATGCGAACAGGGGCTGCTATCAAACACAAGTTGCAAGATGAAGGCTATTGCTGCACTCAACTGTTAATCAAAAGGTTAGCGGTTCAAGTTCACCTAGAGGCACTCTGGAAGCCTTGGGGAAGCTCCTCCATTGAGAGTCCTCTGGATCACAGGGCTACTCTGACACACATGTCAACAGCATCTGGAGACACTGGACAGTGAGCTCCCTCAGAGAATCGGAGGCCAAAGTCAAGAACAGAAATGACTAGATCACATTCATAGGCTAGGCTCCCCTCCCGCCATCATTCTGAACCGAAGAGGGGAAGAGAGCAGCATGTTTACATGTTCAGAGAATCAAAGTTCTTGTGCTCCTTCTCAGAGCTGGAGCGAGTCGTCCTCGCTGTTCCTTTTGAGCGTATAGACTCAGCCCCGTTGGCTGCATCTCAAAACGCTCACACGGGCTGCAAAGGCTCAACTTTCCATTCAAGTTGACGCACTGCACTGTGCAAATGCGGCGACAGGAAAATGTGTTCGAGATAAGTAAACAAATGACTATTTCGTGTATGTTCAAAAAATGGAGTGTGATGATCGAGCTTGAGATACTTTTAGGCTAAGTGGGTGCCTTGGTGTCAGGGCTTGGCCGAGGTGAAAATGTGAAGTCAGCAATCCTGCCTTTTATGTGCCCAGCGCTGCCTTTCTGTGAACTTTCCCCTAGCCACACTCCCCGGGGCCTTTTTTTTTTTTTTGGCTTGTTTCATTCCCCACCTCAAAGGAAAGATTTGAAAAAGTTGACATCAGAAAATCTGGGATTCGCGATTTCTCTCGTAGTAGGAACTCTATGAGGGGACCACAGGCTTTGGTGGCAAGATCATTATGGGACAGATTGTTGAGATAGGTGGTGGGTGGCTGGGTGGCTGGATGGTGACTTTCGGTGTAAAATCCCACTGTGCAAAACCTTGTCTCCGCTTCCCCCACCAAAATCTTGAGTCCTAGCTTCCCCCAGACTAACAGTTTGGTGCTCCCTGCTTCAAGAGGCACTGCGTTGCTGGCCATTAATTCCACTGCCATTGAGACTCGTAGCAACCCTATGTAGGAGTTCTCAGGCTGTAAGCTGTCGTGAGAGCAGGTAGTCTCATTGCTTTCCCATGGAACGGCTGGTGCCTCTGCACCGCCAGCTCTCTGGTTAACAGGGCAATGCTTCTGGAAAACACCACCATTCTGAGGGACAGTGAGGAGAAGACTGGACGTTCTGGAAATTGCAAATTGAATGTGATGATTTGTATGATACTCTTCAAGCTCTGTGATGGGAAGGCCCACTGGCAAACTTTTTAGGTGGCTCAAAAAGAAACCCTGCTGACCTTTCCTAAGAACACACAAATCTGGTCAGGGGTTACTCTATCATGGCCCCGTTGTTTGAAACAAACAAATCATAATAATAAACCCCCAAGCGTTATTTTAGAATAAGTCATGTTGGGGAATGGATGATGGAAAGGGAGTCAGGGATTGCAAGGGGATTGGGTAGTTGGAGGATTTTGTGTACACATCGTGAGTACCTTAGGTACAGATGGCATTGACTGAGGTCCCACAGCGGCTACAGTAGAAGGCAAGGGGCCTTCTCTGTCACAGGGAAGGAGGTCACCCAGGCTCATGTTTGAGACGGTCTATCCTTACAGAACGGGACATTTTGGATCGATTACTTTTTAATATACAAGCCTCAGTAGGGAGGCCAAACATTCCCCAGTTTCCATTCTCCAGTCACGGGCAGGTAATTGTGGAAGTTTTATATCTCTGGCATGAAATACAAACATGTAGACTTCTCAGTTCAATGGACAAACTCTCAGGAAGAAAGAGACAAGGAGAAGAAAGAAAACAAAGCCAACTACAGCTCTTATTGCCATGGGAAGGAATTGAAGGCTAGTCACATCCTTACAGAAGGTCAGAGCTGGCAGTGTTCTGTGAGATGACACAGATAATCCCAACTGTCGCCTTTTAGAATGAAGAAAACTCAGCTGGTGGGGCGGGCCAGGGCTGGAGCGGTGTCCCTTACTCTCCCGTTTTAGCTTCGCCCGCAGGGTTTAGAAAGCACAGGATTTGGGGTGAAGTTCACTGCCATGCAGGTGTTGGACCTTTGGAAAAAGTTCTTAGGTTCGTGAAGTGGTCCAGAGATTACCAAAAAAAGAAGAAGAAAACTCATGGCCAGAGAAGTGAAGTCATTTTCCCAGGTCACGTAGTCATGCACATTCAATATGCTATTTTGATCATAAACTGTTATTGTAACATTTTTTGGAGAACATTTAAATGTACAAGCCTTCCCAATACTCTATCATATTGGCCAGAATTCCCAAAGCACCAGAAAAAGCTCAATATTTCCTGAGACTGGCCAGCCAAAAATTTGTAAATAGCAGGTTAGGTACGGGTAATCTGCAACCTAGATTAGTGTAAAGAACCTGAGAACTAGCAGAGGTCTTGAGCCGCATTCGGACACCTGGAGGCAACCCTCTTAGAATCGTCACTCCTGGGTTAAGTTACACTTGGCCGACACGCAAGACCTAATAGATAGTGATTTATCCAGACACCTGCCCACCTGGCACAGAGCTGTGTTCACCGTGGAGTTCAACCTCTTAGATACGACTTCAAGAGGAGTTGAAGTCTAAGAGTATTCGGTTCCTTGTTTCGAGAGGGGAAAGGGCAGAAAGCATTCTTGAAGCTCTGCCTCAGAAAAAATGTCCTAGAGCCCATGGCTGTGGTGAGGTAATACATGTTGTAGATGCACCCTCAGAAAAGGTGTGCAAAATCCTGGTTTTAGGTACCACAATCGCTGCAGTGCCTTTGCACTGTGTACCAGTCTGTTAGGCTAGAAGGCTTTGAACTTGCTCTGCCTCGGTCATGGTTGCCCCCAGAGGGGACGGGGTTCATGAGCAATGGGTATCATGTAGAGTCTGATTTGAGTTTAACTGAGAGGATCCACTGCCTATCCACTGTCCCCTTCCCCACAGCACAGGGGGTGGAAAACCGCCTCATTGTCACGATACCTGAAGTCCCGTCATCACAGAAGCATTGCTTCATAGCTATCTGTCTTCAAGAGTCCCTACTACTCCCAGTCAAGATGAGAACTTAACTTGTGGCCTGTCAAGGCTGGAGGGGAATGGAGACCAGACCATGAGTCCAGAGCGGGGAGTATGGAGGATTGAATGGGGAGATAAAAGAAGTAATCAATAACAACAAGACACCATCCAAAAGCTTGGACCTACTTCATAATGTTGTCCAGAGGCAGGCGCATGCATGTGGGTGTATAGGTGTAAATGGTGCCTAGGAGAGCCCGCTGTTTCCCCCGAGGGTTTTTTATTCTGATCCTGTAGGAACCTGCCTACTTCCAACTTTCCTTTCCCTTGTACCATAGTATTTCGCCTTGGCTTTTGATTTGTTGATACACAGGCACACATCTAGTACAAAGGTTTTCCATTTTTATGTGGTCAGATTTCAGTAGAACTTTTCACTGACACGTTCACCAACAACTGAACCGCTTACCTTGACGAAGCCTTCAAACTGACTTCTAATTTCCTCACAGTTGAGTAAGGACAAGGACCCTTCTCCTTTGGTACATCGCTGTATCATTTTCATGAATACAAAGTCTTCGTGAAGATTCCTTTCCTCGTCTATCTGTTTGTGAAAAAGACAGAGACATGTTGAAATGTAAATCAGTAGGAGAATGTGGCTAATGGTGGCGGCTCCACATTCACTTCTATGGACGTTGCTGTGCCCAGAGCGACCGTATGCACGACAGGACGAAGCACTGCCTGGTCCTGTGTTATCCTCACTGTTCCAGTGATCGAGCCCATTGGGACAGTTTCAGTGTCAATCTTCTTGAGGGCCTTCCTCTCCTTTGCGGCCCTTCTACTTTACCAAACATAATGTCCTTCTCTGGCAGCGGTTCTCAACCTGTGGGTCGCGACCCCTTTGGGGGTCGAACTACCCTCTTGCAGGGGTTGCCCGATTCATTACAGTAGCAAAATAACAGTGATGAAGTAGCAACGAAAATAATTTTATGGTTGGGGGTTCACCACAACACGAGGAACTATATGAAAGGGTTGCGGCCTGAGGAAGGCTGAGAACCACTGCTCTATGGTTACTGGAGAATTGTAAGCCCCCAAATCAAACCACTGCCATCCACTGCCATCAAGTAGATGCCGACTCCTAGCAACTCCATGGTGGATAGAACTGTCCCTGCGAGTTACAAAGATTGTAATTTCTTTATGGGAGTAGAAAGCCCCATCTTTTTCCCTCAGAGGGCTGGTGGTTTTGAGATGCTGACCTGAGGTTAACAGCCCATCGCAGCACCACTACGTCACCAGGGTTCCATAGGAGAACATGGGGGGGGGGTGTGTGTTTAAATGAGAAATAACAGATTATTATGCTGGATAATTGTTATTTTTTCCAGTTTTCAACATCTACAGACACAAGATATTAAAATGTCATTTTATTTGAAACCCCAGGTAGAAATTAGTTATTGTAATAAAATTTTATTTCACTGTACACATTTTTTCCAGTGACGGTACCTAACAATAACGGCAACCTAGTTGCAATATTCAATAAGTGTCGTATCTCCCAGGACTCCATTAATGATTGATCATTATATACTATACACATCCTATAATATACTTCTCTGCGGGTCTTATTTGCCTATTTTAATTTTGTTTGTGATGTCGTGGTTGGGAAAAAGAAGTTAACTGCAATGCCTGTCAACTCAAGTTCTAATTCTCTCTTTCTTCTAGACCATTATTTTGCACAGAATACATTTGCATTTCTAAAAAGAAATTATTATCTCAAGTGTAAACAAGACATTGTGTTTTCCAACGTCTTAATTAATTGTATGGAATTCATCTGTGTAGTCACCCAATTCTGTATAATTTTGTCTTCATATTAGATTTTCAGATTCAAAGTCAAATGCAGCTCTTCTCTGCTCCAAGACTAGGGATTGACGCCACAGCAATGGGCTTTGCATGGCTCCATTCGCCTTGGCGGAGCCCCGGAGGTGGAGGGGCTCCGGTTAAGATGTTCAGCGGCTAACTGAAGGGTCAGCGGTTTAAACCCAACAGCCACTTCAAGGGAGAACGATGAGGCAGTCTGCTCCGGGAAAGACTGACAGCCTCGGCAAGCCTTTGGGTCACGGTCAGTTCTGCTCTGTTCCCACAGGATTACTGTAAGTCGGAGCTGCCCGCAGCTGCAATAGGCTTGTTTTGTTTGGGAGCACAATACAAGTTGCCCAAACATCTCGGAGACAATGCAGTCATTCCCACAGTGTCTACATCCAGAGTTCCCAGCTGATAGCTGATCCAAGATCTCTTGTTTACCATTGACTGAGGGTTTGTTAACACCGCAATCATGCCTCGCAGTGGACATGGACGAACACAGTGGAAGCAGGGCACATCGTCAAGGTTTTTTGTTCTCACCACGCGAAACCGCCTGCTGAGTGACGCTACAATTGTGTCCCTTAAGTAACTCCAACCATTTAATAATGCAACTGAGTAGCTGGCGACTCCAAGTAGCATTTGAAGAGTTGTACAAAGAACACGGCTCTCACTAAAGGACTGCAAATTCTACGACTTACCCGTGTCTATACTGATCTGAGGTGCTAGGGCACTTCAGATCAAATTGGTGCTCTCCTTTCCGACTTGGAAATTTCAAAGGAAAAAAACCGTGTCTCTGTTTTTAACTTTTTCCTTTGTAAGCCAAACCTTAGCAAGTCATCATCATTCATGCCTCTGCAGTACTTACGGTCTGCAGGCACTGTCCTAAGTTATTTCTCTGGCTAGGCCAATTTAACCTCTGGGGTGGTTACCATTATTGTCCCCATTTCTCAGATGTGGAAACCGAGGCACACAAATGTAACTTGGCCAGAATCACTGAGCTGGTAGGAAGAGGGATACGATTTCAACCCAGGCATTCTGCCTCCAGAGCCCAAACTCTTAACCTGAGACACGAATGTGACATTGTCCTGAATAGATAACCAATCTTATGCCACAGAAACCGTTTATCTCTTTGGGTTTCTACCATTGTCCACCATTTGATAGAAATGAGACCAAGCGGCAGAAATCAGTAAGAACCCCACATTTGGTTAAGAAAAGGCTTGTGGTTCATCTTACCTTGTCCAACCTTCTGTGAAGATACACAGCAAAAAATGCCGACCCAATCATCTGGGCGATAAGAAAAACAGTCAGTAAATACATGAAAATTTTCATGCCGACAGGAGGTCCAGTGGCCACAGAGCGGGGAGAAGGTTGACTGTACGTTTCTATCATGCTTTGTTAGAGTTGAAATGGTGTCTTCTGGCTGCGCAGGTGGCAGAGGCAGCATGAGAAGACTGTCAAAGTGGCCACCTTACTCAGGATTAGTTAAGAGCGCACAATCGTTGCAGCCCACACTTCCTGGAAAATGTGCTTCGTAGTCTTCTCTCCCGTCAAAAAACGTTACGTAAAGGGTTTTTTTTTTTTTTTTTTGGTTATACTCATATCATTCACTTCCAGGCTTTCCCTTTTGCTTCTTCTTCCATATATTCATTCTTGCCTAGAACTGTCATAGACCTCGCAACAGACAATGGCAGTATTTTCCTATCACTGTCTAACTTTTTTGAGGGCTCGCCAGTTTCAAGGAAAGTGAGAAATTAATCCACCAGCAACAGACCTATTTCAATTTCAATCTGACTAATATAAAGTGGGAACCTGGTAGATGGGGACAGAAACAAATGTCAACAAAAGTTTGGATTGAGTTCATGACTGGGATGCCACTAATGAATTTTCTTTTCGCAAGTGAGACTTTGAAGACTTTATTGCTTAACTATTTTAATTCAATGAACTCCCAGTAGCTTTTCAGGTCATGTCTAGATGGTGTAGAACAAAGATAGAAGGATTGACACATGGCTGATAGTTTTAGGCAGGAAAGATAAGCCAAGAAAAATACACAGGCCAAGAGAAGTAGAAAACAAACTAGAATTCTGAAATGGAGAAGAAAGGGGGGACATTAGCCTGGCCACCTGGTACCAATGCACCCGATAACTGCTGATACCAATGTAATGGTTGAGAACAGGGAACATGGGCTGCAGTAAAGAGCCTTGAATTCTAGTCTTTCGCTACGAACCTTCGGAAATCGCTTCACCTCTCTGGGTCTCAATTTCCTCCTGTCCGACGAGGATGATGGCACCTGCTTTGTCTTTCCTATAGGTTGCTGTGAGCATTGACCAAAGAGTTTGAAAAGTCTTAACACAGAATTTTTTCTGGATTTTTGGCCATTTGTTTAGCCTGGGACATGAGTTTTCCAACAATTGCCAACTTCTTACATACTAGTAGAAAACAAGCAAGAACAACATCAAAAATACACTCAAAGTCTAAGCTATGAATTGAACCATTGATATGTAGGATTATGCAGACGTGGTTTTATCAGATTGCCTTCAAAATAAAAGCAACTACGGAAAGCCCTACCTTACGTCCCAACTTGGTTTAGAAACCATGATAAGATTGCTTTGGTGATTCCTACAAAATCGTTTTGAGAGACAGTAGGAAATGCAGCAAGCTGCTCTGATAGGCACGTTGTCTGTATAGCTAGCACCTGCTTTCTTCCCCTCCCACGCCCCAGCATCCTGTCCGGGGCCTAGATCTGCGCAGCTTTTCACTGCACCTGCCAAGTAGGTGGCTTCCATGCACGTGATGAACTTTGATCACCCAAGTCAAAAGGCTTCAGTTCTTAGACCCTTAGTTCCATGGAAGGAAAATGATTACCTCAGTCAAAATGACCTTAAGGATCTCTCCAAGGGCAATTGGATCCCATCACAGAATGCCAGAGCTGCCAGGACACTTAAGAGCTCAGCCAAGGCCCTGGGACACACGAGAGAACACTGAAGGAGTCACCAAGAATCGGATCAAGTCAGGGTTTGTTTACTCAACCCACCTCACGAAAGAACTGTCCAAATTGTCTGCCTCCATTTCCTGCTTTCCCACCTACTTACAGTCTGTCCTCTGCCCACAAGTAGTCCCCAGAAGCCACTCCTACCATTATTAGTTGAATAATTTGGGCTGAACATTCGTTTTCCATGGTTAGTCACTTTTTTATGGCTGTATTGAACAATTCTTCTGGACACTCTCCTCTCTTGACTGCTACACTATTGTCTTCTTAGGGGCTTCTCCTTCTCAGAATCTTTGTCCATGAGACCCCCTTTCCTCTTCACCTTACTCTGATATCCTTGACTTTTTGGTAACCCCCAATCTCACTCTTCTTGCCTTGTCTTCGAATTCATCATGTTTTCTTTGGGTGATTCCCATGCCCTTTCACGGTTTTCACTATCATCGTCAATTGCCATGAACCTCGATCCTGTGGTGTTGTCCAGAACGACAGCCTTGTTGTTCTTGTTAAAAGGTGAGCCCATTTCTTCTCCATAGAAGAGTCACCATCCTGCTGTTGGGTCTCCTTTTATCCGCTCAGCTTCCTAATGTTTTTAGAAATAATTCCTCAAACTTCGTTGGCAAGAAACTTGTGAATCCATGAAGCACATGAAGGTTTCTGCAAATTAGATCAGCTATTGGTCATTTTTTACTAGTTCACAGAGAGAATGAAGTTAATGGATTAAATTAACTAATGCTTTAGGTTTTTTTTCTTACAGAAAACTCTTTTATTAGGACCTAATCCAGACATCAGACCATTCCATAGTTCAACCATATAAAGCAGTGCTGTACAGATGCTACCACAATCAGTTTCATAGCAATATTTTTTTCAGACTGTGACTCTGGCCGGGAGCAGTACCTGGTGGTTTGGAAGTGCAGACCTTGGTGGTCGATCGCAGCCCAATGCTAAACCACAGAGCCATAGCTCTACAGCAACAAGTGCAGAGATTTCTTAAGACCCTGTAGCCCATTACTGTTTTCTGCTAGTTAGTGCTTGAGCCACAGCAAATAAGTATTAAGGGAAAAACAAAAAAGAATGCACCATGCTTCAGTCCCTTGTTTTTGGTATGAGTATTCGTGGTTGTGATTTTATAATGATGATTAGCTCAAACAGTCACCGTTTCTGCTAGTAAAATGTTTTCCAGTACATATAAAAGATTTAAATGAATCAGAATCTTGTTTGTTCTTCGGAAAAAATCCCAGCCTGGAGGACAGAAGCTCAATCCTAAGCATCAGCCATTTTGACTTAGTTTCATTGCCCTAACTAGTCTGTGCTTGAGCATGCTGCTCCTTGTGCGCGTACGGACCCCTCTTCTCTTTCCCATTAATCCTTAAAAGTTATCCTTTCTGTGATGCACCCCCTCCCAGTTAACAAGGTGTCCTGTTTGGTGCTTCATCTACCATAACATTTGTCACATCGCTTTGTAATTGACTAGCCTGACTTCCGCAGCACTGGCTCCTAGAAGAAAGAGAGGCAAAATACATTTTAAAACAATTCTCGCAATCCTTGGCCCCTAAACATTGTGAGGAACCTCTAAAATTTAGAGTCTAAATAGTTGTTCAATATAAGAGCAAATGGTGAAACAGTCAAGCCTTGGAGAATAATCCCAGCTAGCTTCGCCAGCGATACCAATCAGGATAGAGTTGCTCTATGTTTTTCCCTAGGTTGTCATGGTCTCTTTCCTCTGCAACTACTTCCATGAGCTTCGTAATCTACCTTCTCATTCATGTTGATCCAAACGCCAAGCCCAACCCACTGACTTCAAGCTGACTGCGACTCATAGCAGTCCGATACACAATGCTGGAGACTGAATCGTGAGAGGAGCAGAGTCTCATGTTGATAGATGTCCTCAAATATCTTCCTCTCCAGGTCTTCGTTGCCTTGTCATAGTTAGAATGTAAAACCATGTTGGTTACTATAGGTAGATTGCACGGGTTTCCCCTGCAGTCGTGTTGAAGCGTTTCCCCTGCAAACCTCTCTCTGGAATAGGAAGGCTGACTGTGGGTTCTGTGTAAGTTGGTAGGGCCTGTCAACATGCAAACTCCCCTTTAGGTTATGTGGGTGGAGAGGCAGGAAGGCCAGGGACCCCCACAATTGATAAAGTAGGGAGGGCTTTTCTCTAAGGGCGGAGCCCTTTAGAGGCTGACACTCTTGAGCAAAGCTGGTTTTCCTTTTGTTTTCTTTTTCTCTATAGCCAGGCCTCAGTGCCCTGCCTGGCCCGGTCTGCGGCAACTTCAGCCTGAAGACAAAGGCCAAATTTTACTGCGGACAAATGGTCTGTTGGGGGAAAGGAGAGAAAAGAAAAGGGCCCACCGGTCTCGGTTGGTGATGGCTGAGTTACCCAGTGGTCGTCCCTGACCCCATCCCTGCTCTGCGCTGCTCAGAGGCTGGTGCTACCTTGGGGAAAATTCTCTAATTTCTTGAATTGCCATGTTTTCCACTCTAATTTCACTCCTAGTCCAAAGTCATTGGCTTTCTGGCTTCCTGGTGTGTCTCGACATTGAGTTCATGTCGATGTTACTTTTTCTTGTTTTCCACAGTGGTTGTGATTTCATGCTTTTTGCAGTTGTTTTCGACTAGGCAATAGGAGGGTGCTTCAAATGGTTCCTGGCGAGATTTTATTATTTTTCAATTTCATTTTTCTTCGACCTTTTTGAAGCCCGCTCATACATCTACAGGGTTCAGAAATGTAAAATATACAAAAGGGTAGGTGGTGCAGGCTTCCTTCCAACTCTACCTCCCAGTTGCCTATCATCAGCTAATGTTGTCAGTTTCTTGGATGTTTTGCAGAGATGTTTTCTTATATATTCAAGAAAAGACATAGTTTCTATTCTCAGGTTTACAGACAACAGTATGCAGCACGCCGTTCTGTACCTTTGTTTTCATTTAACGATATAGCTCAGAGATTAGTCCCTATTAATTAAGCACTTCTTTTTTCTTTTTTACAACTGCATAGTATTCTATTGTATGGATGCCACACGATAATTTCTTTAACTAGTCTCCTGTTTTTTTCTTTAACTAGGTTCCTATGAAACAGCACTGGTGGTGTAGTGGTTACACGTGGGGTTGCGATCCGCAGGGTCAGCAGTTTGAAACCACCAGCAGCTCCGAGGGTGAAAGACTGGGCTTTCTACTCTCCTGAACAGTTACAGTATCGCCAGGAAGCTGCTCAGTCCAGAGAAGTGAGCCATTATATAAGCATATCACCATAAGCAATATGAAAAGTGTCCCTGGAAGTGAACACAGAATACTGCGGGAATCCCAAGTAGGCCCTCATCCTACCCAACCAGGGGGTGGGTGGAATGGAAAGACTTTCAGTAAAGCTCCCTGGAAGAGGGTACCCATGCTGTAACTGTTTGTACCCTGACTTCCAGCACAGTTCTACTCTGACACCCGTGGTGTGTTAGTCTGGGTACTTTAGAGAAACAAATCCACAGAAACTCATGTATAGGAGAGAGTTTTATATAAAGGTTAAGTGTGCGTCAAGAAAACATCCCAACCCAGTGCTGCGCAAGCCCACAAGTCCAACATTAACCCATATGTCCAACACCAATCCACAAAGTCCTCCTCCATCTCACAAAACAGACACAATGATGCCGACTGCAGGAGGAAAGCTGAGTCAGTGAGTGTGTAAATATCTCAGCGCTGGCAGGGGTCTCCACACGGCTATTCCAGCACCCAGGGCTGCATCGGGGTAGGTCTATGTGGTTTCTCCTCAGGGGTATCTTGCAGGAAGTGAGCCCTGCCAGCTGAAGCAGGGAACTGGCAAAGGCAACTGCACCCTGGTCCGACCATCAGAAAGCAAGAAACCAGAGAACTCAAAAGATGAGGCTCACCAAGCCATTTATCCTTCCGCCCTTCAATTAACCCCACATGTGTTCATCAGCCAGGTTGGCACAATAAACTACCTCACGTGGTGTCACCGGAAGCCAGAATTCACTCGACAGCAACAGGTTTTTAAATACATATTCATCGTGGGGAACTTAGAAAATACTAACCAGTTAAAGAAAAAGGATGAAAACATCCCAGAACTGGGCACCCAGACGCAAGCCTTGGGGTGATTTCCAGATCATATTCAGAGATGCCACACAGACCCTTCATGATTAGGGTAGCATTTCAGAAGGTGGAGCCGTTGTTTTCCACAGAAAGTGTTAATCCCCTCTGTAAATCAAATATGCTTCTATGTAGCTGGGCTCCACCACCGTCACCACCACGACGAGCCAGCCCTCAAGAGAAGAGGTCTCCAAGTAGCAGACCCCCTGCAACAACATGACGAGACAGTCGGAGCACCCAGTCCTCCTGATCGGAGAACATCTTGATGTCACAATCAGCGTGTTGGCTTAGACAGGAGTGGGCTGTCGTGAGACATGTCAAACCCACACTTAACAAGGAAAGAGTCGTTGTCATCTCCATTTCTCCTCACCTCACCTGTGCCCCAACAGCTTTGAGACTGTGGGCATTGTTCCAACGGTCAATCTAAGGAAGCCAGTCCGAAGAACATGGGCAAAGGTAACCTAGGTGCAGAGCATTCAGACCCTCTCCGAAGAACACGCATAGGCACTTGGGGAGTAGATTAATTTCACAAAATGAACATATCCTGGACAAAATAGGATCTTCCCTAGTTTGATCATGATATTTCTCCTAACAGTGAATGCACAGTGGCTGAGAAAGTCCTCCTAAGCCAGTGAAGATACTTCTGTACCAATACCTCATCCTAAATCTTCTGATCCAGACTTTCCATACCCCACCATCCTCCGTGGTCCCTGGGTGGTGCATCTTGAGCTGAGAGATGAGCTTCCATTCAAATCCTGCCATATCATTAAATCATTCCACCTCCTCTTACACCCTGACATCCTCCCAGAAAAAGCGTGCTTCCGGCCTGTCTGTACCACATGCAGACATGGCTGGATGCTCTTTGCTAGGCTGCTGAGTCAGGAGCCAGGACAGGCCAGCTTCCGTTTTCATGAACTGACTCAGGAATAAATGCTCACAGAGATGCGTTCACGGTGCTGTTAGTGGTGGGAGCTGATGCTGGGCTAGCCGACCTGAGTCCCCCCATGAGAGGCCACCTGATGCTTAGCAAGGAACATGGGGCTGGAAGTTAGGAGGACGGAGTAGGTCAGTTCCGCCACTAACTTACAGAGGCACCCGGGTAAGGCATTCCCTGTCTCTGGGCCGACGTTTCCCCATCTATGCAACCATGGGTCCGGCGCCACGCGACACTGTGAGAGAACTAGAGATGTCCTGGGTCAGGTCCTCCGTAAGAAGAAACTCTCCTGCGAGGAGAGATCAAGTGAGGGACAGAAACAGCTCTCAGCCCTGAGGGGGTGCCCGAAATGAACCACAGGAGGGTCAGCAAGGCTCGAAACAGCCTAGGCTCAACAAAGAAGAGAACACCTGGACTTGAACAAGTCAAGTCACAATGGAAGAGGCCTGGAGCTGGAGCCACTTGGGGAGAAGGGTGGTGGTAGCATTCTCACCTTCTCACCTTCCCTAAGGAAGAGTAGCGTTCCCTTCTCAGCCAGTACAGCTCATGCTCAGCCAACACCTGGGTGTCGGTGGAGACTTGCTTATTGCTATGATGCTAAACAGGCTGGAGCAGAGCTCCTGGACGAAGACAGACTAGGCAAAGTCTGATGACTGTTTCCCCGCATCCTATGGAAACCCTGTGCGTCACAAAGCTCTGATCCTGTGGTACACGGAGTCACCACGAGCCGGAGGCCAGTCTGGTGGCAGTCAACAATTGAGGGAGAGGGAGAGAAAACAGACACCCAAGCCGGGGACCCAGGGAAAAGTTCTATGGAGGGGTTTCTGGGTGGAAGAGCTAGCAGCTAGCCTTTGGAGGATGGGGGAAGAGATGCATACGGCAGGCTGAAAGTAGAACAGACCAGTCATTGTGGGTTTGGTTTTGTTTTTTAGTGGGTCCCAGAATTTTTTTGGTATCTTCCTTGTTTATTGTTGTTTGGGTGAATCCCGCAGACAAGATTTAGGTGTTAAATCCTCTCAGACTGAGTCCCACAGGAAAAGAAGGGGCACATATGAGGACTGCCTGAACAGTGCTTGACCCCTGTAACAAAGGGGGTTGTACTCTTCAGGACTGCTATTCTCCTTGACACACAGAGGGCCTATGGGAGCCCCTAGGGTGCTGTGCAGAGCGCCAAGCAAGGAAGACAGCCCTCAGATTGCAGTATCACAGGGAGGAAGAGCCCCTGATGTCCTGGCTCTGGGTTCTTGCGCAGACTCTTCTCCAAGTCTGCAATGCATTATTTCTTCACCTAGAAAATTCCTTCAGGTCTTCAGTGTTATCTTCGTAGGGAGCCTTCCCTGGCACCTCACCTCCTACCCTCCATGCCCCCCCACCCCACCAACTTCCTATGGTGTGATGTTAAATTGACCATTTCTTTTAGCGCAAAGCTGGATCCCGTGAAGCAGATGTTACAGATGCCCCAAAGGGCTAGCTTTGCCAAACTACCGTGCTACTCTATCATCTCTAACATCAACCGCTCCTCCAGCCAGTACTCTCCCACCTGTCCCTGGGTTCTGTCATTTGCTGGCTGTCTCACAGGACACGTGATCCCTCCAGGAAATAGCTTGCCTGGACACTTGCCCTGACTCATGGTTGCAGCGACTGAACATTCCAAATCATCAGGTCTCACAAGTCTGCAGATGCTGGAGAATAAGGGCAAACAACAGACAACTGACTCAAGAATTGGAGGTCAGGTGATGATGAGCCAGCCAGCGGCAGGACCTGGAGAAAGAAAAGGAAACTTTGCCAGAAGCATTCATATGTAGTGGATATGACCATGCCCTCAAGGGAATCCCCCTTCTTATGCAAAGCAGGGCAAAGGGCTAGCTTGAATGAGGGTGGTAAGGTGACGCTGAGCAAAGATGGTGAACTGAGTCATATCCTCAAAGGTGGTGACTCTAGACACCCACCCTAGTCCTGCCTCATTAACATAACCGACAGCTCACTCCCAAATGGGACTCCAACCACAGGCGTCAAGTCTGTGGATTCACCACATATGCAAAAATGGAGGATAATTACAACAGACCACAGAGTGGTGGATGATTGCACAATGACATAACTGGCACCAGACATCATTACATAACTGTCAGACCACGAAGAATCATAACGCAGTCAAGTTGACACATACTCTTAACTGTCCTAGCTCCCTCAGGTCACGTTTACATTAGCAGCAAGTTGTCAAGTCGCCTCGGTGGACACGGGCACATTAGTTGCATAGTGCCACCCAATAATTGTGGGAGTATTGCTATCACTAGAAGTGCCATATTAAGAAATTTATTTTGGGAAGGATATAGAAGGATGAGTGAGGCTTCTTTCTGTCTTTGTGCTAGACACACAGCAGTGGGCATCAAAGTCATACAGTAAATGCAATCGTATCCAAGATCACACAACTAGAATGTCTTCCCTGAATTTTCTTCTAAGCAGAATGTTCTCACTATGATAGGCAGCAAGGGTTGAGGAACATTCTTCTCTCCAGGATACAACTCTGAACTTTTTTCCCTTGGAGGCTGAGAAAGAGCCAAGAACTCACCCATGCTCCCCAGATCCAAAATGGCTGTTTGCCTCAAGGATGGTTCTCTCTCTCCAGTGCCCAGAGGGTAGGGAAAACACTGATGAACATTTACTGGGTCAGGACAGGAGAGCCTTATATAACTTTTCTTATCTAATGCTCACAACGCCTAAGAGGCAGGAAATGGTTTTATTAGCCTACTTGATAGACAAAACAATTGCAGTACAAAGAGGTATTACCAAAGTCTGGCTAATGTCCTCTTAGAAGAATTGTTCTACTCAAAGAACATTCCCTAGTTAGATTAATGGTGCCATTATTTTCAAGTAAATATTTAAAATAAATGATTATGTCCCATAGCTATAGATGTTACCAGCACAGAGGACATATAGATGGCACAGATGCAGATACAAAGATGGTCAACATCATTACCCATGAGGAAAGTGCAAATCAGAATCACAAGTGCAAATCAAAATCACAACTCAAAATCAAAATCCTACTCATCTCTTCTAATGACGAAAATAAATAACACCAGTGATACCAAGTGCTGGTGAGAATAAGGAGCCACTGGAACTCTCATTCACAGCCAATCTTTGGTAACAGATGACAGAATAGTAATTACCTGTGGGAGAGACGGTGCTGTTTGGAAGGCAGCAAGACAGAGGCTTTGAGATACTAGTGAAGGCCTATGATCTGGATAATGTCACCATGGAAGTGTATGTTCATGATAATTTATCAAGTTATACACTTACGATTTGTGCACTTTTCTGTACATAAAGGTTTACTTCAATATTGATGGTGGTCTTTTCTTTCTTACTCATTTGTATTTTTATCTTTATATTATTATTAATTTATCCTTGCCATTTTATTTTGGTTTTTTTATTGTTTCTGTTGGGTTTCCCAGTCTGTGAATCACAGAAGGAGTAGATGCATAGAGATAATAACTAATGCAGTGGTTTATCAGGGATGTGGGGATGGGCAGATAGGGATGGTAAGGGGCTTTGGGGAGCAAACAATAAATAGAGGAAGAGGGAGAGAATACTAGAACTGATTGTGATTATGTATATGCAACTCATTTTTAAAAGCAGTCTAACCATGGAAGCGTATGATACGTGAATACTGTATTAAGAAAAACACACACACAAAAGAAACCAAACTTGATCAGCGGTTACCACAGGTGAAGGGAAAGAGTTGTTGCATAGGGGGCATTGAGTTAATGTCAATGGTGGTAGAGTAATTTGGGAAAAGGATATCAATAATGGTTGCACAAGAAGAGGAATATAATCAATGACACTGAATTATACAAGTAGAAGTTGTGGAAGTGGAGAATATTCTGTTGTGAATATGCTTTGACACAATTAGGAAAAAACTACATGAATAACAGTGACTACAAGGAAGAAGATACTCTTCTTGATACGGTTGAATTGAATTGTTTGACATGTGGATGAAGTGCTAATATAAATGTTTTTTTAAAGCTTTACTTCAATGAAAAGACCATCAAAAAGTAAAAATACAAACTTCACCAAATGTAGAGTGAAAAGTATAACTCATCTTCATATCCAGTGGTAACCACTGCTAATTTTGTTATTTGCCTAGCTAAGCATATAAATAGTCTTTTTTTCTTATACAATAGGGAATGGGGTCAGGGTGGCCACAAATAAAAAATAAAGAACAGGCATTTACCAAGAACGCCTGGAGACCTAGAATGGAGGTAGCCAGCCAACAGAAATGGAGAGTAAGGATTTGGGACACCCTATCAAATCTATTAAATAAAACCAGCCAGCACTCTGACCAACCCTCTAATTGCATAAAAGATGCTAGAGATGATTGCCTCAAAGTCGCCTCGTCCTTTAGGCCTCCGGAGCTTTTGGCGTGTCAGAACAAACTAGAGAGCTGTGCAGAATGAAAACAGCGGGAGATTCCAGACTAAAAAAGCCAGGGACAGAGATGATTACAGAACACTGGCATTTGTCACTGGAGGGCTGAAGTACCCAGACTAACACACCACGTGTGTCCGAGTAGAACTGTGCTCCATGGGCGGTTTCAAAGGCTATTTTTCAGAAGTAGACTGCCAGGTCTTTCTTTCAAGGCACTTCTGGGTGGACTTGAACCTCCAACTTTTCAGTGAGAGGGATTACAGATATGTATTACTTATGTTCAGACTGTGGGTTGGGCTGCTCACCACAAGGTCAGAGGTTCAAGCTCACCAGCTGCTCCAGGGGAGAACGATGAGGCCATCTGTCCCTGTAAGGATTTCATCTTGGAAACTATACAGGGTTGATATGACTTGGCATTGACTTCACAGCAGTGGTTTTGATTTTTTGCTCTGCTGTCAAAGATGTACTTATAGATCTGTATTTATCTATCCCTTTGACTTTAATTAGTAGTCTTCTTATGTACTCATTGAGCCGGTTGTCTTGAAACCTTCAGGTCCTTGTTCTGCTCTCTTGGCCAATTGAAATTAAGCAGACACTGGGCTCAAGAGAAATAGAAATGGACTTTTACTGTCTGAACAGTCGAGGAACAGCACCAGGTCTCATGATCAAAACAAAACAATGTGGTTCCCCTGAATAGAGGGCTCCTGGGTCTTTTACAAGGAGCCCTGGTGACATAGTGGGTTACAACTTGGGCTGCTAACCTAGAAGCCAACAGTTCGAAACCACCAGGTGGTCTGTGGGAGAAAGATGAAGCTCTCTTCCTTCATAAAGATTTCCGCCCAGGGGTGATCCCTACAGGACCAGTGGTGTGAGTGGCGATACTGGGAGGGTGGAGGGGAGGAAGCTGTTTGTTCCCATAGGATTACTATGAGTCAGAATGGACTTGGTAACTCTGAGGGTCTTTTATTCCTTTAGACTCCTGGGATTCGGACTTCTTCCTGCCCCATTCATACCCTCTAGCCTCTGTCCATAAACAGAGTTCTCACTGCAAAGTCATGTTCTCTAGGAAATTCTCTAGATGCACCTTTCTCTTCTAAAATGGGCCTTAGGAGACTGGCGGGTCCGATAATGTGCTTCTTTCTGTAGGTTCTCGGGTCCAGGGTCAGTTGGAAGGCACTGATGTATGCACTGCTTGCGTCCTTGGACCTAGGTGGAGCTAGACGCGCCCTGCAGTTATTCTTTTCAGAACTGTCTTGTACTGGAATGCTGATGGCCAGGATTTGCAAGATGGGCGAATTAGATAATAGAAGACTGAGTTGCCACTGGGGTGTTCTGGAAACAGGGATCTTGGTCAAAGGGTTTCAAACCCTTCCGAGTGAAATGTTCCCAGATCATCTTCATTTCTTGTAGGGACTCCTCTCCCAAACACTGGCAGGGGTGAGGGTAGACAATAATAAAGCGGTGTATTTATATGGTTCTTTCAAACGCATCAAGGAGCACATCCCCATAGCCATTGGCCTCGTCACTCCAGCACCTACAAGACAGATGAGGAAGTTGAGGCTTAGCACACATCAACAGATGTTGAGAGAGAGAGAGAGAGAAATCAGAAAAAGAAGACTTGGTGGAACAAGTGGAAAAAGAATGCTTTGTGTCCCCTTCCACGCCCTCCAGTTCCCACGCCCCCTCTTAAGTCCTTCTGCCCTTCTTCGACAGAACAGGTGACTTGTTTCCAATTAGACGTCATCAGCGAACCTCCCCCAGCCTCCCAGGGGCCAGGCTTTGCCTCCTGGGATCTCTTTGTCAAGTGTACATCCACCTAGGAAAGCAATCTTGTAGTAATTTCACAGGAAGCATTAAAGCTGCCCCTTGTGGGGTGGGTGGAGGTGGAGGTGTGGTAACTCTCAGTGCTGAGGTAGACTGGATGTATGGAAGCTGAGGAATTTGGGGAGGGCGAGGGATCCAGGGCGTGCTGAGGACAGGCTCTAGGAGCAGAGCTGGGAACCCCAAAGGGTTTCACTGTTCTTCCCTCGTCTGCCCCTTTCAACACACCGCGGATGACAATGATGAAGCTTCAGGAGGATGTAGGACCAATGATGGTAAAGAAAGGTCAAATCATTGCCTTAAGTAAGGACTGTTGGCTCTCTTTGGTAGGCAAAGAACAAATGATTTTGTATTTCTATGTCTAGGTCATATCACTTGCATTCAGGGAAAGGAAGTCTTGGGGCTTTTGAGCACCACAGGAGGGGAGGGGCCATATGTTTTTCTTCTAGGCTAACTTAGTCGTCAGTCCCCAGCATTCTAGGGTTCTCAAAACGTCAAACCAGATTTCACTCTTGTGACGGAAACTGGGAATGATGGCCTTTTGTCAATGACCAATGCTCCTATTTTCATCCTCTTTTAAACAAAAACGAGCCTCTTTCAAGACTTACTCCCAACTGAAAGCAGAAGATTCTGTTGGGGCTGAGAACTGTATTTGAGCTTAAGTGCTGAGCACTAGGTTTAGAGAAGGCTACCGTTTATACTTGGAGCTCTAAGTCATCCATTTGGAGAACAGAAATTCAACCTCTATTGAGTTCTTTCTGAAAAATGACTGGCAAGTTAGAAGGTTTGCCTACAGGCAGACTGTGTTTGAAATGGATCTCCGTGACTCTGCTGGCCAGCCCAGAGAGAAGCAGTCTTGCCCTCAGGGACTTGCCTGAGGATGCCCTTGATGGAAATTGGTGTATTAAAGTCACAAGGTCATGAGTCATACCCACACCTGAAGTGGCTAGAGGACCCTAGAACCAAGCCTGTGAGCTTTTCTAATCTCCAATAGTGTGTGTACATAACCCGATCATGGTCCCTTGATCACTTCCCTAGTCCCACTTAAGACTGATGAATTGATCTGC
Organism: Echinops telfairi; assembly: GCF_000313985.2. NCBI lineage: Eukaryota > Metazoa > Chordata > Mammalia > Afrosoricida > Tenrecidae > Echinops > Echinops telfairi. The sequence goes on from NW_022103917.1 coordinate 8,334,463, forward strand.
CATTGATCACCATTTTTGTAATGAAAGTCCTTTGCTTTCCATGCTTTGTAATTTAGCCATGAATCCTTTGGACGCCATTATGACCTCATGCTGTTGATCTCCTTCATCTGGATGATTCATTTTTGTCTGAATTCTGGAGTCCCCACCCCCACCCCGCCCCCACGAGTCCAGGACATACAATACGTGTACTGCAGTGAGATGGGGTTTGGTATATTCTTCATAGATAGTGGACAGGTGAACATCACTGCATTTCTCGAGGGATCTCTTCTGAAACTGGAAATGTGAACAGAGCTGACTTCGTGCTAATACTTTCTCTTACTCCTGTAAGCAAGAGGAAAGACTGTGCTCGCAGTAGCAGTGATGTGTGAAAACCACAGTAGAGGTTTTTGTGAAGAAGAACAATTGTGGCTGGGGACAGCATATGACACTATTCAAAGTAGCTTCTGGATGGGTATTTCACTGAAATGAAGACGATCTCTGAGCAAGACCGGAAAGCCCAAAATTTACCTTTCATGACCTAGGCAGGAAAGTAATGAGTGCATTGTGGAACATTCTAGAAGGGGAGAAACAGAACATTCTCATTCCCTTTAGAGATTTCTGCAGGTCTTCATTCTCTTCCTCCCCCCTCCCTCACCTGCTTCCGAGGCTCAACTGCTTCTGAGGCTCAACTTAACTGCTTCTTGTAGCAGAAGGGGTCTTCGGGAAAAGAGGAAGTAAGGGACACAGACAAGACAGATTAATGTTAATCTCAGGAAGTCCAAAACACTTTAAACCTAAAATTTGCTTTTGAATAGGCTGCATATGCAAAGAATTTTATCTCCTATATCCAGTTGTGGTGGGAGCACTCTTATGAGTCGCCACAGTCAATACTAATTTAGAACTTGGGGTCGGGGGAGGAAGCTGTATGTTTCTTCCTTAGGCAAACAGGACAGGACCAACATGTCTGATGGTCCAAGGTCGTGGAAGGATGATAACAGGTCATCCCCGGAAGCTGATTGAAACGACTCTTGGTCTGAGATAAAACAGACACTTTGCCCCTTGTTCGCTGGCAAAGGCTACAAAAAGCAGCAACCTGCAAGTTGATCAGTTTCTTCATGTACCCAGCCTCATCCTCCCCTCTTGTCTATGAATAACTTGATCGAAGTGCTAATGTTTCGTTGTATGCCTTAAGAATTGTTAAGTGCCTTTGTGTAATCCTGGCACGAGCAGGATGGCTACATGATCCAAGGAGTATATGAGCCTTCCCTGAATAATGCTTTGAACTCTGGAGCATCTATGCTGCAGAGATCCCCGTGCCCCACCTTTTTTTTTGCCCCACCTTTTTGTCGGTCTGTTTTCTCATTGAAGATTGTACCCCTCTCAAACCCATTGTAATGTAAGGTCAAAGCTGTTCTCAGTATCTCTTACAGACCGAATCCAGATTGGGATAAGAAGAAATGGACCCAGAGGGTTTTCCAGGGAAACAGAAGGCTATCAGTAAGGAGCAAGCCTGTCAGGGAAGGGCAATGAAACCAGTCTGATGGGGTAGGCTGAATATCTTCTGTCTCGCACTGGGTTCCTTGGGCTGGCTTAAATTCCTATGGAATAAACTGGGAACCATTTACACTAGTTTTCAAAGTTGCTAACCCTCCTTAAGGACACCAGACAAAAACTGCTTTGTGAATGAATTCTTTCAAATTTTCAAGGACCTGTTAATTCTGATATTTTAAAAACAACTTTAGAACAGATAGAAATAGGAAAAGGTTCCCATTTTGTTGGGTTAGGATTTAGCAAAGTTAGCATCATATTGATATCAAAACCTGACAAAGAGGATGGAGAAGTTAACCTCTCTGTCTCACACACGAGCATTCATTGGAAATAGGCTAAGTAAAATGATAGTCAATGAGATCTAAAACCAATTACCGTGAAGTTGATTCTAATTGTGTTCCATGAGGTTTTCCATGGAAGTGTAGCTGAAGAAGGTTGTCAGGCCTTTCTTCTGAGGCACCTCTTGGTGAACTTGAACCACCAACCCTTTGGTGAGTAGCCAAGCACATTATGCACTTGCTCCGCCCAGTTCCTCCCAAAGGGAATTTAGCAGTATGTTAATAAACTGACACTTTCACCAACAGGGAGTCACTCCAGTAATACAAGGATGGTTTGGCATGGAATTCATTTTTAGTAACAGAACAAAGAACAAACACGATTATTGTGATACATGGCAGCGAAAAAGGCAAACATTCAACAGGAATTCCTGGTGTTAGCTTTAGAATAGAAAGAAGAGCTATTCTTCATTGATAGGATAAATATTTCAGATTTATTGTTTCTATGACCTTGGGTAGGTTACTTTTTATGCCTCCGTTTCCTCATATTAGAAGTAGGGGTAATCATGTATTATTACATGTACTGTGATGGTTCAATAATACTTGTGTACTAAACTTGCTAGCTCCACAACCTTCACTTCCCCCAGCTCCTTACCATCACAGTTTCTCACGGGTAACCACTCCCCCATGAAAACCACCATGTGGAGCACGTTGCAGAAAGGGAGAGGTGATCCTTTTTTGATTTCCGGTATTGGTTCACTTGCACCAGTGGAAGTAGACTGCGGGCACGGCTGCTCGGGATTGTCTTCATTCCTGCTCCGTGTGATGAAGAGTCTTCTTGCCCAGTGGCCATGATAATGCCCAGGTTCCTTTCAAGTGAGAGCGTGCTGATGGGCTCCATTCATCGTAATGACTCAGTGACACTTGCAACTGTGGCTGCGCATAGAACCACCCGGACGGCTCCCTCCAGGTACTTGAGTGGGCAGCTCGCATTGCAAACTGGGGCAGTAAGCATTTCACTCCATTTTGAAGGCTTTAGCTATTCGAGGATAAGTCACAACGTATTGTCACAAAATCACAGAAACCTTGATTGATTAAAAAAACCCCATGAAAATGTGAATTGCTTGTTTGCACCATATCCTCCATCGAGGTCTATACGCTCCTGAAGGCAGTGTTGCCATCTCGCTCACCCTTCCCTGAGGAATCCTGTGTTCTTTGATTGGCACCGTGTGAAAATGGCAGTTTGGGCGTCCTCCAGGGATCCAAATTGTGCTCCCTTTCTAGATTCTTTGAGTTGGGGAAGCAAAAGAAGTCTGAAGGAGCAAGATCATGGCTATAGGGTGGATGGGATAAGGTTTCCCAAGAGATTCTCAGGAGACAGCCCTTGCTACTCTCCAAGGATGAGCAGGTGCTTTGTCATTACGCGCAGTCACCGTACTCTACCAGTGCATGATTGACAGAACTGGGGTGGAACCATTCCTGGATCTCAGAGACATGCTTGAACACGTCTTGTTTGGAGGAAATCCGTGTATGTATCAACTAGAACTCCAATAGCAATACTTTTTGGCATGTGACATTTGATTCTGTCATTTGATTTCTTCTTAATGGAATTAGCCCATAATATCCTAAAAGAAATCATGAAGTGAATGAAGTGTATGAGGAAAAAAAGAGGACTTAAAAGAGAGTAGAAAAAAACCCAAAGAGAGTAGAGCAAGAAAACCTTGGGGGAGGGGTGTCTCAAAATTAGATAAAATAAGAAGCCAGGAAGGGTCACCATAATAAAGAACCTGGATTAGGTTGTCGTAGCAACCCAAAGGGGAAATGATCCAGGGACTATAACTCTGCCTTCTTCTTTCTTGTCAACTGCTGGACCCCAGACAGTCCATTGCCTTCCCCACACATCAATCAGCCTTGGGCCTTTCAGAATAGAGCTCCATAGGGTTTTCAATTCCTCATAACCTTTGGGTAGTAAGAGGCACATTCGGGTAGATTCCAAGGACCAACCTATCAATTAGTAGCTGAGCATTCAACCGTCTGCACCATCCACGGACTCCTTCCTAAGGAATGCCTTTCCTGGGTCCCTAGGTATGGCCCAATCGGCAGACCTCAAACCCTTATGCCTGCCTTCAAATTGCTGCTCCACCATTCCCCAGGCACACAATGACAGGGGCCATGTCTGTCTGGTGGAATGAAGGAAGGAAGGAAGAATGAAGGAAAAGTCGTCGTGTGTGTATGAGGAGGGCTTCGGGAAGTTGATGGAAAAATGTTATTGGAAATTGATGTGGAGGATACAACACTGAGTTAAGGCCTAACAACAATTGTGATCATGGAACAGGCTGTGCAGTCTTTCTTTCTGCTGTACACAGGGTCACTGTGAATTAGAATTGACTTGTTGGCACCTAACAACAACAACAACAACAATGCTGGTGCACAGAAGTTATAAGCATAACATATTATTATGAGTGTTCTGCAATCCAATAAATGAACAAAATACTTGGTTTTTTAAACTAAAAATAAAAGAAGGAGAAAATGTAATCGATTTTTCCCATGAACTTTTGACGTTCCTTCCCTATGTTCAAGAAGCCGCAGAAACCTTTTGAACGTCACAAAAAGCTACGTAAGTTTCAGGAACCCCTCTTTGGTGCTTGTCACATATCTCCTGGGGTCTCTGTTGGCCTACGTAGTCCCTGCAACACAGGCTCCACATATCCCGCCCTAGCTCCCTGCAGATGCCCAACACCAGCACCGGGCACTCCGAACACAGGGGCACCAGCAGATCTTAACTGCTTATGAAGAGATCAAGGGTATCCTGGGTGAGCAATGGGGGTGAGGGTAGGGATGCTATCTAAGACCAAACCTCAGAACTTGAGCGAACACATTCAATGCCTCATCTCAAACACTTCTGAGCTTAGCGTGTATAAAGTATGGCAGTTGCTACCTGGTCACAATGCTTGTTCTGCTACTTCCTTGCCTCCCATCACACTCCTTGCTCTGGATCGGGACTCAGGATGGGCCCTGAGGAATTTTTTTAAATCCTTTTATTAGGGGCTCATACAACTCTTACCACAATCCATACATCCATCCATAGTGTAAAGCGCATTTATACATTCATTGCCCTCATCATTCTCAAAACATTTGCTCTCCACTTAAGCCCCTGGCATCAGCTCCTCATTTTCCCCCTCCCTCCCCACTCCACCCTCCCTCATGAGCCCTTGATAAGTTATAAATTATTATTTTGTCATATCTTGCCAAATTTTTTTTGGTAATCATCTTTGTGAAGACAAAACTCACCTCGCGAGCAATTTGGCAATTTAAAGGATAGATTCCAGTGGTTGGTAGGCTCTTCCTTGCTGTGCAGCCATCACCATTGTCTGATTCCAGAGCACTTCCACCACCCCCTCAAAGAAATCCGGTATCCTCTGGTAATTGTCACATCTCCGTCTCCACTCAGTTCACTTTTGACGAGGCCAAGCTCCCTGTCTCCCAGGATCTCCTCATGTACCACCACATCCATTGGGCTCTTCAGAACCGAAGACCAAGGTTCCAGTCCTGGCTGTGCGATCATGGGCAAGGCTCTGTCCTTTTCTGGAATTCAGCTCCCTTGTCTGTAAAATAAGGAGAATGGTCTCTCAAGTGTTCCCTAAGAGCCTTTGTCCTTCTTATATTCGACCCACAAACTATAGCAGCTGAAAGCATACTATCAGCTTAACCCAACCACTCCACTGTCCTTACTGCCTCCATTATGCCTTTGCTTCTGTTCACCTCAGCTACAATCAATCCCCTCTTCTCTTTTCACACGCACTCAGCCAAATTCTCTTCACCCTTTGAGAGCCAACCTCAGCTGTGTTGCCTTCAGAAACCCCACATAGCTCCCAAGGAAAAAGTTTTTCACACACTCTGGCCCTTCATCATCCTTAGAAAACCAGGGTCTCTCTGGATTGTTAGGGAATGATATCAAATCTCTTTTCTGGAACCTTCCATGCTATCCCCCCCCCCTTTTTTTTTTGCCCCATGCATTGTATTTCTGTTTTTGTGATCCTTTGCTCTTTGAAACCTGACAAGGCATCACAGTACTTGAGAACTTGTCATGGAGGTGGGAAAGAAACCGGACAGGACTGATAATGTTTGGATCCCTTTTATGTGCCCAGTCTTTGCTAAGGGTTTGAGATGATTCATTCTCATTGGAAGTTTCCCCTCAGGAACTTGTGACACAGAACAGGAGCTGACCGATTTGTCCAAGCTAGTGAAAGAACCCTGGTGGTGCAGTGGTTAAGCACTGGGCTGGTGGAGAAATCGGTTTCAGTGAAGATGATGACCTTGGAAACCCTATAGGGCAGTTCTACTCTGTCCTGGAGGGTTGATATGGGTTGCAATAGACTCAAAGGCAATGGCTTCATTTTTTGAGTTTTGGTTTTTTGGGTTTATTTTTTGGCTTATTAGCCGAGTTTTTCAGCACATTTTTAATGCAGTTTTTGTGGTAAAATTAGGTGCCTCGGCTGATATTCGGATAGGCTTATACTCAAGTACATACAGTAAGTGGCACAAAGTGAAAATCCGATTCTATCTGATTCCTGTGTTTGCGCTTTAATGTCTGTATTATGGTGGCTCTCTCTGTGGTAGGAGGTAGGAGATAATCGAGCGGATATAGCCAGATAAGGCCTGGATTCTTCCTGGGGTTTGAACTCACACATGAGGGCAGAGACTTCTGTAACCCATTCTGCCCAGTGCAATGCTGTGTGCATTATAGATCCCCAGTTCTTCGTTTTGGCGAACCTGGGTGATCTGCCAAGTGTACGATTCAGTTGCTGACTGTGTAAGAGGCATATAAAAATGGGAGAAGAAGATATTTTCATTCTCACTGTTGAAAAATATGGCCCGAAAGAGGCTCCTCTACACACACACACACACACACACACACACACGCGCACACACACACATTTTTCCAGAATCCACTTTGGCAAACTTGTCCTTGTAAATTGATTCTCTATCTCTTTTAAAAATATGCACACCCCTGATGTTTCCTCAAGGACCTGGGCGAGATCTCTTTTGAAATGTCATCAAGGAAGATCTGTATTAGAGTTGAAACATTCAGAGCACTAAGTTGGTGGAAGGTTACAGCCCCAAATCCATTTTGGAGTCTCCACGTAGACTTGGCCTCCAATGAATTCTTTCTGACCATGAAGACCTTTGCCCTCTGGCAAAGTATTTTTGAAAGTGTATTATTACCATTCCCGTAGCCAGGCCAGGAAGGACAATTTCTCTCTTAGGAACTTGCCTGAGGGTGTCCTTGATGGAAATTGTGGTTCTAGGGTCACATGATCTTGAGTCATACCCAGACACCCTTGGTCACAGGGCTCTGAAATCATCTTGTAAGTTTTCACATCTAGACTACTATCCATGTCCCAATCACGATCCCATTCCTGCTTCTGTAGTTCTGTCTGCAACCTTTAGCTGCCACCACGCATGCTTTTGTGACAGTTTCCTTGTATTCTATGTCCCATTTGAGGAGCATAAAACTCTAAATTCATTGCCATTGAGTCCATGATGACTCATAGCGACCCCCTGTGGATTTCCAAGACTGTAACCGTTTACAGGAGTGGAAAGCCCAGTCGTTCTCCCAGGGAGCTGCTGGTGGTTTCAAACCGGTGATGACTTGGATTGCAGCCCAGCATGTTACAATTACTTCTATAAATCCTTAAAGGACTTTTGCCGATGGTTGCCCCCGTCAGGTGAATTGCCTTCTTTGTATCTTCCTTTGTCATTGTCCCTTTTACGACGGAATAAATGTGTCTCTAGAAATTACATTTAGATTTAGGGTTTCTTTTATCCCCTACGACAGTTCACACCCCAACCCCACAGTTTCCAGAGGGGAGATTAGCAGAACTTCAATTCAATCCTGAAAAATTCACAATTTATATTGGGTTTTTTTCTGAGTTGTGATCTCTTTAGTGGGTGGCCTAAAATCACACATCACATTCTGGTTTAATACTTATTCAATGACAAAGGGTTGTTGTGGTTGTTGTTGTTTTTCTCCTCATTTTTTTGTGGAGAGATTTGGGGGTTTAGAATAGATACTGTTTTATTTAACTTTCCCCCAACAACTGAGACAAGGGCAGGTTTGTGGAAGGGTGTGGCAGCCCTCTGGATCTCAATGGAAAAAAGTTTACCTCATGGAGGCCTAGCTACTGTAAGAATCCATTTTGCCTCCATTAGGCAGGCATTTCTTTTACAATTGTTCTTAAACGTATTTTATTATCTCCGCCAAGAGCTCTGCGTTTGAGAAAACTTCACCAACTGGAGCTTGAGTTTTCTGATGAGAAAAGGTGATAAGGGTGCATTGTGGGAAACTTTAAAATGCAGAAAAATATAAAGAAGGAAACAAGAAGGACCGCAACCCAAAGATAACCACTGATAACGTTTTGGAGTATTTCCTTCGATACTCACTCACTGGCTTCTTGCTTACTCCCTCTCTCAATAAAGAAATAAATGCACATGTATTCTACATCACTGGAATCATACTGAGTTTATTCTATGTCTTGCATTTTCCATGAACAAGAACAATTTTGCGATTTATGGTTTCCAAAGTTGCCCCTCTGGGTGCTGTCGAGTTTGCGACCCCGTGTACAACCAAATGAAACTCTGCCTGGTCTTGGGCCAGCCTCACAATCTGTCAATGTAGTAAGTACAAGTCATTTGGTTAATTTGGTGATTCATTTGAGGATTTGTGGGGGCCATAAAAAGCTCCAAGTGGCAAATCTTCGCCACAAAGGCCACCTACCCTCCCAGGAAGAGGAGGCACCGTCTTGCACCCTGCATGCTCCTTCTCCCTCAGGCTTATCCACCTTGAGCTTAACCTGAATGTTTCCACCTGGTTTGTTTTGTTTTGTCCCTTTCCTTGAGGCTCAGCTTTCTAAAAGCACCTGGCAGACAACAGAGGGATGGGTTGTTCGGGGGCCTCACTTCTGAGGAGCGGAAGGAATGGAGGCTAATGGCTCTTCGTTTGGCTCGGTGACTCAGAGTTTCTTCAGACCGAGTCACGGAGAGAGAAGAGCCTAGCAGAGACCTCTCTTGGACAATGGTTTTGGGGTGAAGAATTGCTGACCCCATTGGGATTCTCAGTTTCTGGAAGATTCGGTTAGGCAAAGGAGGGAAAAATCAGCTCATGCTTTCAACCTGGGAACTAAATTTCCTAATAAGTGGATAGTTATGATGAAAGTAAATAGGAAGCCCTTGTAAAAGTGCAAAAAATTCTAAAATAACACAACATATTAACAAAAATGTTAAGGCCGAAAGCTTAGGTAAGCCTCCTTTTCTATCAACTCCCTGTTGTCATGTCTAGCCCTTTCTTCCTAGCCAATTTTTTGTAGTCGGAATCAGCACAATGTTTCTGTCCTATGCTTTTTGAAAAGCCATTTCTAATAAACATTTTTCTACATTAGTCCTTATTTTGCTATCCACCATTTTGATTTATCTTTAATAGTCACCATTTTCCTAACAGAAGGCTTCTTGTTAATGACATCGAATCACTGAGATAGATATGCAGAACTAAGAGTTGTTACTCTTTTGGGTGGAGATCTATTTTCTTTTTAGCTTTTTCTTCAATGATTCCTAAGTTGGAGTCTTGAGGTATCTTGTTTAGGGCTGTCTAAATAGCTCCCCTTCCATGAGCAATCAGGTACTTGTGCATACAACTTGATGAGTCATGTTCAGTGATCACCCAAACTCAGGTTCTATATAGGCACAGATATGACCTACTCCTAGTGAAAAGGGTGTTTCAGTGCCTTGATGTGGGGCTTATACGCATGGAAGCATCTCCCACGCCCTTGGAAGCTGGAGAATGTGCTCTGGTGGGCAGATTTGGGAAGGTACCAAGTACAATCGTAAGATGCGAAACCGAACTCTTGCTTTTCGGGCTCCAGGTGGCTCAACTGGTGGGGCTGTCCCTCAGACTCTAGACTTGGTAGCTATTATTGCATTTGGCCACGTTTCTGAAAAAGCCCAAACTTAACTTTTACTTCAACCCATTGCTGTTGACTTCATTCCAACTCAGGGGGACTTCACTTGTTTCAGAGTAGAAGTGCGCTTCGTGATGTTTTCAGTGGCTGTAATCTTGCAGAAATAGACTGCTAGGACTTTTTTCAATGGCACTGCTAGGTAGATTAGACACATCCTCCAAATCCATGGCTAGCGAGTCAATTCTGACTTTTAGGGGCCCCATCCAAGATTTCCGAAGCTGTACCTCTTTACAGGAACCAGCAGTCTAATTTTTCTCCTGAGGAGTGGCTGGTGAGCTTCAACTGCTAACCTATGTAGCCGACCTATGTTCATTTGTTGTTGTTGTTGTTGTTGTTGATTTTTAGTTTGTTTTTTTAATAGTTTTATTGGGGGCTCTTACATCTCTTATAGTCTGTTTTTAATGAGCCCAAGAACATATGTAATTTTGAATTTATTATTGGTTTTGATCTCTGAATTGCTTGAGATAAATAGTTTTTATCTCAAGCCCCAAGCTAGGCACTGGAATATGAGCAATGCTAAATCACCTGAACACCGAGGCTTGAACTTGGAATCATGCAACAATTGTGAAAACCAGATGTTACAGAAGGGCCTTGGCAAACATCCTTCTCTGCCTTTCCCTGCAGTTTATGTGAGTCTTAAATATTCATAACTTCTCCTCTTTGAGAAGAGCTTCTGGGCATTTGCCTTCTAACGGGGGTAGATTTTCTTCCCATCAGTGTAAAATGACATTTTCCAGTTTGAATTACCGACTTGGTTTCCTCAATAAAATATTGAAGTCGTTTTGTCCACAGCCATTAGTCTTCCTCTAATTGCTCTGACTCAAATGGAGATTGACTCTGTGGTTGGAAAGATTGTGCCATTACCAAGAAAGTTCAGTCAGTACCAGGCCTTTTCTCAAACTCCTGTTTTCAACCCTAAGGAAAGACCTTTTAGCAGGAAAGGCTAAAACATTGGTATGCAAAACAATGATGTGATATTTGGTAGAATTCAAATGATTAGCACGCTTGCCTTCTCACCATTGTTTTTGTTTTGTTTTTTGTCAAAGAAACCAGTTCAAGGAAATTTTCAGTGAGGCTATGCTGATTATTTGTGTATATTGGGGGCAAACAGTTTCTGGAAAATTAAGAGCCAGACCATATCACCACTTTACGTTAAGCTACTAGTTTCGAAATTGTTCCCCATCAAACCTTTCTTAGGGCATGGATTATCCTTTTGCTGGAAACAGAAATGTAGTTTTGTAGCAAAAAAGCACTAGAGGAGATCATCAGCTGCCTTAAGGATCAAAGCAGAAATTTAAGGTAACAAGGGGTTCGAGTGAAAATGTGATCGGATTTCCCAGCAGATGATGGGGATGGAGTAGAGTGAACAACAGGTCACAGGCACATGCGATTTTGACCTGCAGAGACCTCGGAGGGATAGTATGCGTGCGTCAGTGTCCACATGAATCACTCAGTGAGTTTGTTCAAGTGCACATTTCAAGACCTCATCAGTAAAGATTCTAATTCAACTAGTCTGGCTTGGGGTTTAGGCATCTATTGAAAAACACCCCCAAAGATTGTACTGCAGGTTGTCCAGGCTGACCCCACTTGGTGAATCTCTGCCTTCATGGGCAAGGGATACAACCTGTTCACTGTTCTCACTGCCATCGGGTTGATTCCAACCATGTATAATCAATATTCTTGTAAATACCACGATCAAAATGCTTCAATTACTTTGCGCTCCTCCTTATTTATTGTCCAACTTTTGGATTCATATGAGGTGATACCATGGCTTGGGTCACGTGCACCTCAGTCACCCCATTAGCATCTTTGCCTTTTAAGATTGTTCAGAGGTCTTTGGCAGCAGATTTGCCCCCTGCAATCAGTTGTTTGGTCTGTTTTCTTTTTTAAATTCTTTATCAGCACACTTTTAAAGCTTTTAATTATGCTTTGGGTGAAAATTCACATGGCAGAATTAGTGTTGCCAATCAAGAATCCATATACAAGTTATTCCATGACATTGGTTGTAATCCCCTCAATGTGTCAGCATTTCCCTATTTCCTTCCTGAATCTCCCCCTTTCCATCATTTGGTTGCTCTGTGCCTTTCTGTCTTCTCATCTTTGTTTGGGGGTAAGTATTCCCAGTTTCCTACAGTTGATTATTCTGAGGAGCATATTCTTCACGTGGTTTGTGTTGTGGTCTCCTATTTGGCTTGAAGGTCATCTCCTGGAGCATCTCTAGTTTCAGGTTAGAGATTTTTCTCCGGACGATAGTCTTGGGAGTTCCTCTAATCTCTTTCAGACCAGTATGTCTGGTTTGTTTTTTATTGAAATTTTGTTTTGCATTAAAAAGAAAAAACAAACCTAAAACATTCTAACCAGGACATTCGCTTGTTTTCTTGATCAAAGGTAGAACACAATCTAGTTATTATGGTCTCAGATTGAGAGCCATGATTCATGTGGGAATTGTTTGATTTCTTGACGCTGCTTACACTGGAACTGATTATTGATGCAAGAAGAATGAGATTTTTAACAACTTCAGTTTTTTCACTATTCATCGTGATGTTGTTTATTGGCTCAGTGGTGAAGATTCGTGTTTTCCTTATGTCCAGGTGTGTAACCAAGGTTACTAGGGAGCTATGTTAGGAATGTGCTTATTTGATTTTTTGAACGAGGGATCAGCTTTGTACTAGGGATGTAGAGCTTTGTCCAACAAGAATTCTATTTGGGGGTTTTCCAGAGTCCTAGGCCCACAGCCTGAGTGATGTCTCTTTATAGGAAAGCCTGCACAGCGAGGGTCATGATAAGGGCCATGAGTTCCCCAGACTCTTGGAGGCAGGGGGTGCTACAGTAAGGTGTGAGAGGGGCCACCCAATAGACACCGCTCATGTCACTCACTGTTGTGGCTCAGGCCAGCCCGGGGGTTAGAGTCCTTCGAGGGAATTCGAAAGTGAGTGCTGAGTCACCTCAGAGTTGCTAGAAGACAGAGGTGGGCAACTCTGGGTTTTGGTGGTCACAGAATGTGGCTTCTGGTGGGCCACAATCTACTCTGGAACTCAACAACAATCAGTGGAAAGAGGCAAGAAACATACTTGGTGTGCAGAAGTTTTATCTTGCTGGCTTGACCTTTGACTGGCTGCCAAAACTGTATCTATTTGGTGGCCTATCTGGAAGCTAATTTCTCATCCCAGGACATTTCTGACTTGAAGTAGCATAAAAACATATAATGTTCACCAAGAGCCACGTTTTTTTTTTAAAACAGTACTTTACAAATAATAACTTATGCAGTCCTAGGAGAGATGAGAAAATGGAGGTGCAAAGTGAAAGTGCAGAGACAGGATTAGAACTCCAGGACTCTGACTGGAGCTGTTTCTGATACATGGTGACCCCATATGTCATAGATTAGAACAGCTCCCTAGGGGTTTCTTGGCTGTAATCTTGTAGAAGCTGATAGCCAAGCCTTTCTTTGGTGGCACTGTTGGATGGGTTCAAACAGTCAACCTTTTGGTTAGTCGGCATTGCTTATACCACCCAGGGACCTCAATACTGCCTGGTTACTGTCTATGAAGGAAGGCCAGCAAGCCCCGCTCTACCAAGTTGTCAGGAAGCAACTCCTCTAGAGAAACTCATTTTTCATATAGTTGAAGACCAGCTCTCGACGTTTGGGAACGTAAAACTTAGAGCTGTTGTTGGATAGAGTCCTTCCTAAAATGTTCTGTCGACTTTCCAACCGAATCCCAAACCCAAACCCATTGCCATCAAGTTGGGTCTGACTCATAGCGATTCTGTTGGACGGAAGAGAACCACTCGGTACGTTTCCAAGGCAGTCATCTTCACGGAAGCAGACAAGCAGGTTTGTCCTTCCTGCAGGTTTGAAATACCAACCTTTTGGTTAGCAACCAAGCCCTTAACCAGTGCACCATCAAGGCTCTTTAGACAGACGCTGAAGACTCCAAACATGTTGTCCTGTTTTCTTGAGGATTCAATGGTTTCATTTAGAACACAACTCATGCATTTCTTCCACGTTTACTGAGTGTCTGTGCTGTTGCTGTTGCTGTAGCTGTAGATGGCAGTGATGGCTATGTGGCGCTGTAGCTGGCCAAGGTAGCACCCTCTACCTGATTGTTGTAGCATATTGAGTGGCACATCTTCAACTGAAAACACATATACTCTAAGGTTGACTCTGGAATCACTTAGACCTAGCTGATTCATAGTCAAGGGTCTCTACTAGTTACTAGCTTTCTGACGTTGGGCAAGCCAGGAAACTAGTTGTAAAATAGGATAAGGATACTTTCCACCTGAAGGGTTATGAGGCCCCAATAGGGTAATACAGGGGAGTACTCAGCATCCTGTTTGATCCCAGGCGAGTCTTGTGTTCATAAATGAACCAGAAAGTCCTTTTCATTCTCTTTGGGAAGCCTGCCTTTCTGAAGCACTAGGTGTCTGCCCAGGGGGCTCTGGTCTTCACCGCTCTGCTCATGTGCAGTTGAGTGCAACTTGACTATCCATCTATCCCAGTCCTGAATCAAGCACACCAAAACCTATTGGAATGAGAGAAACAACATGGGCTGTTACTTGACATGACAGGAGAATTAATTATGCCTTATATCAGTGTTTCCCAAAGCAGATGCTGTTGCCTACCCCATCCCCCAGCTCCTGGAGGGGGCACTGGAAGAATCCAGAAGGGCTGCAAAAGCAGCTGCCTACACTTTATCTTGGATTGTGGGCTATAGTTTAAAAGTATTTTATTACTTGAGGGGGGCACTGAGTTTTTGGTTTTTTTTCTGAAACGGGGGTGGTAGGCCAGCTAAGTTTGGGAACCTATGCCTTATACAAAGCAGGCACTCACTAAGCTAGCGATTGATTTCGCTTCACTCCGCCTTATCTGTGCCTCACTTTCTCCACCTGCACGGGGCCTAATAATACCTACCACCTACACTCTCTCTTGCTGTTGTGAGGCTTTATGGTAGGCAAAGGCCCTCCAGAGCGGGGGATCATTAGAAGAATATGTACATGTAACAAGTGGAAACCTTTGAACTTTCAGACTTGTGGGGTTGTTGTGTGGAGAACTGTTATCTGCATCTTTCAAACTCCTCTTCAGCTTTTCAATTGCGATAGAAGTGAAGTGCTCCCTTCCGGTCCCCAAAGCCTGTGTGTGCCTCTCCAAGAGAGCTCACCTTTGGTCCCAGGTCCCTCAAGGGAAGGGTACTAAATCATTGGTGCGCCCTCCCTCAGCTCCTTAAAGAGTGAACTAGTGTGCAGGCAGGAGAACGGATAGTCCTGTTTGCCCCAGAAAAACTTTATAGGGTCTGAACTGGCTGGTGGCGTAGTGGTTTGTGTTGCTCTGTTAACCGCAGGATTAGCAGGTTTAAACTAACAGCCGCTCTATGGGAGAAAGATGAGGTTTTCTCCAAGAAGAGTTTAAGTATCAGAAACCCACAGGGGAAGTTCTCCCCTGTCCTATACTCATTCCTATGAGTTGGAATCAACTGGAGGGCAGTGAAAAAGAGGGAGGCAGAGGAGGTGCAACGCAGAGGATGAACAATGTTTGGTTTGTTTGTTTGATTTTAGGAGAACTTGCTGAAAATAAAACCGTTTCAGTTCATTGTGCTTTCATTGACTCCACTAATATTTATTGACCACGGTTGATTATATGCCCTCAGGAATATAGGCGAGAACAAACCAGACAACGCCCCTGTCTGCAAATACTTTGCATTTCAGAGAAGGTAGACAATAATCAAACGAATGGCTAGATTAACAATATGATTTCAGAAAGTAATAAAGGCGGTGAAGACAATAAACCGGAGTAATTGGTTAGTGAGTGATCAGGAGGAGGGAGTTGGGGGTATTTAAGAAAGCTCTCCCTCAGACTAGCTTACTTTATCCTGGGTGCTGTAGACTAGCAGCCATCGGACCCGAGTATCCACAATTAGAAACTCCTTACCCTAGCTAGAATCCAAATTATACATATGACCTAAAGGGGTAGCACCCACTATGACTGTGAATTCAGGTGTTAAATGTGCTTCTCCCTGTCCAGAGTGACGAGGCAACACGAGGGCAGAGGGAGCAAGTGGGGCAGAGGATGAAGACGGGTGGAGAGGGAGCCCTTTGCAGTCTGTGTCATCATTTCCGCATTCACAACAAGGTGCTTCACCCTCGGGAACAAACTTGAGATGACGAACGGCTAGAAACTGGTTTGAGAGGTTTCCGGAGTCGCACGTCTTGTGATCACGGTTGCCATACCTGCATTCTTCCCTTCCTATCAACAAACACTGGAAAAGCTCATGGCGCTGGGCTTGCCATGTGGGCCTCTTGTTCTGAGTCAGAGTGGAAGAGCTCAGGGGCCTTTGCTTGGTAGGGCTTAGTAACGAGGAAGGAAACGGTTACTAGGAACTGAGGAGCTGCGTTCATCAAAGTAATCGGTAACCAAAGAACAGTGACTTGGTTCTTTGTTACCCGGTGGAAGAGAAAAGGGTAGGCGTGCCACAGACCAGACCCAGATGACCCCGCATTCTGTTTGAGGGCCAATGCCGGCTTCCTCTGAAGCCAGCTAGAAAGTAGGTGGGGACAGCCCCAAGTGTGCCTCCAGATTGTTTGTTTTTGCTTTTCCTGAAAGAAGCAATTTCCACCTCTAATTTCCATGTGGAAACACTCCCCACTCTCCCTTGCCCCAGAAATGTGGGTGTATTGAACAAGAACACAACCCAACTTCAACCAAACATTTGGTGAACAGAAATCAATGTCTTGAATTTGGTTATTGTAACTTATTGTAACAATAAGTTATTGTAACAACTCTCCTCTTACCCAATTTTGCATTGCTCTGCCTTTAATGGCTGTTCATTACTCTGGATGCCAGTTAAAGTCATTTTGGACATTCTAGAAAACATTTTGAACTGAGCAACTCTATACAGCTCTCCAATAAACTCTGATGGCACTGTGGGTGAGGCACTGGGTGGCTACCCTGTATTGCAGCTTACATTCTGAGCTCTAGGTTTGTAGAAGTCTACCATGTACAGTGGGAGCCCTAAATCCATTGTTGAGTTTCAGCATAAATTCAGCCTCCATTGAGTTCTTTCTGACCAATGGCCACCCCAAACCTCCCTGCCATCCAATCAAATTATCCTCATAGCAACCTTATATTGCCTCATCTGTCTCTCAAGAAGAGGGAGACTGGTGGGTTTGGATAGTTGACCTTACCGTTAGCAACCCCCTACGGCACCAGCCATGACTCTTTTCTGTGAATGCCATGGCCTATTATTACCCCATTTGACAACGGGGAACAAGGGATCCAAAGAGAAATAACTTAACCAGCTAGGGAATGGAAGAGCTTGATCTCAATCTAGGGTACCTCCTTTCTGAGCCTGCCTTCTCTCATTGCCTGTGTGATCGGCGCTACCCAGCTCTCAGGGTTCCTGGATGCTCTTGTGTGTTTGTTTAAACTGCCTTGATCACTCATTTCATGTGTTGTTTATCTTTTTACCCGACTACTTTCAGAAAAGATTGCTGGTGATGACTTAACCCCTAACCCACCTAGGAGACACTTCCTTTTGGCTTCTAATTATTAGTTACCTGCCCACACATTCCCTGTCCCCCACCCCCACCCCGCCAGTGTCTTTCATATTTGCACCATCTTCAGAAAATCAGGGTCGGGACCTTCTGAAGCTGAAATGAGCACCAAAGTATTATTTGGAAACTATGAGTTAAGTGGGCACCATGCCCAGAGGTGGCCCTGGCAGACACTATTTTTCAGAGATGTCTGATTTCATTTTCAGAATGTCTGGGGGTAAAAAGGCAAAATCTTTCAGATTATTGGGATAAAAGTCCAGAGTTTGGTTCTACACAACAAATAACTCTGCTGTAACTTTTAGGGAGATCGGTTCTATTGATGCTTTGGTTGGCTTACGTGTGTGTGGCTGGTTAGTTGCTTGAAGCAGTGTGCTTAATGTTGTGGGTTTGCTGGTAGGGGCAAGGATGTGATGGTTAGGTGTGGTTTGTGATTCGTGCCTGATGGCCCACATTGAATGGGAGAATCTCAAATCTAAACAGCCTTCCATTTACATTCTGGGAGAAACAAATCCAAGTGAAACTAGATACTAGACAGGCATTTTAACGGTCATGTGCAACACAGTGGGACGAGCAAGTCCCAAGGAGCTAGCTGCCAAGCTTTCTATTAATTTGCCACCCTGCAACTTCAAGAAGATTCTATTTGCCCTTCCTCCACAGACACCTTGTACTACTTAGGCTGTCTGCCACAGGGTTATGTGTTGTTAAGGAGGAAAAAGTCTGTCCCCCTTTCATGGACTTATGTTTGAGAAAAGGAGATTTGATTAGCACAGGCCCACTCTCAGCCCCCATCACTCCTTAACTTGGTGTCCTATCAGCACTTGACTCATTCAAGGAAACAACAGCAGCAGCGAGAGCAATGACCATAGAGTTGAGTCTGACACATGATGGTGCTATGTATGTCACGGGAGAATTCCACTCCATAGGGTTTTCAATGGCTAATTTTTCAGAAGTAGTGCACCAGGGCTGTCCTTGAAGCTCCTCTGGGTAGGCTCAAATGGATAGCTTAGCAGTTATCAGCCAAACGCCTAACTCCTTTGAGTCACCCAAGGATGCCATTTGCATCACGAATCCCTAGTTTCTTAAATGGCCAGTGCCCATATATTGCTTCAAGATGGCAGTGCCAGTTTTGTGATGAGTTTGGGCTTCCCACACATCTGTCAGGTTTGAAACGTTCAAAAAGAGTGCCTGATACGAAGCAAAACCTAGATAAGTTATTTCTAGTTTAATTCAGCAAAGGCTACCCATTCTCATCTGGGATGAATTTGTGCATAGTTCCGGGGAACTCTCCAGGTGAATTATGGGTTTGTTAGTGAGTCCTCTACCCACTGTGGTGCACTCAGTAGGACTGAGAAGAGGTGGCAAGGTCTCTGCCTGACAACTGAAGTGTAGCACTGTCTAATGCTGTCAACCTGAAACGAGTGAGAACCTCTGTCTTGACTGAACCTAGGGGAAGGCCCTCAATTGAGCCCACCTGGACCTCCAATAGAAGTTGACAATGCTGCTCCGTTTACGGAGTGTTTGCCCTGTTTAAAGAGCTGCTCCGTTTACGGAGTGTTTGCCCTGTTTAAAGAGCTGCTCCGTTTACGGAGTGTTTGCCCTGTTTAAAGAGCTGCATATGGATTCTCTGCTTTAATCATCACAGCAGCTCTGCTCAGGTGGAAATTGTTATTATTCCTCTTCCTTTGATAGGAAACTGCTACTGAAAGAGATTTAAAAACTTGCCTAAACACACTCATCTTATAAACGCCATAGCTGGAACGATAGTAGTGAGAGGCCACTGTGAGTTTTGTCACCTCCCTACAATGTCCCTCAGTCATATATGAAGGTAGGATACAATTGGACGTAAGTACCATTGAACCACTACCCGAGTTCCCTTGATGTTAAAATAGCATTTGGTTTAAGAAGCACCATTAGCTGACAAATAGATTTTGGGAAAGAATTGAAATCTCGTGGCTTTGTAAAATGATACGACAGTGTAATGGTGAGGAGCATGGACTTTGTTGACCTCTGTCATTTAATAGTGTGTGTGTGTACTTTGGAAAAATTAGTTAACCTTGCTCTGCTTCAGAATATTCAACTGTACAAGAGGAGGCTAATAACAGTATCTAACTCAAAAGGTTGTAAATGAGTTAGTACAAACAGAGAGCTCAGATTAGGAGCTGGAATATATTAAGTTGTCCATGTGTTAGCTATTATTATTATTATTATTCTAGGTTCTGATATCAGAAGCCCTGGTGGCGTGGAGGTTACGAGTTGGGCTGCCAACTGCCAGGTCAGCAGTTCCAAACCACCAGAAAGACAGGGCATTCTACTCCTGTAAAGAGTTACAGTCTTGGATACTCATAAGGGCAGTTTTACTCTGTCCTATAAGGATCCTATGGGTTGGTAGTGACCCTATGGCAGTGAGTGAGTGATCAGAAATGATAAAATGTGAAATGTTAATCTTCTTAAAAATTACTCATCTATATGTTTGTCATACTGTGATGGCTTGCATGTTGCTAAGATACTGGAAGCTATTCCACTGGTATTTCCTATCCTAGCAGGGTTACCTATGGCAAACAGGTTTCAGTGGAGCTTTCAGGCTGACAAATGAGAGAGAAGGACCTGTTACTCTACATTTAGAATAATTAGCCAGTGATAATCTTATGAACAGCAACACAGTATTGCCTGTATCGTGCAATGAAGACGAAGTCTTTTTTATATAAATCATTTTATTGGGGGCTCTTATCACAATCCATCCACCCATCCATTGTGTCAAGCACATTTGTACATATGTTGCCTTCATCATTTTCAAAACATTTTCTTTCGACTTGAGCCCTTGATACTAGCCCCTGATTTCCTCCCTCCCTCATAAAACCTTGATAATTTATTTTAAAATGTTTCATGTCTAACACCAACTGCTGTTCTCCCTCCACCCACTTTTCCGTTGTCCTTCCCCCTTAGAAGGAGTGATATGTTGATCATTGTGATCGGTTTCCCCTTTCTCTCCCTACCTTCACCTTACCCATTTGGTATTTCTATTCTTATTATTATTCCAGAGGGGTTTATCTGTCCTGGATTCCTTGTGTTTCCAGCTCTTATCTGTACCCATGTACATGCTCTGGTCTAGCCAGATTTTTAAGGTAGAACTGAGGTCATGATAGTGAGGGGGGGGGCATTAAAGAACTAGAGGAAAGTTGTATGTTTCATTGATGCTATACTGCACCCTG
>NW_022103917.1:8355133-8371880 GCF_000313985.2 Echinops telfairi
CCCTTCCTGGTATCGCCACTCTCATGATTGGTCCTGAGTGATTTATCTGATCTGGATTCCCAGTGTTTCCAGTTCCTATCTGTACCAGTGTACATCCTCTAGTCTAGCCAGATTTGTAAGATAGAATTGGGATCATGATAGTGGGGGGTGGGGGTGGCAGGGAGCATTAAAGAACTAGAGGAAAGTTGTATGTTTCATTGATGCTATACTGCACCCTGACTGGCTCATCTCTTCCTTGTGACCTTCTGTAAGGGGATGTTCAGTTATCTACAGATGGGCTTTGGGTCTCCACTCTGCACTCCCCTTCATTCACATTGGTACAATTTTTGGTTCTAGGTCTTCGATGCCTTATACCTGATCCCATTGACACCTGCACACAGGCTGGTGTGCTTCTGCCATGTGGGCTTTGTGGCTTCTCAGCTAGATGGCCGCTTATTTATCTTCAAGCCTACAAGACCCCAGACACTATATTTTTTGATAGCTGGGCACCATCAGCTTTCTTCACCACATTTGCCTATGCACCCATTTTGGAAGATTAAACTGATAAGGGTGGGAAACAAACCATCTCTAATTAGTTGATCCTGGCTCATACTGACCTTATAGAACAGAGTAGAACTGCTTCCTCGGGGTTCTGAGTCTTTACATTTTTACTGGAGCAAAGATGTCTGGCAAGATGACAGGCTAGGCAGACCGTCTACAACAACTACATGAGAGACCAAATGAAATGGATATGGGTGATAATCCTGGAACCTTGAGCTTTGGAGGAAAGGATAAAGAAGTGAATTGAGCACTGGCTTAGAGATGAAGCTGGACAAAAGCAACCAGAGAGGAGAGAAGGATGACTTGACAGGTGGCCTGATGCTGCACAGCCATCTTGAACGTTTGTAAGCCTCATTCATTCCAGACAGTGGCCTGCCAACACAAACTCACAGCAGTGGCTACTATGAGAAAAATGAGGTCCTTCCTTGTTCCCCACATCCTGTCAGCCACAAGTGTGGCCAGACTCCAGCCTCACCTACCGAGTGGTCAGTGACATCCCCCACCCCCACCCCATAGGCCCTGTTCTGCCTGAGGTTGAAGCTTCACCCTTGTGGATTGGGTTCCTGATGCACCACCCCCAATTGGGGGTTTGTGCAGGAAGCACAGAGCCAGGTGTGTGGCATGGCACTGGCCATTACAGCAGTACTTCCCCAGGAAGTTTCTCCCAGGACCCAACCTCAGTCACCATATGAACTGAAAAAAAGAACTTCTGGATTAGGTACACTGACCACAGAAAACATCCAGGCTGCCAGGTACTACACCTGGGACGAGGTAGCCTTCCCCTTCATGTGCTCCCTTTCCCCACCCCATGAACTCTTGGATTGGCAGAGGGTGGAGGCCCATACCTGGTGCCTTGTCTCCCACATATTCTCCTTGATTTCTCAGTTTGTTTTACCTTTTCTTTTCCTTCCTTCCTTGTTATTTTTCCTTCCTTTCTCTTATTTCCTTTTCTCTTTTTCTTCTATTTCTCTTTTATTTGTCTCATTCCCTGCTTTCTTTACTCCTTTTCTAATTTTTTCTCTTTTTTCCTCCTTCACAGTGTTGCTTATTGTATTCTTATTTATTTTTCCTCTTTTCTTTTTTCTATTTTCCTTTTCTTTTTTCTCTTTAGTTATTAAATTCCCTTTTCTCCCATCATTCCCCACTTATCCTACTTGATTTCTAAAAAAGATATTTTATTTCATTTTCCTGTTATTTTTTTGTGTTCTCTCTCTCTCCTTTTTATTCTTGTCTCATCTGATAGGAGGCTACAACTATGCCCACAACCCAGCCACACCAATTATTCCTGAAGTTAGACTTACTGTGCACAAACCCACATTTTACATTATATTCAACAGGTGATAGTAAGTGCCCAAGAACACACTAACATGCAATCATCAATTAAATACACATATAACCACACCAAAAGAAAATTTCAGTTCATACGAAGCAACAAAGCAGAGTGGCTCAAACAAATGTTCAACATAGAGAGCCAGAAGACCTTTCAGAGGAAGGCATGACCTTGAAACTACCTGATAAGGAATTCAAAAGAATGATATTTAGGTCCTTTCACTCTCTTGAGAGAAAGAGCAAGAAAGTTTCAGAAGAAATCAAAGAAAACAGAAAAGGCTTTAGAATAATTCAGGAAAACACTATAAGAGCAAACTTACAAATAAAAATTGGAAACCGAGAAATATCGAATCGAATTCCAGAATAATACTAAGATTTCAGAAATAGACATTGCACTAAATAGGTGAAGGAGTAGAATTGAAACAGTGGGGAGCTTATTTATTTGACTTGAAGACAAATATTTCAATATTAATCTTTACAGTCAGGAAAAATGAGAAGGCCTAATAATTATGTGGGACAGACTCAAGAGAAATAACTTATGTGTGATAGGAATTCCAGAAAAGGAAGAGAAAGGTGTTCTGGCTTTGTGTATTGAAATCCAGGGTAGGGGAATTCATAGAGACAGTAAATGGGAAATTGTTATAACTATCCATTAATCATCAGAACACAGAATGTATGAATTATGAACCTAGGTAAATTGGCAGTGGTCACAAATGAAAAAGAATGCTTGAAACGATATCATAGACATTAGTGAGGTGACATGGACTGATGTTGACTATTTTTATATATGATCTAGTATTGCAGGGATGAAAAATTGAAGAGGAATGGAATCAGTTCTTCTTCAAAAAATTGTGTCATCTGAATACCACAGGTTGTTGGTGAGCTTTCCTATAATCCCGATGCCACACTCTTCTTCACATAATCCAGACTCGCTGATTATTCTCAGCATACAGTTTGAATAAATGTGGTGAAAGGATACAGGCCTGACACAGGCTTTACATGATTTTAAGACATGTAGTATGGCATTGTTCTTTTTACACAACTGGACCTTCATCCATTTACAGGTTCCACATGAACACAATGTGGTGTTCTGGGATTCCCATTCTTCTCAAGGCTATCCATAGGTTTGTTATGGTATACACAGTTGATATGCCTTAGCATAGTGAATAAAACACAAGTAAGCATCTTTCCAGTATTCTCGACTTTGAGCTACAATTCATTTAATGTTAGCAATGATATATCTTGTACCACATCCCCTTCTGAATCCAGCCTGGACCAGTCTGTCAATGGACTCTCTACCACCGTTGTTGGATGACCTTGAGCAAAATTTTACTTGTATGTGATGTTAATGATATAATTCTATAATTTGAGCATTCTTTTGGGGGACCTTTCTTTGGAATGGGCACAAATATGGATCTCTTCCATCACTCGGTGAAGTAGTTATCCAAATCTCCTGGCATAAATGAATGAGTGCTTCTATTGCTTCTTCAAGTTATTAAACATTTCAATTGGTTTTCCATCAATTACTTGAGCCATGCTTTTGGCTAATGCTTTCAGTGTTGCTTAGATGTCTTCCTTCAGTACAATTGGCTCCTGCTCATATGCTGCTTCCTGAAATGGTAGAAGGTCGACTAGTTCTTTTTGGTACAGTGACTCTTTGGATTCTTTTCATCCTCTTTCATTGCTTTCTGCAATTTTCAATATTTTATCCATAGACTCTTTCAATATTGCAACTCAAGGCTTGAATCTTTTTTTCAAGTTCATTCCGTTTCAGATATGCTGAACGTGTTCTTCCCCCCTCCCCCCCAAAAAACAGCCACCATTTTATTGGGAGTTACTAAGATATCCTATCATTCCATAGTTCAGTCACATCTAGCAGTATTGTACAATTGCTACCACAATCAGTTTGAAAGCATTCTCTTCCTTCTTGAACTCCTTGATATCAGTTCCCCTTTAACCCTCCCACCATCACCATCCCCCCCGCCCAACCTCCAGGAACTCTTATTCTACTTGCTGTCTTTATAGGTTCATCAATCCTGGTTTCATGTACCAAAAACAGAAAAACGTATGACCAAAATTCAAGAGGGTTACCACTAGTGACAAAATACATCTCAGATATGAAAAACAAAACAAAAAACACACAGAAAATATTGAAAATTACTTTGGATCAGGTCCAATGAGTATCAGAGGGGGAATCAACTGATAAGGTTTTAACCGTTCAAGTCAGGTTTATCATTTTCATCTCTTATAGTCATCTCTCCAATACACTGTGTTTGGTAACCAGTTTCTTCCCATCCCTCTATGATGGAGAGAGGGAGATCTCCAGAGGCTTATTTTCTATGGAGATCCCACAAATGTATCTTGGTCCACCACTGTCATGCATAGCCTTTTGCAAACCAGAATCTCACAATTTAGACTCTGATACTATTCTCACCTTTGTCTTTGTTAGCTTCAGATTGTATTATTTACAATCCTTCAGTCACTGATGTTGGTGTTCTTCTTCAATGTGGACTTCGCTGAATCTCATTCAGATGGCTGCTTGTTTGGAAACAAGCCTTGAAGAATCCAGATGCCATTTTATCTGTTAGCCGGGCACCATCTAATTTCTTCACCACACTTTGCACTCATATATTTTGTGTTCCCTTCCTGAGGGGGATTATTGAGAAGGGCCGTGATATAAGAACTGATTGTTCTTAAATTGGAGCTAGGCACCTTCCCGACACAACCACTGAAGACAAAGTGGGTGAATAAGCAAATGTGGTGAAGAAAGCTGATGGTGCCCGGCTATCAAAAGATATAGCGTCTGGGGTCTTAAAAGCTTGAAGGTAAACAAGCGGCCATCTAGCTCAGAAGCAACAAAGCCCACATGGAACAACATATCAGCCTGTGTGATCACGAGGTTTCGAACGGATCACTGAAGACAAATGGGTGCATAAGCAAATGTGGTGAAGAAAGCTGATGGTGCCCGGCTATCAAAAAGTATAGCATCTGGGGTCTTAAAGGCTTGAAGGTAAACAAGCGGCCATCTAGCTCAGAAGCAACAAAGCCCACATGGAAGAAGCACACCAGCCTATGCAACCACGAGGTGTCAAAGGGATCAGGTATAAGGCATCATCAAAACAAAAAATCTTACCATAGTGAATGATGGGGGGAGTGCGGAGTGGAGACCCAAAGCCCACCAGTAGGCCACTGGAGATCCCCTTGCAGAGGGGTCTCGGGGAGGAGATGAGCCAGTCAGGGTGCGATGTAACAATGATGAGAAATATAACTTTCCTCTAGTTCCTAAATGTTTCCTCCCCGCTCCCACTACCATGACTCGAATTCGACCTTGCAAGTCTGGCTAGACCAGAGGATGTACACCGGTACAGATAGGAACTGAAAATACAGGGAATCCAGGGCGGATGAGCCCTACAGGACCAGTGGTGTGAGTCGCGAAACAGGGAGGGTAGAGGGAGAGTGGGTAGGAAAGAGGGAACCGATTACAAGGAACTATATGTGACCTCCTCCCTGGGGGATGGACAACCGAAAAGTGGGTGAAGGGGAAAAATAAAAAAGGTGGGTGAAGGGAGACATCGGACAGGGCAAGATATGAAAAAATAACAATTTTTAAACTATCAAGGGCTCATGAGGGATGGGGAAGTGGGGAAGGAGGGGAAATATGAGGACCTAATGCCGGGGGTTTAAGTGGAAAGAAAATGTTTTGAGAATGATGTACAAATGTGCTTTACACAATTGATGTGTGTATGGATTGTAATAAGAGTTGTATGAGTCCCTAATAAAATGATTTTTAAAAAATTGGAGCTAGGATTTAGTGTGACCCCAAACCCAAATCCCCTTTCTGGATCTACGTTGTTGTTGTTGTTGTTTTATTTGCCTTTGGATCCATTTAGAGAACTCTTTGTTAATTTATGGTACAGGGTCTTATCAATCATTTCCCAGGAGCATAAAGTTCTCCCGTTGATATTTCCATTGATTAGCCCCTGGTACTAATTTGTTTTTAATTAAAAGATCATTTTATTGGGGACTCTTACAGGGCTTATAACAATCCATACATCAATGGCATCAAACATATTTGTACATATGTTGCCATCATTGTTTTCTAAATATTTACTTTCTACTTGAACCTTTGGTATCATCTCCTCTTTTTTCCTTCCCTCCCCTTGCGATCCTTGACAAATGATAAATTATGATTATTTTCATATTTTACACTGACCACTGTCTCCCTTCCCCCACGGTTGCTGTTGTTCGTCCCCCTGGGGTGGTGGTGGTGGTGGTTCTGTGTTGATCATTGCGATCGGTTCCCCCTTCCTCCCCTCCTCTCCTCACCTTCTCCTACCCTTCTGGCATCGCTATTCCCATTCCTGTTCCTGGGTTCTGTGTGTCGTGAGTTTTTATCTCTTATCTGTACCTGTGTACATGCATTGGTCTAGCCCACAGTTAAAGGCAGGACTGGGGTCATGATAGTGGGGGGTGTATGTGAGGAAACGTCAAGGAACCAGAGGATTATTGTGTGTTTCATCTGTGCTATACTGCACCTTGGTTGACTCATCCCTTCCTTGTGACCCTGCTGTGAGGGGATGACTATTGTTTACAGATGGGTTTTGGGTCTCTGCTCCGAACCCCCTCGTTCTCAATAATATGGGCTTTTTGTTTGTTTGTTTGTTTGTTTTGGGTCTTCTGATGCCTGTTACCTGATCCTGTCGATGCCTCTTGATTGCACAGGCTGGTGTGCTTCTTCCATGTGGGCTTGTTGCTTCTCTGCTAGAGGCTGCTTGTTTAACTTCAAGCATGTAAGACTCTAGATGCTGTGTCTTTTGATAGCCTGACACAATCAGCTTTCTTCACCACATTTGGTTATGCACCCACATCGTCTTCTGTGACAGTGCCGGGAGGGTGAACATCACAGAATGCCAGGTTGTTAGAACAAAGTGTTCTTGCATCGAGGGAGTGCTTGAGCAGGGGGCTAAAGTCCATCCACTACTTCAGTGCATTGTCATATAAATATATGTACATCGATCAATACCTCTATTTTTTTTTCACATTTTATTAGGGGCTCATACACTGTTATCCCAATCCATACACACATCAATTGTGTAAAGCGCATTTGTACATCATTTCTCAAAACATTTTCTCTCCATTTAAACCCCCGACATTAGGTCCTCATTTTTCCCCTCCCTCCCCGCTCCCCCCTCCCACATGAGCCCTTGATAGTTTATAAATTGGTATTTTGTCATATCTTGCCCTGTCCAACATCTCCCTTCATCCACTTTTCGGTTGTCTGTCCCCCAGGGAGGAGGTCACACACAGTTCCATGTAATCGGTTCCCTCTTTCCTACCCATTCTCCCTTTACCCTCCCTGTTTTGCCACTCACACCACTGGTCCTATAGGGCTCATCCATCCTGGATTCCCTGTATTTTCAGTTCCTATCTGTACCAGTGTACCTCCTCTGGTCTAGCCAGTCTTGCAAGATAGAATTCGAGTACACACCTATGTTTATACCTCTATCCATAGCTTTGCTTCCTAGATCTCTCCTCTGTTTCCTTTCACCTTCCTCCTGCCCCCCTGGTACTAATTTTTAAAAACATTGTTGAGAGAGGAATATTGGGCCAATGCATTCTTCTCTTTTAGTTTTCTAACTCTAAGTCTTGTGTACATTTCATTGTAATATTTTACTTTGCCTTCTCAAGCTGACCTTTGAAAGTTTCTGCTCTCCTCTTTGACTCCATCATTTCTTCCATTTGCCATAGCTACTCTATGATTAAGAGCAAGTTTCGGTCTTATCTGACATTCACTTTGATTTTTTCATTTATTTCCTGCCTTTTTATGGCCCATTGCTTTCTTCATGTATGATGTTCTTGATGTCATTCCACAGCTCTTCAGGTCTCTGTCAGTAGCGTTGGATGCATCACATCTGTTCTTGAGATGTTTTTGATAGTTAGGTAGGATGGACTCAAGTTTGTATTTTTGCTCAGGTGGACTTGTTTTAATTTTCTTCGGCTTCAACCTGAATTTACATATGAACAATTGATGGTCTCTTTCACAGTCAGTCTCTATGTTTTAGCTACTGTTATTGATCTTCTACATTTCCTCTCCCCACAGATGTAGCCAATTTGACTTTTGTGTATTTCATCTGGAGAAGACCTTTTGTATTATTGAAAAATAACTATTTCTATGAGCAAGTTATTGGTTTTGCAATATTCTATTATGGAATCTCCAGTTTCGTTTCTATCACCAAAGCTATATTTTCCCCAACTACAGTTTCTTTCTCTTTATTTCTAACTTTTGCATCCCAATTGCCAGTAAATATCAATGCATCTTTCTTGCATGCTTAATCAATTTCAGACGGAAGATGTTGGTAAAATTCTTCATCACTAGCTTCAGTTGGTATATAAATTTGAATAATAGTCATATTGATTGGATTTCCTTGAATAAGGATTGATATAATCCTATTACAGACAGCACCATACTTCAAGATAGATCTTGCAATCTCCTTTTTGCTGATGTATGCAAAGCCATATCTCTTGATTATTTTATTCCCAGCATAGTAAGCTATCTGATTTTCTGATTCAAAAGGGAAAATACCAGTCCATTTCAGTTCACTAATACCTAGAATGTTGATTTTTATGCCTTCCATTTCTTGTTTTACAGCTTCCAATTTTCCTAGATTCATACTTTGTATATTCCAAGTTCTGATTATTAATTCGTGTTTGCAGCTGTTTCTTCTCACTTTGAGTCGTGCCCCATCAGCAAATGAAGATCTTGAAGTTTTTACTACCACAGGCCTTCCTGCATACCATTATGATCGATTTTACTTTGAGAAAGCAGCTCTTCCTCAGTCAGGTTTTGAGTGCCTTCTGATGTGAGCGGCATTTTCTGGCTCTCTCTCTGTCAATGTTCTGCTTCTTTCCATGAAGTTCTCAGTATCTGATAATATTTTGATTTTTTCCATAAGTTTTTCAGTAGCTAATTCCTCAGAAGGGGGCAGCTTATTCCTTTTTCATATACAGTTCTTCATCTAAGCGCTCTGCTAACAATCTGTTCACTTTGGGTGATGCTGCTGGCATTTGAAATTCCAACAACGGCCTCCAGCAATACAGATGTACACAAGCCAGGCTAGTACAGCAAGCTATCAGATAAGTGGTGTCAGTCTATCATACTAAACCCAAACCCAAACTCATTGCCAAGGAGTTGATTCTGACTCATAGTGCCCCTATAGGACAGAGTAGAACTGCCCCTGTGAGTTTCCAAGACTGCCATTCTTTACCGGAGCAGAACGTCACATCTGTCTCCTGGGGAGCAGCTGGTGGGTTCAAACTTCTGTCTTTGAGGTTAGCTGCCCAACGGGTAACCACCATGTCACCAGAGCTTCCACCGCCCATTATCGTGTTCTGCTATTATCTTTTTATGTCAGTCAGTTCTGTTGTGATGCTGCCCTTTGGGCTTCTTAGTCTTGATATTTGCATCTTCTCCTTTTTTTCCTTTATTAAGTTTGCCAGTGGTTTGCCAATTTTAATTCTTTCAAAGAATGGATTGCTTGTCTTATTGATTTTTTCTGTTTTCTGATTAATATATTTCTACTCTAGTCTTTATTATTTCTTTTCTACTGGTGACTGCAGATTTACTTTGTTGCGCTTGTTGTAATTGTTGGAGTGTTGGGTTAAGATGGTGATTTGGGCTCTTCGTTTTTAATGTGAGCATTTACTGTTGCGAAATGCATTCTGAGGGTGGTCTTTGCTGTGTCCCAAAGGTTTTCGTATTTTGTATTTTTGTTTTCATTTGTTTCCAGAACTTTCTCAATTTCATTTCTAATTTCTTCAATTATCTAACAATTATTAAACATATTGTTGTTCAGTTACATTGTATGTAATTTTCTGCCCTTTATTTTCTTATTTTTGATTTATAACTTTGTAAACCAAATGGTTTTTTAATATAACAATTTTAAAACATTTATTACAATTTCCTTTGCGGCCTAACATATGACTTCTCATAGAGAATGCTTCCTGTGCATTGGAACAGAAGGTATATTGTGCTGGTGCTGGGTGAAGTGTTCTGTATATTTCTGGATGTCTAGTTGATTAGTCCACCACTGGTCTGTCAGTTTGTCGTACTGCAATGGTTTATGTGTTTCTGTGATGTTGGAAGATATGTCACTGGTATTACAAATGTCAGTAGGGTCACCCAAGTGAACAAGTTTCAGCAGAGCTTCCAGACCCATAATGGACAATGAAGAAGTACCCAGTTCCCCATTTCAGAGGAACGAGCTGATGCAAATCTTATGCATAACAAAGAAACATAATCAGATACTGAAGGTCTAATAAATGGAAACAGAACATTGTTGGAGATAGTGCTGGATGATGGGTTCCTCGGGTCAGAAGGTTCTCAAAATGTGACTGTGAGAATTAACAGAGATGATGAGGGGGCGGGCCCAAGCTGAGCTATGTTGACTCTCCCCAGAAAAAGGCAATATAGAGTTCAGCACTGAAGATATAGCCCTGAGAGAGAGGCGGCTCGGTCCAGACCACACTAGAGCGAACAAAGAGGCGGGGAGGTGAGAGAGAGAGAGAGAGAGAGAGAGAGAGAGAGAGAGACAAAGACCTCATCATGGCCCACCCCAGGGATGACATCCCTGCTTAGAGCAGCCAATGCACAGAGAGGACCATAGGGCCGGTCCCATCACAAGACACGATGTTCCCTCATTGATGGGGGACAGCACTGGAAACACTGTGCTAAAAGTTTGCCCGGTCTGCCCCATGCACAGCGGGGTGAAACGCGAAGGGAGTTCAACAGGGCAGCGAAGGGAGCAAAGTAACCAAGTCCCCAAGGAATCCTGAAAATAGATTTCTGACTCGGGGGTTAGGGCTTGGCACCTCACCAGACTTGATCAGAAAACATACATGAGGGTCAACAGACAGACCTGGAACTATCTATTGTTTTTTTCCTTGTTTTGTTTGTTTGTGTTTTATTTTTGTTTTTCTTTCACCCTATGTCTACCTATATAAGATAAGCAGGATGAACAATCCCAAGGAGAAAACAGCGGGACTGGCGGTTCTGAGGGGACATGGAAGAGAAAGGGGCTGGAAAGGAAAGTGGGGAGTCAACAAACTCAGAGATAAGGGAACAACAAGAGATGTGAAGTTGATGGCTAAGAGGGCATATAATGCCTGGTGGAGTTTAATCAAGTGGAATGTATCTGAGAAGAATTCCTGAGAGCTAAATGGAGGGTGGGCATGATAGTGGGATAGTAGGAAGGTGAAAGGAAATAGAGGAAAGAAATAGGAGGCTAAAGCCATTTATAAAGGTATAGCTATAGGCATGTATATATGCAAGTATATTAATATATATGCAAGTATATTAATTTATAATGAAAAGAACAGGGGCCAATGTACATATATTTATATGTTAAGTATTAAGATAGCAGGTGAACCTTGAACCTCTACTCAAGGCCTCCCTTAACACAAGAACATTTTGTTCTAA
This sequence comes from Echinops telfairi, assembly GCF_000313985.2. Lineage (NCBI taxonomy): Eukaryota > Metazoa > Chordata > Mammalia > Afrosoricida > Tenrecidae > Echinops > Echinops telfairi. Next base: position 8,366,478 of record NW_022103917.1, read on the forward strand.
TAACCTGGCAGCCACCTTCCCAACATGATCACTGAAGACAAAATGGGTGCATAAGCAAATGTGATGAAGAGTGGATGGTGCCCAGCTATCAAAAAATATAGCATTTGGGGTCTTAAAGGCTTGAGGCTAAACAAGTAGCCATTTGGCAGGGAAGCAAATAAGCCCACGTGGAAGAAGCACACCAGCCTGTGTGATCATGAGGTGTCGATGGGATCAGGTATCAAAAAATCCAAAACAAACAACTATGGGAATGAGGGGGCTTGGAGTGGAGATCAAAAGCCCATCTGTAGACAATTGGATATCCCCCCCACAGAAAGGTTATAAGGAAGGGATGATGTAACTAAGGTGTAGTATAGCATCGATGAATCACACATCATTCCTCTACTTGCTGAATGCTTCCTCCTCCCCACTACCATGACCCAGCTCTACCTTACAAATCTGGCTAGACCAGAGAACACATATTGGTACAGACAAGACCTCTCAACACATGGAATTCAGGACAGATAAACCCCCTCAGGAACAGTAGTGGGAGTGGCAATATCATGAGGGTGGGTGGGTGGTCAGGGAGGGGGAAGGGGGAAAAAGGGAGAACCCATCACAAGGTTGGATATATAGCCTCCCCCAACCAAAGGGGCTGAATAGCAGAAGTGTGGGTGAAGGGAGACAATGGACAGTGTAAGATACAAAATAATAATAATAATAATAATATATAATTGATCAAGGATTTATGAGGGTGGGAGGGTGGGGCATGGAAAGGAAAAAAGAGGAGCTTATAATAAGGGCTCAAGTAGAGCATGTTTTGGAAATGATGATGGCAACATATGTGCAAATATGCTTGATACAATTTATGTATGGAATGTTATGAGAGCTGTAAGAGCCCCCAATAAAATGATTTTAAAAAATGTGAGCGCAGAGCTGATTTCTTAAAGTGGGGTTGACCAAGGTGACGAGTCAGGTAAAGTTTGTGAGAGTGGAATTTTCCTGATCTTCATTTGCTGATGGGGCATGACTCAAGGTAAGGAGAAATAGCTGCAAAAAATCTGCTAATGATTGGAAATTGGAATGTATAAAGTCCAAGTCCATGAAAATTGCAAGTCTTCAAAAATGATATGGAAAGCATGCAGATCGACATGCTAGGTATTAGTGAGCTGAAATGGATGGGTATAGACCATTTTGAATCCCAACACCAAAGGATTTACTATACAATCTGGGGAGCCCACAGGGGTCACTATGAGTCAGCACTGACTCCATGGCAGTGAGTTTGTTTGTTGGTTGGTTGGTTGGTTCGGGTGTGTACCAGAACGGACTCGGGGACACCTAAGAAGTCCCTGATAGCCAAGAGCTTCTACTGAAGGGTCTGGAGAGTAGACATGGAAATCAGAATCGGAGGGGATGGTGCATTTAGTTGGGGCAGCAGAAGTTCAGTAGGATGCTGGCCATCTGCCATGTAGGCAGAGGGTGAAAGAAGAGGTACCTGAAAACAGAGGACTGTCAAAAAGGAAAATCTTCACAATATTAAATTCAGGTAATGTGAATCAGGTGAAATCTACTCTGGAAATCAGACTAGAGTTCTGAAGAGCATTTGCAAAGCAAAAGGATTTTTGTAAGCACGGAAATACAGAAACAAGTAATGTATATTGTGTAAATCTTGGATTGGCTGATGAGAATTTTTGAATTAGGTAAAACTAATCCTAATTGATTAGTCTCAGTTTCCATTTTGGGGAGAGTCCATTGGTGGGTTTGAGTTCGGGCTCCACAGAAGGTCAGACATTTACAGGAACTGGAAACTAGGTAGGAGCCCTGGTGACATAATGGTTTAGCATTGGGCTGCGACCCGAATGCAGTTCCGAACCACCAGCAGCTCTACAGGACAAAGACTAAGCTGTTTACCCCTGTGAACAGTTAGTCTCTGAACCGCAGAGGCGGGTCACTCTGAGTGAGCATTGACTCAATGCCAGTGAGTAGAAACTAGCTCGGTTTCTTTTAATGACATCGGCATAGCATATGTGACTTCATCTTGGACCTAGTGTAGTCAGGTTAACAACGGAGGCAGAGGCTTCCCATGAGCTTTCTGTCCAGAACTAAGGGGGGGGGGAATGTGTGAATGTACACATGTATGTATGGTTGGGTGCACAAGTGCAGGTTGGGTGGCAGGTGTGTGTGTAACTTAGAGGCAAATCTCAACCCAAAGGTAGAGTGTGCAGGTAGACCACAGAGGTCAAGGGGCAAGGGATGATCAGACTCATCTGGCAGCACGAGCATGCCTACCTTTTCCTACCTCCTATGTTTTGCATTTTCATATCAGGGAAACAAAAGCATTCTGCTTAACAAAATCATTCTGTTTACAGATGCCTCTGTTGAGATCAGATGATAAAAACAGAGAAAGTAAGCTTAGAAAGATGTAAAAGGAGAAAGTATCTAATAAAGACAGTTTTCTAGATTTTCTTCTTCAAACATGTATCTGTACAGAGATAGACAGACTTTAATCCTGAATTCATGAAGGCTTTAAATCAGTAATTCCGAACTTCTCAGCTGACACCTGAAAAATTCTCAATAAATGAAAAGAGATTCTGGTAACTTTGAATGCTTGGTTTATTGTTTCGAAGTTAGCTGGGGCTATCACATGCAGGCCAATGCACTAGGAAAAACAAAACAAAACAAAAAAACCCTTTGCAGTAGAGTCAATTCCAACTCATGATGAACCTCATGAGTATAGAGTAGAACAGTTCCAGAGGGTTCTCTTGGTGGTAATCTGGTGTGTGGGTGTGTGTTTACAAAAGTTACACCATTGCAACAATTCAGTAACTTATCGATTACAATTTTTGCCTTTTAATTAAGTAATTTAATGTTAAACAAAAAACAAAGTAATGGATTTTTACAAACAATACCGTATTATTCCTTCAGCGAAGGTTGACATAGCAGTTTAGGTTCTCAGTCAACAGTTGTGACACAGGTTGCTCAGTGAGCGACATTGGTGACATTCTTCACAATGTGTGACTATTCTCATTATTTCCATTCAGGTTGTTTCATTTTCATTAATCTAGTTTTCCTGCCCCCTTACATTCTCATCTTTGTTTCTAAAGTAATGATTGATCATTTGGTCTCATATAGGTGAGTTTTTAAAAAGGAACACAGTACTAACTAAGAGTCAATTGTTATTTTGTGAGTCAATTTGTTACTTAGCTGCATGATGACCTCAGGAACTGGTTTTAGTTCAAGGGTTGAAGAGAATCATGGGGCAAGAGTTTCAGAGAGTCCTTTAGTCTCAACTGCCCCAGTAGGTTTGTTTTTCTTTTTGCATATCTTCTTTTGTATGTGTGTTTTGAGGTCTGCTCCACATCTTTCTCCCATTTTATGATGGTTCATCTATGGTGGCCAAATTATTGAATTTTCAATCTATCTTTAAAAATTTTATATATATACATATTTTTATATATATATACACTCACAGACAATATAATTCAGTGGTTTATATTAAAAACAGTTGTACAATCATCATAATCAATCATGGAAGTATATATTTTTCTTTCTTTTTTATCATTTTTACATCATTTTATTAGGAGCTCTTATCACAATCCATACATACATCAATTGTGGAAAGCACGTTTGTATATTCATTGCCCTCATCATTCTCAAAACATTTGCTCTCCACCTAAGCCCCTGGCATCAGCTCCTCATTTTTTCCACTCCCTCCCTACTCCCCCCTCCCTCATGAACCCTTGATAATTTATAAATTATTATTTTGTCATATCTTTCACTGTCTGACAACTCCCTTCACCCACTTTTCTGTTGTCCATCCCTCAGGGGGGAGGTCATTTGTAGATCATTGTAATCGGTTCCCCCTTTCCAACCTATCGTCCCTCCACCCTCCCAGTATCACACTCACACCACTGGTCCTGAAGGGGTCATCTGCCCTGGATTCCCTGTGTTTCCAGTTCCTATCTGTACCAGTGTACATCTGGTCTAGCCAGATTTGTAAGGTAGAATTGGGATCATGATAGTGGGGGGGGCATTTATGAACTAGAGGAAAGTTGTATGTTTCACCATTGCTACATCGCACCCTGACTGGCTTGTCTCCTCCCCGAGACCCTTCTGTAAGGGAATGTCCAGTGGCCTACAAATGAGCTTTGGGTCTCCACTCTGCACTCCCCCGCCTCTTTCACCATGGTTAGATTTTTTGTTCTGATGATGCCTGATACCTGATCCCTTCGACACCACGTGATTGCACTGGCTGGTGTGCTTCTTCCATGTGGGCTTTGTTGCTTCTCAAGTAGATGGCCGCTTGTTTACCTTCAAGCCTTTAAGACCCCAGATGCTCTATCTTTTGATAGGTGGGCACCATCAGCTTTCTTCACCACATTTTCTTATGCACCCATTTGTCTTCAGCGATAGAGTCAGGGAGGTGAACACACAGTGATATGATTTTTTGTTCTTTGATGCCTGTTAACTGATTAACTGATCCCTTCGGCACCTCGTGATCACACAGGCTGGTGTGCTTCTTCCATGTGGACTTTATTGCTTCTGAGCTAGATGGCCGCTTGTTTATCTTCAAGCTTTTAAGACCCCAGATTCTATATCTTTTGATAGCCAGGCACCATCAGCTTTCTTCACCACATTTGAGTATGCACACGTCTGTCTTTAGTTATCGTATTGGGAAGGTGGGCACCCACTGATATGATTGTTTGTTCTTTGATGTCTGATAACTGGTCCCTTCTACACCTCATGGTCAGACAGGCTGGTGTGCTTCTTCCATGTGGGCTTTGATGCTTCTCAGCTAGATGGCCACTTGCTTACCTTCAAGCCTTTAAGACCTGAGATGCTATATCTTTTGATAGCTAGGCACCATCAACTTTCTTCACCACATTTGCTTATGTGTCCATTTGTCTTCAGTGATTGTGTCATGAAGGTGAGCATCATGAAATGCCAGTTTAATAGAACAAAGTGTTCTTACATTTAGGGAGTACTTGGAGTGGAGGCCCGATGCCCTTCTGCTACCTTAATACTAAACCTATAAATATATGTACATAGATCTATTTCCGCATCCTCATATGTAAATATATTTACATATGTACATGCCTTTATTTAGACTTCTATAAATTCCCTTTGCCTCCTAGCTCTTTCCTCTATTTCCTTGGACTTTCCTCTTGTCCCACTATCATGCTCAGTCTTCATTTGGGTTTCAGTAATTCCTCTCGGTTACATTACCCTTGATCTCGCCCTACCTGGCCCCCTACACCCTCCTCAGCACCGATTTGGATAACTTGTTGTTCCCTTGTCCCTGGGTTTGTTAACACCACTACCTGTCCCCCTACTACCCCCTCTCCATGTCCCCCTGGAACTGTCAGTCCCATTGTTTTCTCCTCCAGATTGTTCATCCAGCCTATCTTATTTAGACAGACCTGC